>NC_044303.2:62934892-63534892 GCF_007474595.2 Lynx canadensis | reverse complement strand
CAAATTTTGGATGTTTCAACCATTCTTTCATCAAATATTCATCTGGTTTTGGCTTCACAGAATGAGTTGTGAAATGTTTCCTTCTATTCTTTTGCATGAGTTTGTAATGGATTGTCATTAATTATTATTTAAACGGTTGGTAAAGTGAATTGTGAATAACTCTTGTCTCTACGTGTTCCATCTGTTATGGAAAGTGGGGCATTGAAGTCTGCATATATTATAGTTGAATTGTGTATTTATCTCTTCAATTCTATATATCTTAAGTCCTTTTTTATTTCTTGCTTCTACCATTACTGCCTTATTTTGTGTTAAATAGATATTTTCTAACATACCATTTTGATTCCTGTTATTTCTTTCATACATATGAAGCCCTGTAGATTGTAATTATCATTTTAATTTACAATTTAGTTCATATTAATACTAATTTAATTTCAATGTTCTGTAAAATCTTTCCTCTAGTATAGCTCCATTTCACTCTCCCTCCTTTGTGTTATTATTGCCATGAGAATTACATCTATATACATTATAAATCCATCAACACAGTTTCATCATTGTTACTTTATGTAGTTGTTTTCCAATAGGGTAAGAGAAAAAAACCCAAATGAATTTATACTGTCTTTTATATTAGCCTGTGTAATTAGTTTTATCAGTGCTCTTTCTTTTTTCATGTGGATCAGAGTTAGTCTAATGTCTTTTTTTTTTTTTTTTTTTTTTCCTAAAGGGCTCTAATTTTTCTTGCAGGGATAGTCTGCTAGCAACAAATTACTTTAGGTTTTGCTTATGTGGACAAGCCTTAATTTCTCTCTTGCTTTTTGAAGGTTTGTTTTTCTAGATACAAAATCATCATTTGATAGTCTTTTCATTCAACACATTGAATAAATCATCTCATTACCTTGTGGCTTCATGATCTCTGAGGAGAAATCAGCTGTTAATCTTGATAAATCATTCTTGTACAAGATGAGTTGCTTCTCTGTTGCTGCTTTTAAGATCCCCTCTTTGCCTTTTGACAGTTTGATTATGGTGTGTCTAAGTGTGGATCTCTGAGTTTATCCTATTTTGAGTTTGTTGAGGTTCTTGTATTTATAAGTTAGTGTTTTTCAAATTTGGAATATTTTCAGCCACCATTTCTTCAAATATTCTTTCTGCCCATTTATTTCTCTCTCCTTCTGGGGCTTCCACTATGTATATGCTGATATGCTCGATGGTGTCCATCAGTTATCTCAGGCTGTGTTCATTTTTAACATTCTTTTTACTTTCTGTTTCTCAGACTGGATAATCTCAATGGGCCTCTATTTAAGTTTGCTGATTCTCTTTTCTGCCTGTTTGGCTGTTGAGCCCCTCTAGTACATTTTTCATTCCAGGTATTTTAATATAGTTGTTTACCATCTTATTTTCCCATCAGAATGTGAGCTGTAAAGGAGGAATGTGGTCATATCATTTCTTTAGCTCTGGCATTTGATTTCTAGAATATAACAGGTACTCTGTGGATACATTTGAATTAATTAATGTGAAGAAAGTTCATAGCCAAATATTGTGTACCATGCGAACACAGCTAGACACAGTGGGTTCTCCAGGGGATTTCTGTACCATTTAAAGAAACTGATACTTTTCATTATATGGCTTTAGTTGTAGAATAAATAGAAATATCATAAAATTCTTCACTTATTCTATAATAAATCTTACTATATAAGACAGCATAACACAGTGATGAGAGTTCCAGCTTCTAAATGAGCCAGACCGAGTTCAAATTCTTGCTCTCCCACTTACGACTTATGTAGCTTTGGGCAAAAGTAGTCACCTACAGGCTTAAACTTCATCTTCTGTAAAATAAAAAGGGGTTACTATATGCATGGAATGACATACAGATGGATGGAAAACAACTGACATAGTTCTGTACATGTAAGAATCACTCAAGAAATTATATAATTAGTAAAATGATTAGGACTTCACTATCAAGCAAACCTTACATCAACCTAATCTGTGTATAGAGACATAAAATTCTTACAAAAAATGCTAATTTAATATAATTGAATAAGTGAAAAATATTTCCTCATGACCAAATAGATTTTTCTCAGAACTTAGGAATGCTTAAACATGGGATTCTAATAATAGAATAAATTTCTTTGCTTCTGATCCTCCCTCTATATTTGGTATGATGTTGATAGCATCGCCAGATTACTTCTGCTAAAATATCATTACCCATTGCTTCGTAATCTGTAAAGATTTTTTGCAACTGGAATTGCAGTATCTATAGAATAAAAAATTTAACTTGAATTTGAGCCCCACATTATATTCTCACCCTTAATATTTATTTTAAGTTTTTTCTTCTGATATTTCCCATGTTAACTTTGGATCAGAAAGAATGTAGATCACTCTTCCCCCCATCCCCGCCCCAAACATCTTATGCTTTTCTGCCTATTTACATTTGTTCATTTCATACCATCCACCCCCAAAACTGTAACTCAAACTCTTTCCTTTGGATCATCTTTCTAAATCTGTGTACAGTCATATAATTTTCCTGACTTTTGTTGTTGTTTTCAGTTGCTGTTATTTAATTACCTAAAGGAACTTTAACATCCTTTTCCTCAACTAGGCTACAGTCTTCTATAGGAGAAGGGTCTAGTTACTTTTGCAGACTTGATGTGTAATAGTTATGGCTACAGAAGAAATATTTGTTGATTTTAAAACCATCTTTATAAATTATACCTTGTAGAAATTTAGTCTTGGCTAGTAATCTTTTTCTAATTATGGAGAAACTACTTCATGTCACTTTTTAGGAAACTTGTGCTCTGATCAAATGCATCTGTTTAAAGTTCTGTTCTAACATAAGCCTAGAATTTTAAGCTACAGTTTACACTTGACACAGTATCAGAGGTAAATAGTAGCCTAACATTACATCACAGTGCCTACGTCACTCACTTCACTTCATCTCATTATGTGGCCATTTTATTATCTCACCTCATCACAAGAAGGGCGAGTACAGTGCAATAAGATATTTTGAGAAGGAGAGAGATCACATTCATGTAACTTTTCTTACAGTATATTATTATAATTGTCTTATTTTGTTATTATGGTTATTAATCTCTTATTGTGCTTAATTTATAAATTAAACTTTATCATAGGTATGTATGTATAGGAAAAACATACCATATAAAGCATTAGGTATTATCCACAGTTTCAGGTATCCACTGAGGGTCTTGAAATGTATCCCCCACAAATAAGGGAGGCCGCTATGGTGTATGTTCATTCACAAGGTGAGTTTGTCAATAAGCAGATGTCTCTGTTCCACTATGTGATGTTTGTCCCAGAAACAAATGAATGGGGTTAACTTACTGACTTGGTGATTTTAAAGTGGTGGAAGGAAGACACTTAGAGTGATATAGTCTATGTAGTGAAAGTATAGAACAGCAACTGCAAGAGAGAAAACTTGATGTGAGGGTCCATGGTTGCTGAGGGTTTATGATCTATGGTCTCTCTTCATTGCCCAGTGTGGGAAGGCTGGAAAGGGGTGTGCTGATGAGACTCTTGTCTTTGATATCCACCCACCATTCTCCAAGACTAGCTGGTTTTGTTTGTATTATATGAGATTTGGCGGGGGGGAGTAAGAAAACATTGGTTATCTCTTTTTAGAAAGGAAAAAAACCAAATGCTTTTGTAGCCACATAGCACCAGAGTTCTGTATGTAACCTGACATCACAGAGTAGAAAAAACTGTTCTGTTCTTAGCAAAGGCTTAAACAAGGATTCAGTAAAACATCAATAATAATTGAAGATAAGTGAAATGGATGGCTAGTGTTACTTTCAGTTTCTTTTAACATTACTTCTTTAAAGTAGACTTCACTCAGTAATGGCTGTAGGTCTCTGATATTATAAAGAATTATTTAACATAGACATGTATCACTTTGACCCTCTCTCAGTTACCTTATGTTACAGAAATGTGGATATTAGATCATGATGATTTTAGAAGCTACCACTTACCTTGTGGCAGTACATTTTAAACAAAGGCAAAAGAGTTAAAAAGGAATGAACAGCTTCTTGAATATTGAGTCTATAACTATTATGCCACAATATCAACGTTCAATAACTGTGTCAGGGAATCTATCTTATATTTAATCAGAATCCTTATATTTCAACCTTTATTATTCAGCATGTCAGTGAAGAATGCATCCTTTATCAGAGATGGATTTACCAGGAAGGTAATGGAGTTTAGCCTCATAGCTCCTCACTTGCATAGATCCCTTCCTAGGCCCTGGGAGGGATCCTAGCATTGTGTCACAATGTCATATATTGTAAAATTTACAAAAGTAAGTTATTTTAATTGTACTCAGTTAAACTGCTATGATTTTGTATATGTGTGTACATTCTGCCATGCTTTCCCTTGGTGATGGCAGTAGACTCACCATGAGCATTTTTGGGATCCAGCTGAAGGGACGTTGAGTGTTGGATGCACTTAGTTTGAGTGTAGTAGAACATGCTTTTCTGTGGTTCATAATCACTTCTTTTTAAAAAAAAAATTAATGTTTATTTATTTTTGAGAGAGAGATCGAGAGACAGAGTGCAAGGGGGTAGGGGCAAAGAGAGATGAAGACGCAGAATCCGAAGCAGTCTCCAGGCTCTGAGCTGTCAGTACAGAGCCAGAAGTGGGGCTTGAACCCACCAACTGCGAGATCATGACCTGAGCCCAAGGTGGATGCTCAACTGACTGAGCCACCCAGGCACCCCCATAATCACTTCTGTATGTAGTTCAGTTGTTGGTAGTTAGCCCATGGTAGGGATTGTTTCCAGGAATATTCCTATGTACTGCCCACTGGTGACTTAACTGGTGTCATGAAATGAAGATTTGGACTATGCATTATAAAATTATAGGAGTTTGTCCTATGGCACTTGCTGTTGGACCTATGTGGGGAGCGGAGACAAAGTGTGTGGAGCTTGAAGCTAATCTTTGGCAAATTCTTCAATTTTTCAGATTTGTGAATTATAAACAAGGAATGGTTCTCATCAAAACCTGGTCAAGAGGTGCCTGGGTGGCTCAGTTGGTTAAGCATCCAGCTCTTGGTTTCTGTTCAGGTTATGATCTCACAGTTCCTGGGATTCAGCCCTACATCCAGCTCTGTGCTGTCAGTGTGGGGCCTGCTTGGGATTCTCATTTTCCCTCTCTTTCTGCCCCTCCCCTGCTCATGCTCTCTCTCTCTCAAAATAAACAAATAAACTTGAAAAAAAACCACTTGGTCAAAAAGAAGTTGTCCTCTATGAGGAATATTTGAAAATGTAACATGTAAAATTATGAATGCATCACATATATTAATTGACCATACTAGAAAACACAATGAAGCCTCTCTATTCTGTCTTTCTAAAAATGAGCAACAGTTTATAAAACAATCAGAAGATTGTTGTGTGAAGAGACAAGATGTAGGGAATATAAAAGAATGTTAAAAGTCAATAAAAATGCTGCTTTTTGAATTTTTTGTTTGTGATACTTGTCAGTTTTTTAAATTTGTAATTTGTTGTGATTTTTTAAATCATTTTGTAAAAATGTTCTCTTAAATGACTGATTTTATTATCCTTTTCCTCAAAAGTGTCCTCCAAATTATATAAACTTCATGTCCCATAAAATCTACTTTTGCTCCTTTATACTATATGATGATAGTTAAAACTTCTAATCAATTTAGTTAAAAAAATCAGATGTGTCACTCATTTTTTTCAAGTGTATAGAAGCTTCTTCATATGTTGTCAAATCACTCATTCCTTTTTTTCTAAGGGCAATAATCCTAGTTCTTTAATTTTTCTTTATGTATTATATATTATATATCCTCTTGGTCCAATAGAACTTTTCTGTGATACAAATGTTTTATATCTATGCTGTGTGCTGTGATAGCCACTCTCCATCCATGGCTATTGAGCACCTGAAATGTGGCTGGTGAGACTGAGGAACTGAAGTATTAATTTTATTTCATTTTAATTAATTTGCATGCACACTGACATAGCCACACATGGCTAGTAGCTCCCACATTGGACAATACAGTTTACACTCTTAATCAACTTTGGAATTAACTCCTCATATCTCATGTATATCTTCATCTAGTCATTGAATGTAGACTTCTATGTCTTTGTGCAGTAGACTCCTAAAGCATGACTAACAAGCATAATATACATTATTTTGAAGGTTGGGCTCAATTTTTGAATACCTCAAATTAAATATTCTTATATTCTTATTATGCTGTGGGTATTTTTATAAGCAGGTTTTTGTTAATTACGTTTACTGTTGGCAGATGCTGGAAAGCTTAAAAAGAGATTTGTGGAAATTTCCTTTTCAAACATACTTTTCAATATGGTAAAACAATCAATCAAAGAATGCTTTATTTGGGGTAAAAGATGCACAGAAGCCAATCAATAATGCATTTTACTCGCCTAAAAGTTGTGCTTACCGGAATGAGCTTGACACAAGTGTGATACATTCCACAAATGGAGACTTTCTGCTATTTCAGAATTAATTTAAAGCAATAGCCAGATATTTCACATGCTCTGCAAGTTTAGAGTGATGCCCAAGGCAGATGCGGCCATGGCTTGTCCCCTGGAAGATGATTGTTTACACCCAAGAGCAATTCCTGGAATGTAACAGGAAGCTGCACGTGACCACATGGCTGAGCTGGGTATTTCTCCAGGCTTCCTGTTGGAGGAATAAGTGCTTTTCATTCTCCTCCAGGCACAGAAAAAAATCATTCTAAAAACCATACAGAAGAAAATACTTATTTAAAACAAATATGACTTTTTACACATGTATGCTTCTTTACAGAATGATTTCCATATAACTATTACAACAGGAGTTGGAAACCTAAGCAAAACTTCAGAAAAATCAAGAGCAGTCCAGATGTTGGGGTCCAATATAGTATAAAATTACACTGAAATTCAATATTAGTTGAATTTTTTAGGCCCACAAGCATTCCTAGAAACCTCTAAATTTGATTCAACACATTTTTCTTTGTTATTTTCTGTTTTCATGATACCCTTATGTTTTTGTTTACTCTTTTCACTCCACTGGATTGAAAGTATATGATGATTTTTCTATCAAACAGAGTACTCTGTGTGTATGTAATGCTAGATGTAGGGATAAAACTGAAATAGTTAGGCCATCATCAAGATATTTTCTATTTAGTTCATTGTGTCCTTAAAGCAAGTGGGTGATTTTTTTTTCAGTTATTTTAAAATGAACCTTAGTTCTGGGTGCACACAAATTTAGTTTACCTAAAAACAGAAACAGTCATAAAAACAGTAAGTAATGAAAGCTTTATTGGAAGCCCAATTTTACTTAATCTTATCTTTTTTTAAAATTTCCTTTTTAACGTTTATTTATTTTTGAGAGTCAGAGAGAGAGAGAACACAAGTGGGGGAGGAGCAGAGAGAGAGGGAGACACAGAATCTGAAGCAGGCTCCAGGCTCTGAGCTGTCAGCACAGAGTCCTACACAGGGCTCGAACACAAACCGTGAAATCATGACCTGAACTGTTGGATGTTTAACCAACTGAGCCACCCAGGCACCCCATTAATCTTATCTTTTTATTTTGAGAGTTTTAGAGTGTAAGCATTTGCTAACTTTTACGGCAGGAGTAGGAGTTTATGCAGAAATGTAATCACTGTCATTAAACTAATGTATCTAGACAAAAAAATCCTGGAAACAACCCCACTGTCCATGTAGGAAGAAGGGACTGACCACAAAAGGCCAACATGAAAGTCTGGGTGGTCATGCATATGCTAATGGTCTTGCATGATGATGTTAATGGTCTTACTTGTGGTGATAGTTTCACAGAGAAACATAAGCCAAAACTTGTCACGTTGTACAATTCAAATAAAAGTAATCTATTTTATGCAATTTTACTTCAATAGAGCTGCATAAAACTTAAAAAAGTTTTTTTTTAATTGTGCTCTAAAATTTTTGACTACTCAAAAATAAAGCCTTTATCCAAATAGTTTTCACAGTCTCACAAAGGAGACTAGGCAAGGTCCTGGTAAATGATGAATAAAATACAAGAGCCACCTCAAAGAAGCAAATGATCAATTTCCAAATGAATGATAATAGAAGCCAGGAAAAAAATCCACAAATCAGATTGGTTACACCTCTCTGTCTGTGCATAGCATCAAACTTCAAACTTCATTCATTTGTTAAAGCAAAATACTTGCTTTAACATCTTCCTGGATCCTAGACTTCTTCTCTCACTTGGTCTTTTATTCTATTAGTTACAATTTATTTTGTCTCTTGTACTAGATATATTCTAAATGCATCTTATTTCTGTTCTCTCTGACTCATCATCACTGTTTTGGTCAGATCCTTATTATTTTCCTGTCTGCAAGTAATTCTAAGCATCTCTCTGTGTCGAGTCTTCTTCCTTTCCAATCTATCCTCCATGCAACAAAGGAGAGCAGTTACCTGAAGTGGCCAGGGAAAGAAGCACCTTTCTAAAACAGGAGAGAGAGGCCACATGTAGGCCAACTGTAGGAAGCCACATGACAAAGCTATGGACCTTGGTAGAGGAATCCAGCATTGCTGATCTGTGGCCTGGAAGAAAACGGGGAAATAGACACTGACCTTTATTTCTCTTCCCCTTCAAATCTCCTGCCATGACTTTGGTTGAATCCAACGGAAAGCCAGGGAGCCCAGGGGATGTGGTCCATAATGGTGGGCCTTTTAGAGCACAGAGAAGAGTGGGGGGAAAATGGGTGGATCTGGAGAGGCAAATAGAAAATATATTCACACATCCTTCTAAAACATAAAATTGATCATATTATTATCTTAAGAATATAGCTTTGCGTGCGTGTTGGGGGCTGGGGAAGACCTTTGCCCCTATCTTCAAAATTGGAAGGTAGGGGCACCTGGGTGCTTCAGTCAGTTAAGCTGCCAGCTCTTGATTTCAGCTCAGGTCATGATCTCACAGTTCTTGAGTTTGAGCCCTGTGTTGGGCTCCTTGCTGGCAGCGCAGAGCCTGCTTGGGATTCTCTCTTTCCCTCTCTCTCTGCCCCTCCCTGCCTCTCTCTCTCTCTCTCTCTCTCTCAAAATAAATAAATAAACAAACTTAAAAACATTTTTAAAATTGGAAGGTAATACTTTGTTCACATCGCTAACATTTATTCATAAGAAAAATTATTTGCTGAAGTAAAGGAATGATAGCTATGATGTATTACATGCCTACCATGTGACAGGCACTGTCTTAAGTAGTTTATATATATAAATTATATATATTCATCATTTAATCTTTTCAAATAGCTCTCAGAAAGAGATGTTATTTTCGTTAATTTATGAGTAAAGGAGCTTATCTATCTTTACAATGGTATCACATTATACGTGCATAGTCTTGTGAATTCACTAATAACTTGTAGGGAGGAAGATAGGAAGCAAAATAACACTTTAAATTGTGATGATCCTGTTATTCCACTCTCAACACTTACGGGAATTTAGAGTTTATTTATTTTGTACAATGTGATTTTTAAACACACACTCATTTATCTGGTACTTAACAAAAGAAACAAGACAGAAAGAAAAGTGGCGATTATGACTTATTAAGAGATGGTGTGTTGTTTTCCAATGTGTCTCAATTTTCAAAGGGATTTCAAAGGTAATTTTTGTGTCCCTTGTTTTCATCTTACTCAGTGACTTTAAAACCTAAGGCTTTCATAAGATGACTCTACTCCTGAGAATTAGAGCGTAGATTAAACTACGGTCTGGTTATAAAAGTCTGTTTGATTATAAACTCCTCTCTCTTTAGCATTATTATGTATAGCTTCACTAAATAAAAGGATAAACTCTGTCAACTTTTTTTCACTCTCCCTGCAGAATTAGGAGTTTGAGATTATTTCCTTTTTTTCTCAATTTGCTGTTACTTAACATTTTTGAGTGCATGCAACTTGAAAGGCAATGGAAGTTTTCCATATCTTGTCATTGTCTTTATTAGTATGGTTTTTATGAAAGGGTACGCTTATAAAACAGTATTCATATTTTAGTGTGTAGGAAATGTCAGGTTTTCTATTGGATATAAAACGTTTGTTCCCATAACTTATAAAATATATGTCAGAATATTTTATTTTTTTTTATTTTTTTTTTTATTTTTTTTTTCAACATTTATTTATTTTTGGGACAGAGAGAGACAGAGCATGAACGGGGGAGGGGCAGAGAGAGAGGGAGACACAGAATCGGAAACAGGCTCCAGGCTCCGAGCCATCAGCCCAGAGCCCGACGCGGAGCTCGAACTCACGGACCGCGAGATCGTGACCTGGCTGAAGTCGGACGCTTAACCGACTGCGCCACCCAGGCGCCCCTATGTCAGAATATTTTAAAATGTTTTCAAGACTAGTGGCTATTGCTTTTTCTTGGTTTTAGTGTTCTTTGTCTAAACATGGTGCAGAAATTTAGTGCTCATAATCTAACATTGTTGGAGAACCAAATACATCCATATTTAGAGAAGAAATTACTTTTTACAAAGAAATTTTTAATGGATAATCATATGCTTCTCTCTGAGTCTATATTCCTGCTTTAAAAATTTCCTAATTCAGGGGCGCCTGGGTGGCTCAGTCGGTTGAGCATCCGACTTCGGCTCGGGTCACTATCTCACAGTCTGTGGGTTTGAGCCCCGCATCAGGCTCTGTGCTGACAGTTCGCAGCCTGGAGCCTGCTTCAGATTCTGTCTCTCCCTCTCTCTCTCTGCCCCTGCCCCACTCGTGCTCTCTCACTGTCTCTCAAAAATAAATGAACATTAAAAAAATTAAAAAAAAATTCATAAGGCGTATGAATTTATATCATCGTTACTTATTTGCAAAATTTTTTCATATTAAATTAGAATTCCATGTATTTTTCTTATTTGTATCTTGAGGATACCTAGGATGTACTTGCAAATAATGAACATTCAGTAAATGTCGGCTGAATGAGTGAATGAGTTTCTAAATGACAACTACCAAGATTTATTCTCAATTGTCATTAATTCCATTTGTAATTAGTAGAAATTAGTAGTAATTAGTAGAAAACTTGTACTGTTTATATCAAGAGGTGACATAAACTTCTGTTATATGGAGTTATAATCATTGTCTCTCATACCTTGAAATAAAAGAATTTATTTAAAGCAGAAAGTAACCACAAAAATAAAGCAATCAAAAACAGAAAGCACGAATTGGGCCAAATCAGTAGCAACACTGTTCTGTTTGGTGTGCGCAATATTTTTTTTTTTTTTAAGGTTTTTGAGTTAATATTTTAAAGTCAGGTTATCTGACATTAGGATTGCTGGATTTTCTTAAATTTGAAGATAAGTCAACACCGCCTCCAATCCCAAAGGCAACAGTAGTCTCAGTGATCCTTAGATCTGGCCTTTGGTGATTCTTTCCAGTTGAGTTCCCACCCACATGCAGTCCTTGCATCTGACTCATCACTGGCCCAATTTATCATTTATGCCAGTTTCTCTGAGCCTGGGGGTGCACGCAGGGAGTACTCAGCTGAATGGTTTTTAGGGAATCACTTTCTACATTTTTAAGTTTGGTTATCTGTTCATAACACTAGTCTGCCTGAGAATGTGCCTGAGTTCACAATTACCCTTCTTCCACTATATAAAAAGAAAGGGATGCTTTCTCCCATCCCAAATCTAACTGTGGAGTGATTCTCTGAAGCATAAAACCCAGAGGGCTTCAAACGAAATGCAAGCCTCCTGTAACGATTAACCAAAGCACTGCAAGACCTCACGAATCACCTACCTTTTCAGTTTTGTACATATTTGGGATCCCAGTGAAGGCTGGCATTAGAAATGGGGTCCACCTGTGATGACTGAAATTCAGATAAATTCTGGAAAGGGCTGGTGAGAATAATGACAATTTTTATTGCATTTCTTTTTGTTAATTAATTACATTTATTGGACAAATGCATGGCTCCTGAGGGAAATTGTCTTGAGTATGCAACTAAAGAGCATTCATAAGAATCACTGAACTCTTTTTTAAAAAGCTTTTTATTTATTCAGGGTTATCTTGGGGGGCATCTAAATGTAAAATTATTTTCAGTCAATCTTAATTCTCATCTCATTTCATAATGCTACTTGTGTATGATTTTAACAATACATTTTTCTTCTTTCATAAATAAACACAATAATTTTAACCATAAATGCCAGCAGAGTGAATAGCTTTAGCTCTGATTTTGAGAGTCGGTTGGTTTTATTTTTAATATTTATTTATTTATTTTTAAATGTTTACTTATTTTTGAGACAATGCGAGAGACAGAGTGTGAGCAGGGGAGGGGAAGACAGAGGGAGACACAGAATCTGAAGCGGGCTCCAGGCTCTAAGCTGTCAGCACAGAGCCCGATGTGCAGCTCAAACTCACGAAATGCGAGATCATGACCTGAACCGAAGTCAAACACCCAACCGACTGAGCCACCCAGGAGCCCCTAGTGGATTCTTTTAAAAGAGTTATTCTCCAAACCAGAACACCAGAATTCAGTGTGTATGTACCCACATATTGACTAGAAGTCTGAGTAGAAGACTTCTAGTCAATATGTGGGTACATACACACTGAATTAAATAGGATGTTCCACACTCGCAAAAATACATATGGTAACTTAAAACATTAAAATGCTTATAAAGGACGACAACCTAAACATTACAAATAGAAAATGAAAAAAAAATAAGTATACAGGTATCTTCACAAGTCATTAATAACCAGTTTGTGTGAACTATGGGCAACAATGAAAGAAATCCAATTGTTTAATGGTTTTTCAATTTTTTTCTTCTACAGAAACTTTTTCTCAAGCTTGCTTGCCATGCTAAAATAACTGATTTGAACTTTTCTGTGTCCTGAACATCAATGCATCCAGAGGAAAGACTGGCCAGCATGTTAGAGTGTGAATAATACAGGAATCTGGAATCCCCTACCTCAATGGAGAGTTATTGAGGAAAAACCGAACTCATGCTTTTGAATTCAGACTAACTTCTCCAGAAATCTTTGCAAAATGCTTTTTTTTTTTTTGAGGCCCAAAAGATTTAATGACTTTCTAAGGAAATAATATCTAGCAAGCAATTCTTAAAATTAATCACAACTCACCTCATATTTATTTAGCTCCATTCTCCAGTATAATTACTTTTTTGAAGATTACCCTAAAATTAAAAATAATCTCTCCTGCATCTCAGTGAACTGCTGTTCTTGGATATGCACTCTCATCTCAGGTTCTTCATCTCTCTCCCTCTCTGGACTTTCCAACTTTTCTCAGATGAACAGAATCTATTCTCTTCGTCACCCTGACTTGGAAATTTTCTTTTTTGCTTTTTTTCTCCATCTTCTCCAAACCCAGGAATAAAACAATGACAATTATTTTTTCTTGTCATTGACACCTCATTTTAATCCCCCCCCCATCATCATCTTGGTCCCCAGACCCATTACTTCATAGCAAGACTATTTTAATAATTTCTTAGCTTGATCTTGTTTCTAGTCTCTCTAATATTTTTTTTATATACCACTGCTTTCTTTATTCAGTTTATCTTTCTAACTTGAAATCTTTTAAGATTTCCCCATAACCAACAAAATAAATGTATAATTCCCTAGTGTATCATCAAAGACGCTTCACTTCTGATCCTGATCTATTAATTTAACCTCATTGACTTAACAGACATTTTTGAGAGTTACTTTATGCCAGAGACTGTGCTGGGAACTGCACTTAAAGATGAGTAAGGTAAGGCCCTTGGTCTTGACAAGCTCACAGTGCTTCTCGGTAGGAGGACCTTAGCCAGTAATGCTTTCCAGACCCCCTTCACAATTCCAGGGACTATTTTTTTTTAAAGTTTATTTATTTTGAGGGGGGGCAGAGAGAGAGAGAGAAAGAATCCCAAACATGCTCCACACTGTCAGCCCAGAGTCCAGCACAGGCCTTGATCCCACAAACTGTGAGATCATGATCTGAGCCAAAATCAAGAGTGGGACACTTAACAGACTGAGCCACTCATGCGTTCTTTATCCAATGAATAGTTCCGTTCTCATTTCCTCCATGAAACCTTCTTTAATAATCTAGTCCATTTTGGTTTCTTCCTTCCCTAAACTTCTAGCTCATAGTGTTTGGAATAATAATCTGGACAACTTGTTCTTCCCTTCTCCTAGCTGTATTGAGAGTTAACTGACATATACCATTATGTAGGTTTAAGGTGTACAACGTGATGATATGAAATATATATATATATATATATATATATATGCTGCAAAATGATTCAATAATGTTGATAACAATAAGGCTAGTTAATTAAGACATACATCTCCTTATGAGATGACAATTTTTTGTATGTGTGTGGGAGAATATTTAAAATCTATTCTCTTTGCAACTTTCGAGTAAATAATACATTACTGTTAACTGTAGTCATCTTGCTGAATACTAGATCCTCAGAACTTACTCATCTTATGAATGAATGGGGGTACCCTTTGTATTCTTTGACCAACATTTCTCCATTTCCCCCACCCCTTACCCTGGCAACTGTTATTCTACTTTCTGTTTCTGTGAATTTGACTAATTTTTTCCCCCCAAGATTTCAAATGCAAGTGAGATTATACAGATTTACCTTTCTCTGTCTGACTTAATTCAGTGCATAATTCCTTCAGGGTCTGTCCGTGTTGTTGCAAATGGCAGGATTTCATTTTTTTCATGGCTGAATAATATTCCATTCCATATATATACACCATATTTTCTTTATTTATTCATCTACTGATGGACACCAAAATTGTTTCTATATCTTCACTACTATATCTTCACTCTTCAAGTGAATAATGCTTTAATGAATATGGGGGTGAAGATATCTCTTCCAGATAGTAATTTCATTTCCTTCAGGTATATACCCAAACTTGCCCAGCTGTATAACTTCTCTGGAAAAAATGTCTATTCATGTCCTCTGCCTATTTTTAATTGAATTATTATTATTATTTGCTATAGAATTGTATGAATTCCTTACATATTTTGGATATTTGCCCCTTTCTGATATATACTTTGCAGGTATCTCCTCCATTCTGCAGGTTGCTGCTCCATTCTGTTGACTTTTTCTTTTGTTGTACAGAAGCTTTTTTGTTTGCTGTAGACTCACTTGTATATTTTTGCTCTTGTTGCTTGTGTTTTTGGTGTCATATTCAAAAAATTAAGTGTGACATTGTGATACATTGTCTACTTCTGCAAAAAGAATTTAAAAAAATCAGTAAACAAAACTGACATCTGCAGATCTGACTCTGGTGACATGAATTTCCATTCATGTCTTTTGCCAGGTCCCTGGGTAGGTTGGACTAGATTGTAGCTGGAGAGGGTACATCTGAGTACAGGGCCCTTTTAAGATTTCTGGGAATGCAACAAGAATGTCTTCTATTGGGTTTCTAGGCTTGCAGGTCTGTTAGTAGACTGTGTGGTTATGACGGGGTTGGATGGTCCTTCAGGATCTCTGAGGGTGCAGATGGTAATGTCTCCCATTGGGACTATGGATGCTCAGGATTACTGGCAGATCATGGCTGTGAGGTGGGCTGAGCCATGTATAGGGCCCTTTCAGTTTCTCTAGGGGCAAAGAATGTCACCTGCAAGGCCCCTGTGCCAGCAAAACCATTCACATACTGTGGCTGGGATAAGAGTCCAGTTACAGAGCCCTTTCAGAATCTACAGTCTCACCAAGTTTGGTAGGTTTGCCTCCAGGGGCTCTCAGACCATTGCTGAGAGGGGCTAGGCCTAGTTCACGGGGCCACTTCAGGGTCCACAGCTGGGACCAAGTTCTGAATGCCTATTACCTAATGCATGGGTGGGCATGAGTGTTCCCAGATTGCTTGGTGTATGATGCTGGTGACAGGATCAAGCCAAATGGGGCTATGACTCAGTCCTCAGTGGTACAGACTTGTTTCAGGTCTGTAGCTGGGACCAAGGACATGGGAGTTTCTCCTACATGGTCCCTATGCTAGCAGGACTGGTCACAGATTATGGCTGTGACGGGCTAGAGCCAGTTACAAGCCCTTTCAGAATCTACAGTCTGAATTCAGCAGGCTCTACGTTGCCACTAAGAGGTGGGTGCTACTGACATCTAATGGGTAGAGATCAGGGATGCTAAACAATCTAAAATTCTTTGGCCAGTCCTCACAACAAAGAATTTTCTGGCCCAAATGTCAATATTGCCTAGGTTGAGAGACTCTGTTCTGGGTAATTTCTTATCTAAGCATATAACCCTTTTCCACGATTATGCTGTAAGCTTATTGAAACTTAAGCCATTTACTTTTCCATTTATTTTCCTCACTTTTTTTTTCTAAGTTTATTTACTTTGAGGGAGGGAGAGAGGAAGAGGGAGAGAGAGAGAGAGAGGCAAAGAGAGAGGCAGAGAGAGAGAGAGGGAGTGAGAGAGAATCCCAAGCAGGCTCTGCATTGTCAGCTCAGAGCCCGATGTGGGGCTCAAACTCATGACCCATGAGATCATGATCTAAGTTGAAACCAAGAGTCGGACACTTAACTGACTGAGCCATCCAGGTAACTCCTATTTCCCTGACTTAAAAAAAAAAAAAAAAACAAAAAACATGGTGTAGTGGATTGAATAGTGGCCCCCAAAAGACACATCAAATCTCAGGAATGTGTGAATGTTGCCTTTCTTGGAAAAAGGGTTTTTGCAGATGTAATAAAAGTCTTGAGGTGAGGAGATCACCCTGGATTATCTAGGTGTGCTCTAAACCCAGTGAGAAATATCCTTATACTAGACACACAGAGAAGAAATACATAGAGGAGACATACACAGACAGAATAAAGGGAGGAAATGAGAGATTGAAGTGATGAGGCCACAGCTAGATGCATACAGGAGGTAATAGGAAGTTGAGGGCAGAATTTAGAGTGATGTGGCCACAAGCCAAGGAATCCAAGGAATGCCGACAGCCACCAGAAGCTTAGAGGCAAGGAAGGATTCTCCCCTAGAGCCTCCAGGAGGGTACAGCCTACCTACACCTAGATTTCAGGCTTCTAGTCTTTACAACTATGATAGAATAAACTTCGGCTATTTTAAGCCATTGAGTTATATTCATATTCATTATAGCAGCCTCAGGAAACATACACATGGTAAGTACAATGCCTTACCCATTGCAGCTGCTTAATACATCATATTTATGATGAGAACTGCCTTGCTTCTTTGTAGAAATTTGGTTAAGTCTCCTTACAAAATCTAATCAGATACATATTCTTGTACCTCCATCTAACTTCTCTCAATACTATGGTGTGTCACGAAACTACTAGACATTTTAGCACACAAATGAATAGAATACTGCCCGAGAGGCCATACAATGTGATGATTAGATGTTGATAATATTACATGTAAGTTCTCTCATGTATGTACTCATTATTTTATTTCAAATGTACTCCTATAGATGTATCATACTATAGTTTCTCCTACTGGACTTTTAGCTATAAAATGTGATGTTGATGTTAGAATTTAGAAGCTAAGTTGTAAATGTAGTTTGTAGCAACATCGACTTTAATCTCTAGATGGCACTATGTTATAAGGAATCAACCTAAGATCTGCTACTACAATTTTAATATAATTGTTTCTGGAAATAAAGAATATTTTCCTGCTAAAATCTTCCAAGAAATTATATGCAGCACTATGAAAGTTCTATTTTATTAAATATGGATAGGCTTCTAATTTTCATATTACTGTGTGATAAGGAAAGATAATAGAGGAATTGAGTTCTAAAACATACCTGCCAACATTAAGGGATACATCAAAGAAATTTATTTTCATTTAAGTTTTCTGATTGTTCTGCATACATTTTGTTGGGGAATGTATAAACAACAAATGGTACATGTACGGTTTCTAATGTGAGAATGACCACATAACCTGGGACTTTATCTTTGATAGCTACAGGTGAAGATTAATAATCTACTCTTCATTTTAGCTTAAAATATACACACATATTTATGTTTTATCCTCATTATTGAAATATTACTTTTGATCTCACATGGGATGAGACAAAGGTATTTGTACTATCTTTTCCTTAATTCTCTTTTTTACGTTCTTGACTTTTCTTTGGAATATATATATATATATATATATATATATATATATATTTCTCTCTATCTGCATTTGTGATAAACTCATTTACCCAGCCAAATACTCTGTTAGTCCTTGTCTTTTCCACTTTCAAAGCATTTTGAACCACTCCCAAGGTACTGTTTTTTCTATTCTTGTTTTGTATTTTAATTATTTGCATATGAACTTACCTTCTGTACAAAATTATACAATCCTGGGGGGATGGTATACTGACTTATTTATCTTTATGCAAATGATATATCCTTGGTAACTATCTATTACATTAAATGGATTGGGTAGTGCACGATTCGATGATTCAGAGAAAAAAGTAGCTTATTTGGGCGTTTCTCTTTTGGCCTTTTTCTTTAAAAGAAATCCAAATTTCTTTGATCTTAAATAAAGTGAGATTACTAAGTAAAAACAGATATAATTTTCTTGATTAGAGCAATAATTTGGGAATTAAATTAGTTATTAAGTAAAATTTGAGGACATTAAAAACCAGTTTGTTTGAATTTTTCTGTTTTCTTCATACAAATGAAGAAGAAGTCTTTATCATCACCCAAACTAATTCCAACGCTTAACTTTTACTCTTTCCTCAGATCTCAACTTATCTGCCAATTCTTACAGGTACAATTCTTTGATCTTTGGAGAGATTTTACCCTTTTGTGCTGTTAAAGCACACTGCCCTTCCCATATTATAGCACACATATTAGATCTTCGTTGCTTATTTCTTTGCCTATTATCATTCTTTAAATAATTTCAAAAGGGCAAGAATCACGTGTATCTGATTTACCTTATACACCTAGCACCTGGCACAGTGATTGTTGCATCATGGCCACATGGTATTAACTGTGTGAATAAGAGTTGAATAAATGATTTATGGATGAAAGGGAAACATTTACATCATTTACTTTGCAAACATATTGAGATACTTATTACGTATCAAAAACTATGCTAAAGACAAGAGAGGGAACATAACAAACAAATCTGCTGCCTTCATGGAGTTTCCATTTTAGTGAGGTGAAGACAGGCAAGTCAACAAATACATACATAAGTAAACAAGTGAATACAAAATAAAAGCCAAAGATGTTAAGAAGTATATAATTGATAAAAATGAAGCAGGAAAAAGTGATAAAGGAGGTTTCAGATGGTTCCAGGAAGGCCTTTCGGGGGTGATACAATTGAGGTGAAGTGGTAGAAGCTTCCGTGTTCTTTTTGAGGCAGAACATTTCCTTCAGAGGACAGTTAATGCAAAGAGCATGAATCAGAAATTTGTTTGGCATGTTCCAGGAACACAAGTGGAGTGAGTGAATGAGAGAAGCAGAATGTGATTGGAAATGAGGCTGGAAAGGAAACCTGGTGTCAGATAATAAAGGACCTTGTAAAACCCAACAAGGACTTCAGATTTCATTTGAGAAGCTAATCACATGAGCCATGTGAATCTGGGTCTAGGGGTCAGAGACAAAGTCAGAACAGAGTGGGAGGGCGAGTGGATATAAGGGAGGTTTCTCCATGTCTGGCTATCAAGACAAAAGAAGCCACATGGCTTGAAATGTGTGTGGTCCCTGGGAACAGAGACTAGCCGTAGGTGGCCTTCAGGAGCTGAGAGCAATCCTTGCTCACAGCCAGCATGGAAATGTGGACCTCACTCCTATAATCACAAGGACTTAAATTCTCCAAGAATCATGAATGAGCTTGGAAGTGGATATTTCCCTCAAAGTTTCCAGATAAGAATTCAAGGGGTCAAAGCCTTGATCTGAGTCCTGTGAGACCCTGAGCAGAGAACTCAGCCATGCCTTGCCCAGACTTTTGACCTACAGAACTGTGAGCTAACACATGGGTATTATTTTTTCTGTTTGTGGTAGAGTGTCACACAGCAAGAGAAAACGAATACCTCAAAAGTTGTTGTGATGATCAAGTACCCAGTATGCTTGGTTGGTTATAAAGGGAAAAATATTAAGGGTCCTTAGCAAGTTCAGACTCGAGGGGTCCTTGGTGTAGACACTAAGGATGAAACTAAAGGGCAGTCCTTGCAGTGGATGGAAGGTATTTAGGATGGAAAGAGCCCAAAGTAGATTTTTATTTGATTTCGTCTCACACCGGCTTTACCCTTAATGTAGTTTTATTCTAATTCGACATTGATATCAAATCACCTAGGTTCAAAATAATGGCATTACATTTGAGTTAGTACTTTTGCAAGTCACAAAGTCTGGTAGATTATGCCTTCTAAATTTCCTCTACCTTTCCATTTCCTTTGCTAGTCCCTTATTCCAGCACTACATCCTCCAGTACCTGGTGGATATTGCAAACATTTACTTTGCCATCCCCAAGCCTGCTTCTATGAATTAGTTCCAAACTCATCTTGCCCAAAGCTTTCTTCCTTCATGCTGCTCCCTTGCTCTATAGCTTCTCTTCACAGGATTCTGTCTTGCCAAGACCTTTTTGAGCTGCAGTGGTCTTTTGGTGTCTCTCAACTTTATGCACGAGGAAACTGACACTGGAGAGGTATGCTGACTTACCCAATGTCAGAGTGAGCAAGGGGCAAAGTGAGGCCTAGAAATAAGATCTCCTGATTTAGTTTTAGTGCTTTTCCCATGACACTTTTCAGACTTCTTAGAATGGCTTCAGGGCTTTTCATTTGTATTTCCAACCTTACCTCTCTACCCTTACCCTCTTTACTCCTCATCATGAATCATCCACCCCAGACAGACCCATTTCCCAACTGTCCTGTGAATGTATGACTCACCTTATTCCACCTAGAGGATGCTCTCCCTTTCCCCCTTTGCCTTTCATAATTATGGTGTTTGTGCTTGCTGGTCACTCTACCTCACACAGATGCCTCCTTCCTCTGATCTCTGTCAGCATCTACTGTGCCTATCAGTCATTAACACCTACACCTTACAAACCACTTTATTTGGATGTAGGTGTTTCATGGGTGGCTGTTTTATCTTTCCAAGGAGATTATACATTCCCAGAAAATACTTCTGGTTTCTCTTCCATCTGTAGCCAGCTCCGTGTTCAGTGCAAACAGTGTATTGAATTACATTAGTCTTGGTGTTCTTCTGCACTGTTTACATTTTAAATTGACTAACGCTTATCGAGGGTTTATTAGGTATTAGATGGGGGGATGAAAGGTGAGTATAATTGTCCTAAAATGAGCTTGCATTCTGACTGGCAAGTAAACTACTCTGAGGTAATACGATAAATACATTGTGCAGCAAATTTGGGTGTCATATTTCTCCTACTACCAATCCAATGATTAGAGGAGATGAGGTCTCTTGGTTGGTTTTGATCTTGGCAGGGTTTTTCTCCTACGAGGCTGTTGGTTCATACAGGGATTTTATTATGATACATGTTACATCATTTCCCTGCTGTAGCCAGTTGAACACACTGAAATAACTGAAAAACACTGCAGCCAAGCCACATTTTAAAGGACTTTGCTATAGCATGGATCCAATTATTCTGGGTAAATAACTTATCTGATTAGGTGCCTTATTGTATTTTCATTTGAAAAGTGCTCTGATCCAGAGCCAGTTAATTAAAAATCTATTTTCAACCTTTTTTTTTTTTTCATTTCAAACAAATACGCCCTTACCTTATTGTGAGCATTTTAAAGTTTAGAATATTGGCCCTTCCAAGACATGTTGTAACTTAATTATAATAAATTCTGCTTCTTGACAATAGCTACAAATGAAAACAAATCTTCTCCACATAATGCTTTCTAAAAAGGCAAAAAAGAGAAAGATTGAAAAGTCCGGTTGACAAATTGCAATTGGTCTGCACTAGGGTACTTCAGTACATCATTCAGTATCACTGAAATGTAAAGGAGCTTTGTTAGGATTTAAAAATTGAGGACTTGGATTCCTACCCAGTTGCAATAGCACAGTGTAGCATTGTTAGTTCTGATTCAAGTGCAACTGATCAAAAGGTTATTGAATATTCCTTGTCTTTCTGCCAACTCTGAATGTCTTCTCCCTGACTGGAATATTTGGATCCTGTTGTTGTTCATTAACGCTTATCTTACATTCCATTCACTATCATTATCTACCTTTCTCAGTAATTAGCTAATTATATTTCAAGATAATTAGTTTAATGAAAGTGTGGGAAGTATGCAGTAAGAATCTAAGTGATATTGCCATGACTTCTACATGGAGATTAAGTACAAAATAAGGAACACACAAAAAATTAAAAAGCAGGAGCACTTAAAATATTATGTATGAGTGTTTTACTGAAATACTTCAAATAAGTGCTAGCGCTAGTCTCCTCTTGGGTTCCATTGCTCCTTAGGGGTATGTAATGGTATGTTGGGTGTTAGAGATACGGAATAATTCCTTTAAGTCACTGAGGCAGCTTTCTGGCCAGTAGAGAAGTAGTGCTTGTTACTGATTGTTTTGTTTATGGATTTCTCCAACACAAATAAAGAAATATGGAGAAATTTAGAGAAACAAAGTGAAATAATATTAGATTAGCGAAGTGGCTTTATTAATAGAAGGAAAATAGCCATACTGATAGTATTCCCCCATTTTAAGAAATGAGCACACAATTAAGTTGAACCTAAACCTAAATGCTTATTATTATCTAGTGATGTATGCATGTATGTATGCATGCATGTATGCATGTGTATGTGTGTGTATTTATGGCAATGTATGTATGTTTTCAGTGAACAGGGCACTTTGTTAACTGCTGTAGGAGAAAAAAGTATATTAAAAATGATTTCTTCCTTTAAAGAGTTATTTTCCCTCTAATGGCAGCCATGAAAATGTGCATCTCAATCTTCCAAATACAGGGAGCATGCCGCTGGGCTCTGAAGTTCATCACCACCATATCTGCACTGAGTCCATGCTTCCTAGAGGCTGTTCCTAGCCAATGGCTGAGTATGGCTGAGACACAGAGGTAGCCCTATCCTGAGAGACATGGGACTCTTATGGCCCATTCTCCTCTGAGAGTCACAGGACCTTCCTCTGACAGCATGGTAATCTAGAACACTCCCACCCAACCCTTCTTCCTGTTCTACTTCAGACTTGCCTTCTCCAGCTTGCTCCCTATTTTCTTTCACAGGCATTTCCCCCAATAAAAATCTATGCATATTTAATCTCATCTTGACATCTTACCCTTGGAGGACTAGCCTAACACACTGATGATGAAATCAAATATACTCAGGGAAAATTAAAAACAACATAACCAGGAAATACAAAATAAGAGGCAACAAACGATACAGTTGAAGAGGTCACACACACACAAAAAAGACATAAAGTACTTGACTCAGACAGGTAAAGGGAGGCTATTACAGAAATTAGGATGTATAAGTTTGAGTACAGTAGGCATTCCAGCTGAGTGGAGTATAGAAGAATTGAAGATAAGTTTGAAAGGTTTGCTAAAACCAAAATATAGAAGACCTTGAATATTATGCTGAAGAATTTGGCTTGTCTTTTTCATCTAAAGTCCTTCCCCTGAAAATGTGACAGCAGAGGGGATTCACAGATTTGGAAATGCTGAGCCCTAGCTTGTGCTTTCTCTTTCAGGCTCTTAGTGAAAAGGCATGACTAATATCTGGTGGAGTTCAGCAGTGCCAGCCCAAGAGGAAAGCTTTGAAGAGAACTGGGACTGGACTGAGATTTAAGATTCTAACACCTTGGTAGTTTCCTAGTGAGCTAAAGTATTCCACACACACATGCAACAAAGACTGCTTTTGAGACTTAGGTCTTAGTTCTGTACCAACAACAAGCTAATTGGCTTCTTTTCTTTCTTCTAGAAACTGGGTTATGACTAGCAGTGTTTGGGCCAGAGTTGAGGCATGTTTGGCAGTGATGGCGATGAAAAAAAACCAGAAATGTAACGCCAAAATCCAAATGTATGACTGTTTTTGAATAATCAGTTTATTTGGCTAGATTATTATTCCTGTATGACTACAAAGCTGGAGGTTGGGTAGCAATGACTTCGGGTAGATAGGGCCAGGGTTCTTCAGTGTGCCACAATCCCGTCTCCACCCTCCAGCCTCATATTGGGTCCATGCTGTTCATCTACAGTCCTGACTAGTGTTTGGAACCTTTTGAATGTGTGACCTCATCTACATTTATACCTAACTTCCTTTGCTGCACTGGTGTTGAAAACTCATACCAGCCCAGCCACATGGGCAGCATGTTTTTGTTTTTGGGCAATAGCTCTGTGTTTATAAATTAAAACAGCTGAAGTGAGTTGGATCCCAGGGGACTTTTCGGTGAGATTCTTCTTGTCTGATCAAGACATACAAAGGGTACCATTTTCTAGCAAGCACCAAGAGGATTAAATTATCAACAGTGGCAACTGAGCTTCTGTGCAATTAGCATTGACACTAATGGTTACACAGTCTTGCTTCGAGGAATAACCCAAGTCCTCCACAGGGGATGAGAAAGATTAACCCAAATCCTGTTTTCCTCCACAGGGGATGAGGAAGATCAGGGTTTATTTGAGGACATGTGTAATGGAAAGTTCTCTACAATATATCATCATGTTACATGAGCTTTTGTTAGGTTATGTGATTACTTACATAATCTTTCTTTGAAGGTCCAAAAACATTTATTGAAAGTCCATAGGAACCACTGTCTGTGTCCCAGGTGATAAGGGTTTTACAGGTGATTTCCTTGGTTATTGTTCCTACTGTACAGCTCCAGTAATAATAGAGTGGGAATCAGTAAACTTTTTCTGTTAATATATAATATATAATAATATATATTTTTGAGTACTTTGTCACAACTATTCATTTTGGCTTTGGTAGTTGGATGTGAAAGCAACCATTGGCATTATTTAAACAAAGGGGCGTGACTGTGTGACAATAAAACTTTATGAAAATAAGTGATGGGTAGGATTTAGCCAGCAAGTGTAGTTTGCTGACCCTGCCACAGGGCAGAAGGAAAAGGATATGCTTATCACAACTCTCCAAGCCACAGCTAAATTTTCAAGGGATTCAGGGAAGTGTCAGAACTCCAACCACCGTTCTTCATGTTCCAGATTTCCTTCCTTGTGGTTAAAATGGAAGCTTCTCCATATTTCTACAGTCAGTTTCCCAGAAAACTATGCATTTTCTCCCCAGCTCACTCACCAAACTCTCCACCAACGTTGTCCTTCTTGAGTCTCCATAGGTTTTTGGTCTTAACAAAAGCCTGGTTTTCCTGAGCCTGCCTACCTCAATAGCCTATGCAAATGGACAGAACATGCTCACGGAATTTTCCATGACCAAAGAATCCAACTTCACTTCAGTTAACCCACCCCTCTTGCTATTCCTCACTGCCTCCTCTAACATATCTATGCCCATTATTTCCAAATTTGTATCTGCGGCCCTGACAAGAATTGAAACTTGTTTGTCCTACTGCAAACTGACAGCCATTGAGAGACCTAACAAACAACTCAAACTTAACAGAGTAAAACCTTGGATTACGAGTAACGTGTTCTGCGAGTGTTCCTCAAAATGAGTAAACATGTCTAATAAATTTTAGCTTAATACAAGAGTGATGTCTTACAATACAAGTAGTACGTGATGCCAAATGTCACATGATCACAACTAAGCCAATGGTTCTTCTCTCTCTCTCTTTCTCTCTCTCTGTGGAATTGTGTGTGATTATCAACGCAATGTCACATTTCTGCAAAATTCTCAAAAGGAGGCAAAACCAAGTGTCATTGGATAGGTTCCTTTTTAAAGTTGCACGAAAAGAAAGATTCCATTGAGCCAATAGACAGCAGTACTTCTGTTAGTGATAGTGAAAGCCATACCACACAATAACCCTCCTTTCTCTTGTCTCCCTCACACCAGCCATGAAATTTTTCAAAGGCAGGTGCAGATTATTTTTCTTTATATTTAAAAAAATGTTTATTTATTTATGAGAGAGAGAGAGAGCATGCGTGCACACACACATACACACACACACACACACACACACACACACGCACACACATATGAGCAAGCAGGGGAGGGGCAGAGAGAGAGAGAGAGAGAGAGACATAATCTGCAGCAGGCACCAGAGCCTGACGCAGGGCTTGAACTCACAAACTATGAGTTCGTGACCTGAGCCGAAGTCAGATGCTCAACCAACTAAGCCAGCCAGGTGCTCCTGTATTTTCTTTATTATTTTGTATTATATTACCGTATTGTAATCATTTTTATATGAATATTTTTGGGTCGTGGGATGAATCATCTAAGCTTCCATTATTTCTTATGAGGAAATTCTTTTTGATATACAAATGCTTTAGATTACAAGCATGTTTCCTGAATGGATTATGCTCACAAACCCAGGTTTTAGTGTATTGCCAAAACTGAATTTATTTCTGTCCTTAAACCTGTCCTTTCTTTGTCTTCCATCCTCAGAAAATAACCCCACTTCACCCTGTTACTTCAATCCCATGCTTGTATTCTCTTTTTCTTGTTTCCCACATCCAAGCCATCAAAACATATTCTAATTCTAACCTTTTCATTGTTAGCCTTTAGTCTATTCCACCTCCTGGAATGGTAGTATTCTCTCTGGGTCAGTGGACATGACAACAACCTCATCTCCTCGACTCTGTTCATAGTCTGTACAGAGCAACAATAATCAACCTTTAAAGCATAAGGCAGGTCACTCCTGTCCTTTAATCTTCTGAATGAAAATTAAGAGCAAATTCCTTATCTTTTTCTGTTAAGCTGTACACAGTGTGGCTTGTATCACTTGGATTTCACTCATCATAGTGTTGTGGGCCTTCTTACCATTCCAAGCTCATTCCCACCTAAGTTCATCTGCACTTGCTCTCATCTTTCTGGATTGCTCTTTCCCTTCATGTATCAACACTGGATGTTTCTTGTCCAGATTTCAATTTAAATAGTGTCTCCTCAGACACGCGGACTATCCAAAATAAAATAGCCACCCTGTCACTCTGTATCATTTTATAACATTTACATTTATTATCATGGCTGTCTGTTTGTTTGTTTGCTTTACGGCTCCTCTGGCAGAGTGTAAGCTTCCAGGGAATAAGAGTTGTTTGCTTATTCAATTACCTTAGTTCTTCAGTCAATTGATTGTTTTGCATACCCCCCATCCATGAGACTCTTCTCGTTTCCTCTCCTTGGTTTTCATGGTAAATTGTGTTGACTATCATTTCAACAAGTCTCCTGTCAATAGCTCTGGCCTTTTTTCATCATACTATCCTGACAGTCATCACTCCTGAATGAATCAACTTTTACCCTCTCTCTGCCATTATTCTGCTTGATAAGACTTGCTGGAGAAAATTACATAACTGAGAAGATTGATACCATTATAAACTTACAGTCATCACCTCACCTGGGCCCTCAACACTGCCTGGCAATCTTAATATATTTCTTAATCAAATTTCAAATCTCCACCCCCTCACTCCCAGCAAATGAGCTCACCCCCTGCTTCATAGAAAATAATAAGTCGTCAGAGAGGCGCTCCCTCAACTTTCGACCACCAAAGCCACAGACCTTCCTTTCTTCCTTCCCTCCTGTCACACTGGCAGAGGTGTTCCTCTCCTAGATAAGCCCATGCCATCTATTGTTGTTTTGGAGACTACTCCTCGTTTCTTAACAGGATATTGCACTGTTAGTTATTTTCTACTCTGTACTTGACACTTCTCTCTCCTTACTGGCTTTCCCTCACTTATTATGCTTGATTTGTTGAATTTCTTTCAGTTCTCAACATCCATCAAACTTTTCTTTCTCTCTCTCATCCTTTTCTTCTCGCTCTTTTGGAATTTTCAGCATTTTCCTCTCTCTGCAACATTCCTTCTCCTCCTTGCTCTCACTCATACCAAATCATCCGGTTAATTTGTGGGTTTTTTTTTTTTTTCCCCTTCAAATTTCAGCTTAAATGTTAGTTCTTCAAAGTGACCTTTTCTTTCTATGGACTATAGTTAGGGCCTCTGTTATTGCTTCCATCACATTCTGATCTCCCTCCTTCCTTATACAATCCTAGTTTAAATTATTTGTTTAATGTCTACATTCCTTGATCCACCAAAAGCTCCGTGAGGGAAGTGACCACAGATATCTTGTGAACCACTTTATTTTTGTACCTAATACATTGCTTGCCAAAGCACTGGCATTCACTAATGGATATTTGTTAAACGAATGAATGAGTGAATGGATGAATGAATAATGAACAGAAGAAGAAGGAGGAAGATGAAGAGGAAGAGAAGGAGGGGCAGAGTGGGAGGAGGGAGGAAGAAGAAAGGAAGAAGGACATCCCAAAGAAAAGCACAACCTAAAGCCTGAAGCTGATTTGTGTAAAGTATTTATTTCATTCCTCTTTCACTGAAGTTGCCCCATGGCTCCCAATAGATGGGAGGCTCCTTCCCATCAGGAAGGTGCTCCAGACTCACTCAATGCATTATCTATATGGGTAAGAAGCACTCTGATAAAGCTCATCAAAGATAGCATGGCTCCATGATGTCTCCAAACTGCTGATCTCTTCCAGCCTGATTATGTCTCAGATTCCATCTCCTGCTATTGTTGTTGCCCAAGGAGTCTGAGTTGACTCAGGTTTCCTTGAGAGAGGATTTGAGGGGAATGGGAGAGAATGTTGTGCTCCTCCTAGTGGTCAAAATATACCCGTTACAATGAGGTTTTGGGTGGAGTGGGCTTGTACTGGAGAGATTAGAGTTTGAGGCCTGTAGTCTGGGATAGCAGTTAGGAAGGTGTTGCAATGGATGAACAAGGCAGTAAGAATTTAAATTAGCATGGTGAGAACTCTGACTTTCTATTGTTAGATCATGTGTATACTGCTGAACACTAACATACAACTTAAAAATAACCAAACATAGAAGGCTAATTCAAACAAATGTGTTCTTATGTGTTTCCACAGAGTGATAGGCTGAAAAATTAGTTAAAAAAAAAAACACACTAATTTGAACATATCAAATTGGGTTACTGAATAACAAAAATATTGTTTTGAGCAAAGAACATATTAAAAATATCAGTTTACTATTTTAATTAGTTGCTAGAGTTAAAACAAAAAAAAAAAAAAGAAAAATTAAAAAACTCCTTATTAGGGATTCAGTTATAGAAGCCTCTTAGATAAATGCTATGTGAATTTGATTTTCCTTTTATAATCTTTACCATGTCACAAAAAGAGTAGCAGATGACATAAGCAGATGGACTTGTGTTATCTGCTACTGCTTCAAATCTTCTCTAAGCATTTTTTTGGCCATATTCATAAACATAGGATATGGTAGAACTAACTTACATCTGTTTAAAATCCTTGGTAACTTCTGTTAGAATTTATTTTAGTAAGTTATAATATGGCAATGCTTTTTAAATTATGGGCAGTATTCTATCCACTTTAGAAATAAGGTCTGAGGTATATTTCAATACTTTTAGATAACTATAAGTTTGAAAGGCAAAATGTGCCTTTGAGTTTTCATATTAGTGAGTATTCCTGAGAAAATGATTGTAGATGATATTTTCAATTCATGAAAGAAATGGAGACAGACATGGAAAAATTCTTGTTCTAGTTAATAATTTCTGTAGCTTTATATAAATTCCAAAGTATTTTAGGACTATTAATTTCACTCTTTACTTAGGCCACCTTGTTTTGGTAAGTAGCATGTTTTTCTCCTGAACAAAAAGCAAGCCACCCTGTCTCCATTAACTTTGTTAATTCTGTCTGAGAAAAGAATGTAACCATGTCCACTCCTTACTTGGTAAGAGTTTGCCTGATTTAGTTTTAAAATGACCACAGGGAAACACCTTGAATATTATTCCCACACCTATAAACTGGCAGAAAATAGCACACAGGGTCTCAAGGAATTCTTAAATAATTAAGTTTAAATTAAAGTACAGGCTAATATTTGTATAGTTATGGTTCTGATTATCGGAGAAAAAATCCAAACCTAATGAAATTCACTAGTCCAGTTAATTTTTATAGAAAACTATTGTCATTATGCATTTAGTCGTTTTATTTGGTTGTATAACCAAACAGCAGGAAGAAGTATGCTTTCTGAAATAATCATAACTTTTAAATTCTGATTATTTGCTTACTACTTTATTATTTTAGAATAAATTTCATGATTTATTATTTTTTAAGCTAGATTTAAAAGCTAGAACCTGTAAGCATCTAAGAAGCTCCAGGTGAGACAGTTACATACAGAACAATGTTAGTGAGGTATACATTTAATTTTCAGGCAAGTGTCCCTAACAGACAATCTTTAAGAAGGAATCATTGAGTGAAAACAGCTCCCTGCATTATGTCTATCTCCTAAGATTATTGGGCTAGTTCATGGATTTCAAACAGACTTGTAGAGTTCTGGTGTTCCAGAGAGGCTCATGAGAACCTCCACAGAGGAAGGAAGGAGATGGGAACACCTGGGCTAAAACTTCTTCCCTGATCTTCCCTCTTCTACAGCTCAACTCGGCCCTTACCTATTTAATTTGAGGGTTTACCAAGATTGTTTTATTTTTGAAATAATATTTTTTCTGCTGAATATAATTAATAGCCATAATATAAAATGAACACTTTTAATCAAGTAAAACAGTAACCTAATAATAATAAAATAATTTTGCCATTATTTTCTGAGTATTTAGGCCGTTATTTCCATTTTAATTCTACCCAGGAATTGCAGTATAGTTTCAATATTTTTTCTAGGTTATTTTGGTATAACACATTGGCATTAGAAAATTTATAACATGTTTCTCCCCTTAATTCTTACCTTTAAAAATTCTCATTGTAGAATTCAACAATTTGCTAACACAGAATTTGTTAGTCATGGCATTTCCAGGACAGAGCAAAATAATTATTCAATATGCAAATGCATTAAAATAGCGCCAAGTCAGTTGTACATGACCAGGGATTAAGAGCAGGAAAGGCTTAGCTCACAGCAAATGCAGATCCTGAAATATATACCTGTTTTTCCATTACTACAATCAATAGCTGTTGATTGTCTGATGTTCAGAAATGTTTCTGAGAGGAAAAGTTCAAGTTGATGAGTCAAATGAAAGATGACAGTTTAAAAGATAAGAAGTCAGGATTTCCCAGCCAAGAACAGAAAAGATAGGTTGAAACATGAAAAGCAGTTCTTTTGTGTGTGTTAAATATTTTCAGTTTCTAGTAGCTGTGGGTAGAAGAGAACCTGTAATACTCATGGGCATACCTACTTATATTCCACACTGATGTGTTTACTTCCAGCTCTTAATGATGGGGCTGAAGTCCTAGAACTCAACAGTGCCGTTAGATTAACAATGTCACCCGGAGAATACATTAATGTCAACCTCTATTTCTCTGCAAAGAAACCTCCTCGTTCCAAGTTCCAATGAAGCACTTTCCTCTTCAGGGTGCATAGTTCTGAAATATTCAGTTCACAATGGAAAAAGATAAAAACTTCAGCGCTTATCCATTTTTTCAGGCCAAAGAGAAATAAACCTCAGTGTCTCTCAAGCTTGTGATCGGTGACCTTTGTTGTCTGACAGGAAAATGAAAAACCACCCATTTTTATATTTGGCTTAATAAGGTACGTGAGGTAGCAATGCTCAATAGCCAAAACCGACTGGTGATTTCCTTTCTAGATGACCCATTAAAATTGGCTGAGGATAATGAATTCATCCATCACTTATGACTAAGTGTACTGTCCCCTGCATGCACTCGGGATAATAGCATTTTAGAATGAAGGGTATTAAAATCATCAGATAAATCTAACATTACTGGGGAAAGTCATTTCACGATGATCATTCAGAGGCCATCACTACGCACATTCATACCAGTTTCCAACTGGTTCAGGCCCAAAATTGGAGGAGAAGAGAGCAGGACAAGATGCAATTTCTTTCAAGTGACATCAGTATTTTTCAGCTACTAGGTTGCCCAGCCTTTTTCAGGGGGAATAAAAAAGGGAAGAGATAGAGATTGGAGTATCTCCTAGTTCCAGTTTTGTAGACGTTTTTTCTGCTTTTCACAAAGTTGAAACTTTATATATTTGATTAATATGAAGCCACGTGAATGCATAATATTCACACAGAATAGGAATGAAATATGCTGAAGAGGAGCAGGGTTTACACAGCTCCGGGAGAAGCTGTCTGGTGTTAAGAATGTGGGCTTCCTCAGTTTCATTTTGCCTCCACCATTTGCTGCCTGGATAAACTTTCCACAAGGTATTTAACCCGTTCTCTCTGCCTTGCTTTCCTCAGCCATAAATGGGGATAATAATATTAGCTACCTAGTGAGGTTGAAGTGAAAATTAAATTTTATAGACACAGAATATTTATCATACGGACTGGCACAGAGTAGGCCCTCAACAAAGCTTATCACTATCATCATCAATCATCATCAATCATCATCATCATCATCATCATCATTATTTTGTTCTGACAAGGAATCTGAACAAACAAAAAGGTACTGAGCAAATGTGTTCTGTGTGAAGACTTTTCTTGATTTTCTTGTTTTTCAACTAATTGCTACAGAATACTCTCTAAGCCAGCTTGCATTTTTCTCTTATCAATCGAGTTTTATAGCCATCTTGATCAGAAACCACTCTTGTTTAACCCAACTAACACATACACTTTAGGCAATTTGGGATCTTCAAAGCACAATATTGGACTTAACTTATGGTGGTAGGGGCAAAGATCTGAAGTGGTCAGAAACCTCTGGGATATGAGTGGTTTGATTTCTGGTTCCCCAATTAGAGGAGGTCATAAAAAGACAGGATCTAGAGGGTCACTTAACTGAAACCTTCTGTCTACTGTTCATTATGAGTGACCTGTTATGGTAAAGGAGCATGATGGAACAGAGTAGATGTTGGAGAAGATATTTCAACCAGTTTATCTATACAACAGATAGTTTTCTGTCTCCAGAGCAGATTGTGGGTAGGAGATCTGGTTGCAATTTTGGTTAAAGAATACCAAGCAAACTGGCACCTGTGTAGTCTGGAAAGGCCATCACGAAGTCTATAAAATATGCCAAATTCCCCTAAACTGTCTTCTCTTTATTATCATGGGACCATTTAGGAGCTTAGGTAGGGTCTGTTTTTCTGATATGTCTGTAGAGAATATACTCATTTTTCTTATCATCAGATTTAGAAACTATAACTGACCACTGTGTACATGGTAGACTTGCTGATTAAAGTTTTGCTTATTTGCAGCCTGTCTTTTCCTAAGAAATAATTATTAATGCCAACTAACTCTGAAGTTAGATCCTGGGATGACAAGTATAAGTAAGACATCATCCCTGATATAGGCAATCTCACGAGTCTAATGAGGGAGAAAGCCCCAATGATATCATGACTCTATTTAGTCATTTAAGCATAAAAATTGCTCTAGAAACTGAGAGGAGAAAGAAACTAGTTGACCAAATAATCAGTTGCTGCTGACCAATTTTTATAGCTTTGGCTTAAATTCATTCATTTGAATAAACCTCATTCAAAGAGACAGATGGTCTCAAAGACTAAAATATCCCAAGACTGCTTCTCTCACATATCTCCATAGAACTGAATAAAAATGGGGCTTCTTTAGACTTCAGTGTTTCTTATATTGTAGCACTGAAGGAGACTATCCTAATTCAGCAAGGACTTCTTACTTCTAGGCATTCTTGGTCCCGATGTTTGCATTTTGATTCTATTAATATTTATCAGACAGCCACAGGGTTCCTAGCACAGTCACCGGTTATGTAATTTCATTGAGTTTAGTTCTTAAAAAGCCATGTTGGAGCATCCAATGGGGATAAATATTTATTGGTGGAACTATATATCAGAAGAAATCATTTGAGTTCATTACTTACTATGCCCCTGGGCTATAATCTTATTGTATAGAAGGCAATGCTAAGAAGGAACTCCTAAATGCCACAACTTGGCTTTAGAATTCATGGCAATAAATGCACTTATGTAAATTCTAGATTTCAAAGAGAAGATTGCTATTCTTTACCATGGTAAACTAAAATGTAAAAGATAGGGAAATGTGCTATTCAGTGTCTTGATCTGATGGCTAACTTAATTCTGTGCTGCAAGACCTGTGGACCACTTCTACTGAACTATATACGTTTGGATATTTTTCAAAATAGTGAAATTGTGGTCACACAGTAACACATAAAGGTCTAAAGGAAATTTGATTTCATTTAATTTAGGGGGAGTGGTCCCCCTCTCTTCTAGATACTCTTAGACTTCTCATTCCTTCTTGCCTTGTCATTTATTACTTTTTCCTACACCATACCTGAAATGGGCTTGGTGTCCATTTTTTAAAATTATCGCGGTAAAAATCATGTGGTAAAAAACATGTAAATTATTGTGGTAAAAACATGTAATATAAAAGTAATCATTTTAGAAATTTTGAAGTGTATAATTCAATGGTATAAGTTCCAGAACTTGTCCGTCACCTCAAAAGGAAAGCCCATACCCACTGGCAGTTATGCCCTATTCCTTCTCTCCTTCCCCCAGATGCTAGCAACCACTAATATGCTTTATGTCTCTATGCATTGTCTGTTCTGGATTGTGTGGCTGATCCTGATGATGAGTACCGTCTGGGAAACAAATATTTTGTTGTCTAGAATGCTGATGTGATTCTTATTTTGGTAAACCTTGTCATAATTTCCCTCCTTTTCAAATTTGGTATGCGCATCCCAATACTTATCATTATGTACCCTGCTGTCAGATACTGATGGTTTAACTTTTATCCGTGTTTTGCCTTTTTGTGAACATTCTGCTTATATTGGATTTCCAACATGTTAGAAATGTCATCTGTAGTTATCGATGGATGAACATGAAGACCAATAGGGTGATATAATTCGTAATTAATTCAGTTGCTGAGAGCTACTACTTGGGGCTTACTCCCCATAGTGATCTTGAAACTCAGCAAATGTTTATTGAATACTTCCTACATGCAGAGTGCTGGGAGTGTACTTAGGTAAAGTGTTTAGAGACTTTGTGGATGAATTCACAGAACATTTAATCTCTCCAGCAATAAAGGAAACACTATGGACTCTTCACTCTTCTCTACCAAAGAGGCTAAGTAACTCAATGGACTCTTTGGGCATTGGAGACAGTATATGCCTCACTTGGGTATTCTAGTTGGTTCTTTACATCAGCTACCTGTATATCAGGGTGGTTAAAAAGGTGATTCAGCTTATAAACAGGGAGATTTGGGTCAGAGAAAAGACAACACTTCATGATACATAATAGAGACAGTGACAAAAAAACTGAAGCCTACCTCTGTAGTAGCTAGATGACTTAAACGTATCTTGTCTATCTCTTGCTAGAGGGAATTGGTATTTGGCTGAATTTGAAGGTTTGATGACTTAGAGCCAGGAGGAGGCAGTATGTGTTCTGCAATCAGTGGGTCTGAGAAATTGCTGCAAAAGTCACAGGACCAGAGAGGAGGCAGGCCCTCCTGGAGATTACTGTCTGTGAGAACAATACGCACCTAGGAGTCGAGGGGTGGGAGGTATACATCTGGGTGCCAAGGGGTGGGAAATGGAAGACTGTGCTTAGAAACAGGCAAGATTACCTAAAAAGGAACGAAGATAGTTGCCATCAGCATACTTAATTTGACTTTATAATTTTTTTCCTAGAGTTTCCATTCCATGTAGCTGGAGACTCATCTCTACATCCAAAGGATAGACCTTATGGCTATTATTGTTACCATTCTTATTACATGAATATTTATGATTGGGTCATACTAAAATATGTCTTGGAAGCAGAGAATGAAATGTTCTTATTCTATTACTTTATTGAGTTGAAAGTCACATAAATTCATTTTATTTCTATTTTGCTCTGAAGAATAAATTCAGATGCTTTCCTTCAGAGGCAATATTATTTTTGGTAATTTTCTATCAAAAAATGAGAGAAAAGATAACTATGGAAGTGTATCTTTGACTAAACATATATTATCTATTAAGTCTACAATATACATTTGCATTATTAAATATGGAGTGTGTATAAAACATGGCTCTAACTTCTGATTTACTAAGTAACACCAACCTAGAGTGAGCATAGGAAGATAAAATGTGGGTAACAGTCACAGTGGTATTCTCAACTCAAATCTTCAATTTTATAACTACACTTACTTTGGATTGCAAGCTTTATCTACTATTCCTCTTATTTTGGAGGTAGGGGGGAGAACATAGATTATTTATGGAGGTATAACAAGTACTGAATCAACTCAAACTGAAAGTTGATTAGAGAATAGTAGGGTTCAGGAATGCTGCTATCAGAATGAGGGCCTAAATGGGCCATGGGTCCTTCTCACATCTATTGTTCCATGATTCACACCTTCTGTGTACCTTGTGCATCTGACAAGGATACATCTTAAATGTGATGAATTGATTTCCAGGTGAGGTATCATCCTTTTAAGCTTGCAAATGAAATGCACCTCAGTCATTGCAAGAGTGACTTCCTTTCCTTCCTTGAGGAAGGAATAACAGCAATATAGTAATAATGCCAAAACACAAAGGTACCCATTCAGCAGAGAGAGTCAGTTTTGATTACTCCTACAAATGAGCAGAGAAAACTGGAAAACTGACTCAGTCATCCAATATCAACGTCAAAGAATTCTTTTTTTAAATTTAGATGTCACTGACATAATTGCTGAGCAATCCCACCATGCCTCTCACAGGGCAGTGCAGTGAACTCAGCTTGGGTGTCTGGAGTTGGGTGAATAAGCACCACGAGGAGGTAGAACTGCTGGCCACCAGCCTGGTGTGAGTCAGAAAAATGAGGTCAGAGGTTGTCTGTACAACGGCATCTTTTCTGATTTGACACTGAGCTTTCTCTCCATGAATTTTGGACTTTGTTTTCTCTTTACAAAGAAAGCATAAGGTATAAGGTATGAAGGTATAAGGACACCTTTAGGGTACTACTCAGTGTGAGTAATGAAATAACAATCTTGAGGCTCCACGGCCATTAAAGGGCAATAGGAAATTATCCCCATGATGAGGGAAACATTTGTTTTCAGCTCACTTATGGCCTTATTTGCTGGGGTTGATTAATTTGTATTCCTTAAGTAATTATTGGCTAATAAAAAGGACCACTAGGAGGAGGGATGTAATAATTAAAGGGGGAAGAGAAGAAGTTCAGAGCAAACATGGTCTCCTTCTCTGTTTTGCCCAAGTTTGGATCAAATCCAAAGATGGAAAGGGTCTTGGTTCCTTCCCATCTCCACTTCTCCATTATTCACATCTTACATACACTTTTTGCATCCAGCAGTGATATACCTCAGACACAATGCTGTATTTCTCAAGCCTCCTACAGAACTTATTTTTATCAAGCCAAGTGCTTTCCTCTTTCTACGAAAGTAGTTCTTTTACTTAGCACCTTGAATATTTCTTTTTCTAAATTCTAGTTCTCAATGAAGAATTGTTTTGAGCATTACAGAAAATCTACATAGAGGACAGAGCTGGGAGAAGAACAGAGACAGAAGCCATCTGTTGCTTTGGCTATCCTCATGCAAATTGGAAAAGCTTTTTTTTTTTTTCTTTTTTAAAGATTTAATTTTGAAATTAAAGTAGTTTAAAAGCCCAATGTTAAATTAATAATTTCTATCCCAAAGTTTATGAAGTATGACTATAAAGTAACATGATTCACTTCATTCACCTTGTAGCACATAAACATCTAAATAAATATATTAGAATACACAATAGGAATTTTTATTATTATTCAAATGATAGTATCATTTTCTAAAACATTTTAGATACATACTCTTGGAGTTTGCTTTAGACCTAAATTAAAACTAGACCCAAAATTATTTTCACTATATAATTACATTTTCTTGCCTATTTTTCAACGTTTTTGTCAGAGCTGGAACCATGTATCCCCTGGCTGTTTTCAAAATTCAAATCTGTTTCAACATAATTTAGCACCTTTACATTTTTAAAGTCATTTTCTTTTAGTTTCAAAATAGATCTAGTATCTTACATCATAGTGGCAGCAATGGGAACTGTCTAAAGACTAATAAAAACAAGTGTTATAAAGGGACAACACTTATTTGGGTTTATGATATGGGGCCAGTTTGTTTTTAAAACATCATTTTACGAAATGTCACACCCCATATATCTATCTGTTTTCAAAACCAATGTGATTGGTGGGAATTAACTTAGATGTTGGAAGAACTCCCTGAGTTTTTGTTTGTGTTCTTGTTTATCGTTGTGAGATTTTCACTTGTGTTCAACCATTTCCCTCTTCTTCGAAGATGCTAGTGCCAGAAGCTTGGCAGGAAAGCTGTCAGTGGTTGTTATGAGATTCTTTCCTGAGAGAAATAGACCCATATTCTTCCTCTTTTTTATTTTATTTTATTTATTTATTTTTTATGTTCATTCACTTTTAAGAGAGAGAACAGAGCATGAGCAGGGAAGGGGCAGAGAGAGACACACGCACACATAATTCGAAGCAGGCTTCAGGCTCTGAGCTATTAGCACAGAGCCTGATGTGGGGCTCGAACTCACGAATCCTGAGATCATGACCTGAGCTGAAGTCTGACGCTTAACTGACTGAGACACCAAGGCACCCCTCTTCCTCTAACTTCTATGCAGCAATTTTGAAACTGAATTTCTAGGTTATTTTTGTAAGTGGATGGTGTACAACTCTCATTACTGCAGTAGGTAAGGATTTGGAATCTATAGTAAGAAGCTCTCAAGAATTTGAAAAGAAAAAAGGAAAAAAATTTGAAAACAAAATCAGAAGGAGACCCCCTTAGTGAAATTGATACTAATAGTTAATATATACTGTGTTATCCAACTGCAGAAATACCACCTTGTAGTAAAAAAAGAATATAATTGAGTTAACCCATTTTAAGAAGGTAGTTGTAACTGCTTTAATAAAAAAAGTATGTTGTTGCTGTTTTAATATTTAAATCCTATCAAGATAGTCCCAACTGTTGAATGCAGTGGGCCCAAATGCCAGTCTACATATAAGCTGTGTTAGAATGACATGGAGAGTTTTAAAGTTATCATTTTTAAAGAAATTTTGGTATAATCCCTAGGGTTTTCATCTAGAACTATTGGGTCAAAATTGCAGAGACCAAGGAATCTTTACATTGAAAACATTCCAGCTGATCCTGATGCAGTTTGGTTATGCACTGCATTTGAGACTTCCTGATGCAAGGGAGGGTGTCCTTAGCAATTATCCCCAGAGAAACTACAGAGTAGAATAGAGATCTAAGATGAACAAGGCGATCCTGTTTTAAGGAACCATGTGTAAGGGGGGGGGGGGGGGGGTGGTTGGGGGTTACCAAAAATGGGTGCTATGCAGGCACCAAAGAGAGGAACCCAAATAATTCTGGAGAATCCAGCTGGACCTTCAGAAGTGATGCTTGAGCTGAGTATGATAGTATGTTAGATGAAGTAGGTGAGTGGAACATGTAGCAGAGGTACACTGTGTGCAAAAGCATAGGTCTTTGAGAAAGCATGTGCTTGGCAGACTGCAAGTAACTGAGGATGGGAGGAAGGATGTAGAGCTGAGAACATTGAGAGGGCAGGGGCCAGATCTAAAGAGCACCATATGTCATAGGAAGGGGTTTTTACCTTATTCTACATCAAGTAGGTGCCACCAAATGACCTCATGCATGAAAATGACACGATCAGGTTAGTGTTTTGCACATACTGTTGAGGTCAGTGTGCATATGGGGGTGATTTGGAGCTGAGTGAGGCTCCAGCCAGACCAAGGTAGAGGTCGTCCCGGTGGCCCAGTGGGAAATGAAGAAGCACTGTGGCAGCACAGAAAGAGGAGGGAAGGTCTTGGTGAAGACAGGAGCAATCTTTAAGGACAGAAGAATTACTATGAGTAACTCATAGTAATTCTTCTAAAATATTTCTGCCAAAGCATCCCAGTGACATAGGGAAATAATTGTGTAAACTTTAGGGCTATAGCACATGAGCCCTAAGCATCCCACTTTATAGCTCCACATTTCTTTTGTTACACACCATATTTAAAATACATGTTCACTTTGAATTCCTCATAATATACTCACTTATTTTTATGAAATGCAATGTTTGAAATTACTTATTACTATGAAGATGACAAGGGGAAGGAGGGCATTCCAGGAAGATTCATTGTGTTCATTCTGTACTTTATATATATTACCTCTTATGACATTACTGTCCATCGATGTTCTCATATTCAAGTTTGAAAAGCACAGAACTGGACAGGCATCGAAGAGGCAGAATTACATAATTTGGTGTGGGAGCTAGGGAGGATGGAGAGTGTAGGATGATTCCTAAGTTTCTGACTCGGGCACCTGTTTGAATGGCAATGTCAGTGATCCCTGTGGGGTCTCAGAGGCATGGGAGGGGTTCCCTTTCTTTTTTTTTTTTTTAATTTTTAATGTTTATTTTCTTATTTGGAGGGAGAGAGAAGAAGTGGCAGAGAGAGAAGGAGAGAGAGAATCCCAAGTTGTCAGCGCAGAGCTGACCCAGGGCTCAGTCCCACAAACCTTGAGATCATGACGTGAGATGATTTCATTAGTTGGACACTTAACAGCCTGAGCTACTCAGGTACCTCAGGAATTCCCTTTCTTTAGGAGAAAGGAGGACAAGGAGGAATAGTTTTTTTGGAGGGGTGAAGGAATGATAGGTTCCATTTTGGCATGTTGACTCTGAGTGCAGGTGTAGATAGGTAGGTTGATGGCTCTGGGCTTTGGAGAGACATGTGCCCCAGAGGCACAGACATTAGCTGACTGTATACTTACGCTTTGAGATCATCTTTACTGATGCTAAAAATGGGTTTAATATTACTTGCTGGATAATTCTAGTTAGTTAACCTCTTTAGTTTTCCAGTTTAGTATTTGAAAAACTAAGTAGTTCTGCTTTAATACATTAGGGATGAAAGGAGGTGACCAGAGAGCTAATTGGAAGGGAAAAGCTTCAGTCTCTTTGGTCAAGTTATGAGCAATTCTTAAGGATACAATCCTCAGCTTTGTGTTTGCCATATTCAGTAAAAGATAAAAAATGAAAAATACAACAAATGGTGACAGGGAACTAAATGACAAGGAAAAATAAAAAAGAGGAAACAAAAGAAAATCCACGTAGAAAGTAGTAAGAACAGTAAGTAAAAGAAACAACTTAAGAAAATACAAACGAAATAACAAAAACAGAATAAAAAAGAAACAAAAACAATTAAGATTCATTAAATCACTTAATAGATGTAAAGGAATAAATTAAAATAGGCTGAACTAATGCAAGCCACATATTTTAACCAGGAAAGTGCATTGTGAATTTTCCATCCTAAAAGAAATTCATTAAAAAAGAAAGAAAAAAGCCACTTGAATCACTGGATTCTACTTATGTTAACTAACTTGAATCTAAATAATAACAATTAAAAAAAAAAAACAAAATAAAGAGGAAGAAACTCCAGTGTTGAAAACAAAACCAAAACCAAAACCAAAAAAAAATCCACTTGAAAAACTGAGATAAACAAAGAGAAAACAAGAAAAATAAGAAGATAAAACAAATAATTTCATCTTCAGCATCACTAACATTTTGGTAAATATTCTTCCAGTTTTTCCCCCCTCTGTATATACCACCCACATGTTATAGAAGATGTATACCACACAGGTCTATAGCCTATATGCACATTTATAATAAATATATATTGTAAAAAATATATATGTATATAAATATGAACAAGCAGCATAAATTATAGGCATTTATATATACATGCTAAATATAACCTCTTAAATTCTAACAGAGTAGAGGGCAAAAATTAGAAGTGATAGATAGAATAAGAGAAGTAAAATAAGCTTAATTCCAAAGCTAACATCCTCAGGGATCTTGAGGCTATTGGAGCCAGGATCCCTTGAAACATTCCCTGGGCCTCCCTCCTTAGAGTTAGATAGATTTCCCTGCAGGGGATCTTTAGCAGATGTCCTTTGAGCTGAGAGCAAAAGGGCAAAGATCATGACCCTTGCCCTCTCTCTGGGTCCCTGTATTCTCTTAAGCAGCTGTTGGAGATACTTATCAGCCTTCAAAGGCTGCCAGAAGGGAATCCCTGCTGGGTGCCTACCAGCACGTAGGAGTCCTCTTTATCTTTAGGGAGTCTCTCTCTTGCCATAAGCCAATCCTAACCAACACGTGTTTAGCCCACGACAGTATATAAAACTCTTTTACATGCACCAGCTCATCTGATCTTCACAACAACCCTGTGAGGCAGGTATTATTTCTTGACCTTTCTTTCTTTCTTTCTTTCTTTCTTTCTTTCTTTCTTTCTTCTTTCTTTTTCTCTCTCTTTTTTTTAGGGGATTAAGTCACTTGCTTAAGAATACAAACAGCTAAAAAGAGGTGCAGGCAGAACTCAAACCTGCATCTTTGATTGCAAATCCTGTGATCTTTGCTCAACGTTTACAGAGCCCCCTGCTTCTGAGTAAATGGATAACACTGAGATTCTGAGTGTCTCAGGCTGAAAGCCACACCTGCACCAGTTACTCGTCCACCTTGAGATTTTGAGTCTTCTTGGAGCGTTTTTTAAAAGGCCTACGTGGAGGTCAGTAAAAACACAATAAATACTTGTTGGAAAATAAACAGATCTATTTTGTACTTGGGGAGTCTTCGCAAAGTTTATCAGAATCAATCTTCCTTAGAAGTTCGATTCAGAAGTATTTTATCTCTTCCAGATCTCAAAATCATGTTCCTATGTCTTTAATTAACAGGATGATGAAATTACAAATAAGGCTTTACCAATGCAAATAACAACTTACTAACTTAAATTGAAATAAAGTAAGCTATTGGGATAAGGATGCAAAAGAGGATACAAAAAGGGAAAAATATTAGATATTGGGCCTCAAAAAGCATGTGAGTAGAAGGGTAATAGGCCTACAGAGGTGGGAATAAGGACATTTCTTTAATAATTATGCCTGGAGTTTCCCCAATCTACACCTGTTGTTATTTTTTTTTTTAATGTTTATTTATTTTTGAGAGGGAGACAGAGAGAGAGAGAGAGAGAGAGAGAGCGAGCGCATGAGGGGAATGGAAAAGCTGAAGCAGGCTCCATGCTGACAGCATAGAGCCTGATGCGGGCCTGAACTTGAACTGTGAGATCATGACCTGAGCTAATTCAGATGTTCAACCGACTGAGCCACTCAGGCACCCTAACACCTGCTATTTTTGCACTTTCTTTATGAAATACTTGAAGTTAGGTGACATAGATTGATCAGACTCTTTCACTTTGTCTTTTGCTTTCTATTGCTGATCTATCTTTTCCTCAGTATATTCACAGATACAGAAATAAGGCATCTGACCAAATGAGTTTAAACACAGAGATCAAACTCTTGAGGAGAGTGGTTTTTAAATCTATGATACAGATGAACTCATTCTTTAAACAAGCGTCTAAAGACGCTTGGAAGCCCAATACGTAAAATAAAAGCAGAGCCGGTGTCATGGAAATGGTGGCAGGAGAGCAAATTGCCATCTCCTGAAGCCCTCACATCCTTGTGGCAACCTTGACATCCCTCTTTGGAAGGGGTCTAGCCAACTAGGATTTGAAGGGGGTCGAATCGTTCAGTTTTATTTTTTATAACACAATGAGACAATGGGATATAATACATTCGATGTTTGCCGTAGGCTTTGCTAAGAAGGAGAGCTTGGGGCAGGGAAGGATCTGGGTGGCACATAAACGGGACGTGGGAAAACCAACCTGTGTCTGTAACATTTCTTTCTTATTTTTCTTCGAAATTTTTCATTATGAACATAATTTCATGACATAGTAAATGTTCTGTCATTTTCAGAATTTAAAGAATGGGATAAAAAAACCTTTAAAAGCATTGTAAATTGCATTATATCTCTTTGATTTGTGGTTTAGCTTTGCCATCCATCATGATGTTTGGAGAGAGAAAGGGACTTTTGATCATCAATCTGTTCTCCTGCTCTTGTCAGTGCTTGTGTCCTCAGATAAACATAATCTGTTTCTATTATTTATTTTTCTGAAAAGGTTTGAATAAACTGAAAAATAGAAGCTTTTATTTTATGCATATATTCTTTTTTTTTTCTATTTTTTTTTGATGTTTATTTATTTTTGAAGACAGAGAGAGACAGAGCACGAGCAGGGGAGGGGCAGAGAGAGAGGGAGTCACAGAGTCCGAAGCAGGCTCCAGGTTCTGAGCTGTCAGCACAGAGCCCAATGTGGGGCTTGAACCCAAGAACCATGAGATCATGACCTGTGTTAAAATCAAGAGTTGGTCACTTAACTGACTGAGCCACCCAGCTGCCTGGAAAGAATAAATTTTATATATACATATATCATATTGTATAATAACCTTTAGGTCTGCTTGCTTTCTACTGTACTAGGGGATATTGTATCTTTTTGTACTTTTATAAGTCACATGGTGAGACTATGAAGCTTTTGTGAAAATTATATAATTTCTAAAGTGCTCCCTCTATTAAGAATACAGGTTTTTTGTTTTTTTTTCATTGAGTAAGGTTTCATCCTCAGCATTTTTCTGCCTATGTATAATACAGCTAGACATTTTGGAGGGAATTTTAATTGAACTTGAACCTGGCATTGTTTTTTATTTCTCATTTGTAAATAGTTTTCAGATCTACCCTCATACAGTATACAGTTTCTTTCTGTATTCAATCACATTCTTCATTAGCCTACGGCATTTTCCTAATCTTGCCATTTTAGCCATTCAAGTTTTCCAGAACTTGACTTCAGTTAAACATCTCTTAAAATATTCATAGTTATACACCAAATACCTTTGCATCTAAGAGAAACTTAGGGGATGTTTATCTCATTCTCTCTTTAAATTATTTCATTGGAAATCAAAAGTTCTCTGAAGTTACTTTCATTCCACACTGACTTTATATACATAAGAAAAGTTAGAGATATAGCCATAACACGAAATCTGTAGTCTGAGTGTTTTAGAAAAATTTTATTAGAGTAACTTGTTTGGAGAGCTTATGGGGGTGGGTTAAACACTAAGGAAGAGAGCATGATCAGGAGCGAACAATTCTCGTGGAGCAGGCAGCTTCTTTGAAGGAACTTACCATATAAAGAATATACCAAATTTTGACCACATAAGAAAGAGCTTCTAGGTTTTATATATACGGAATCAAAAGTTACTTTTACCATGAATTTTTATTCTCCAACATATTCCTTCGGCATTAGATGGCTGGTGTAATCTTGTTGCTAAACCTCCCGTTTCTGGTCCTTACAGTAGAGAAGGTAATTCCTAACATGGCTATATTAAGGGGGTCTTGTTAAAATAAATTTAAAGATGGATGTGAGAGTAAAAAAATAAAATAAATAAAAAAAGAACACAGATTATGAGTTTATCCCATGAAAATGAATCAAACAAGGCTATTCCTTTCCACGGATGAGTGTTACATCAGTGTGAACATTCTGAAATGCTTGAATAACCCGATATTCCAGCAAAATTCTGGCTTCTCAGAACAAGATTAAAGAGAGGAACTGACTCCACATCATCGAAAGAAGGTATAGATCAAACTTGAACTCAGAAGTTCTATTTTCAGTTGAGGAAGTCTTATTGCTAAAGCATGTTTCCGTTTGCAAGCTGGCTACTTTTTGTAACCTCTCGTTCTTAGGAGAGAACATGTGTATACAATCACATGTGATCCATTATAATGCTTCTGTTTTGCATGCAATCAGATGGTTATGGGTTTTTGTACAAGAATTTCCGTTTGAAGCTAACCTTTTTCCTGGTGTCATACAGTTCCTCTTAAAATATTTATTGCAATTACTTATGATTCCTTAATGTGAGGTTTTGTAGAGAAATACCTGCCATCTTTTATTTTGGTATTTACTCAGCTTCCAACTATCCTACTTTAAGTTTTAACATTATGTTTTAGAGTGGATTTAGGTTCACAGCAAAATTGAGGTGAAAGTGCAAAGACTCCCCATATATACTTGGTGCCCACACATGCACAGCCTCCCTCACTATCAACATCCCACACCAGAGTGGAATATTTGTTACAACCGATGAGTCTCCACTGACACATCATTATCACCCTAAGTCCATAATTCACATTAGGTAAACACACCAGCTGTTGTAAATTCAATGGGTTTTGACAAATGTATAATGACATAAATTTACATTAAAATATCATATATTACTGCCCTAAAAATCCTCTGTGCTCCACCTATTCATTCCTGCTTTCCCCCAGCCCCTGATAGCCACTGATCTTTCCACTGCTTCTATAGTTTTGCCTTATCCAAAATGACATATAGTTAGAATCATGCCTTTTCAGAGCAACTATACTTTCTTAAAACAGAAAATATTTATTTGTGAATCATGAGATTAATTTCTAATTTGATGACGATTTTTGATATTAAAATTAGTGACAAGGGTAAATTTTATATTCAAAATACAAAACAGAACTCTATGTGTTTTTCAAGTTTTATAGAGATTATGTTCTTTACCTGGTAGTTGCATCCAATTTCAGGGGCCACTTTTAGGTCCTGAGAGAGGCATTTTATTGCCTTGACTCTGTATACATAGTTTCCCTGCTTTCTATTTCTATATTCCTGGAGGAGATACCTGCTGAGAAAAGAGGTAAGTAAAGGTGAAATATTTGAAAAATCTTAAGATTCATTTTTCTATTCTCATCTACTTTTCTGTCAAGAAAGAAAATCCTGAATCTACCAGGGGCCTAGCCCCTTAACAGATTTCCTGCCTTACTGGGATTTAGAAGACTTGAAATTTTCACGACAGGTTCCTTCAGGCTGAATTTTTAATTACTTATTTTGGGTAAGCCTTCCTGTTCTTCCAAACCAAACCTTGAATGATTTCTGGTCATGATTACTCTGGCTGCTATGAAATAAGGTGACAGGGAGGTCTTGTTTTTTTTGTTTTTGTTTTTGTTTTTGGTCAGGAGTAACTATTACAGACCTTGTTAGGTTGTGGTCGTTTCTCCTCTCCTACACACTACACAGATGGTGTTAAAGTCCCAGAATGTGAAGTCTTAAAATGTCATAATAAGAAATCCATGTTCTTTTGAGCAGCTAATCAAGTTTCCCTGTCACAATTTGTAAACATCATTATAGTGACAAACTGCTTAGAAGAAGTCCTAAGGAAGTGTGGAAAGAAACAGTTATATGTGCGAGTCGTGCTAGCTGTCAATTCCCAAGTGTATGTGTGGACGCCTAAGGCAAGACAGTGAAAACACTGAAAAGAGAGGTGGGGTAAATAAAGGAACAGAAACGTTAATTTTAACATCATCGTTCACACCAAATTCAGTTCCACTGCAATAACAGAAGTGCCTTTAATTTTGTTTCAAGTATTTGTAATGCTAATACTTTTAAATTTTGGTTAAAAATTTGTCATTTCTTTTGAATCAATGGAATGTCATTTGGTTTTGAGAATAACTTTAAGTGCTGTGAGAAATGAGGAACTCAAAACTGAGGCACATTATTACCTGATGAGGAAGTCGTTTAGGAAACTTGTCAATCACAGTGGTGACTAAGGAACCACTTTGGTCACCATTTCCGATCTTTACTAGCCGTTATCTGGGGAAGGGCAGATGGTGGCACCCAAGCTAGATACCACACTAATGAGAACTGCTTGGGGTTGGAGATGACAGAGATGGATCCAAGATAGGTGTCTATCTAGTGTTTTAATTAAAAAAATCAACTTTAAAAAATACTTGCAAAATATAGTGATCAGCTGACCCTGAAGTGCAGATGTTCTTCAACAGGAAAAATATATTTTATGAAGTTCACATAAAAATAAATAACGTTAAGCTATTCTTGAAAGGAACATAGATTTCTAGTCTAAAGATGAAATGTACCGAAGGAATAGATAAAACACTAAACACACAAAAAAGAAATGTCTGGACAAATAATAATTTGCCAGAATATAGTCAAAAGGTTAGAAACATGTGGAGTATAGTCTAATATGGCTCACTTTACAAATCAATTTCTAACAGATTGTGAGTGTTCTCAAAAATCTCAAAGTATGGGATATTTTTGTAAGGATCATTACTTGCTGCAGATCCTGGCACATATCCTGTTTCTTTCTTTTAAATACAACAGAGTGAAAATATGTTATCTTAACTGTTGGCTCCAGAGTTCCTTTTAGGGAATTCTGCAATATGCTTTGGGGCAGGTGTGTCCCTGAGGATAAGGGGATTGGCAGGACTAACACTAAGTGATCCAGTGGTGCAGAGCAGGAGGGAGCAGAAAAGGTGGTAGTCAAATGGGGACTCAGAGAAGCCGGACTGGCTTGAGGCTGGAGGCCTACAAGGGGTGAATCTGGCAGTTAAAGTCAGTTGGGGAAGTGGCTAAAAATGGCTCCTTGAGCCTCTGAGGTCTCCAGTAAGAGTTTTGCTATAGCTAACAGGTTTGACCTTGTTGTTGCTTTTTAAATTTTTTTAAGTGTTTTTATTTATTTTTGAGACAGAGAGAGACAGAGCATGAGCAGGGGAGGGGCAGAGAGAGAGGGAGACACAGAATCCGAAGCAGGCTCCAGGCTCTGAGCTGTCAGCACAGAGCCCGACGCGGGGCTCGAACTCACAGACTGTGAGATCATGACCTGAGCTGAAGTTGGACGTTTAACCCACTAAGCCACCCAGGCGCCTCAACCTTGTGGTTTTTGAGGGAGGGATTAGAAGAGGCACCTTTGTTCCACATTTGGGATAACACCAGGACTAATAAATAAAAAGAGCAATGAGACTGAAAGCATAGAAAAAACTTAACTGGAGCCAGAAAATCCTATCAGAAGGGATGCTGAGAATTTAAGGCATACCCCCACCTTCTCCATGCTCAGGAATTTGGATAGATTTAGGGAAGGTTTTGAATTTCCACAATCCATAGAATGAGAGTTTGAATCCATTTTATTTAGATATTAAGGAGCTAGGAGACCAGATGACATTGTGGTTATGCAATAAAGTGTGATCTCTTCAATAATTGAGTGTGAAACTTTAGAAGGGACTTTTTGTCTATGTTTTGGTAGGATTTTCTTTTCCATATTAATATGTAGAAGTTCTTTACATACGATGGACATAAATCCTGAATCAGTTATATATGCAGCAAATGATTTCTTACTTTTTGGCTCTTTATTGATTTTATAATATATTTTAATGAACAGAAGTTTGAAATTATCATGAAGTTGAGTTTATCAGATTTTTTTTAGAGTTTGAGCTTTAAGGTGTTAACTTCTTCTCCACTCTGGTCATAAAAATATAATCCCATACAGCTGCAAAAATGAATAAATTTTAGTCTTTAATCCATCTAAAATTTATTTCTGTGTCTGATGTAACGTATGGGTGAAATTTTATTTTATTTCATTGTTTTTTTGGTAATAGAGGTGATGGAAATGGTTATTTTTGCCATGAAATTGCTCTACCTTAAAGAGAATACTTTCAATATTTTGCCATTAAATATATTTGTTCTAATTTCCTTTTTGTAGATGTCCTTTTTTAGGTTAAGGAAGTTCTTATTTCTTAATGTTTTCTTGTTTATTGCCTTTCTCATGAAAATACTGAATTTTATCAAACCCCCTTTTTGTATTCATTGAGGTGGTAACTTGATTTTCCTCTTTTTATTCTATTAGAGTAGTGAATAATATTAAAAATTTTTCTATTATTAATTTGATCCTATGTTTTTGGAGTCATTCCAGCTGGGTCATGATGTATTATTTCTTTTAAAGCATGCTGTGCTCAATTTTCTGAATTTATGCTCATAAGTGAGATTGGTGAGTAATTTTTTCCTGGTTTTCTTTGGTATCACAGTTTAAGAGCTCCATAAAAGGTATTAAGGAGGACACCCTTTTTTTTTTATTCTCTGAAAGCTTGTACATAATGGGAATTATCTGCTATAAAGCCATTTGGGCCTGATGTTCTCTTTTGGGAAAGATGTTTAACTATTGATTTAATTTCTTTAATGGTTATAGACTATTCAATTTTTTACTTTTTGCATCAATTTCAACATTTTCATTTTTTAGGAATTTATTTATTTTGTCTACATTTTCAAAACATGTGACACGAATTTTGCTCCTAATAATTCATTGGTATGTATTTAATTTCTGCAGCATTTATAGTTATGTCCCCTTTCCATTACAAATATCTATTTTATATTGTGTCTTTTGATTAATCAAGCCAAGGGTTTTTATGTATTACTAGTTTTCTCAAATCTTCTCAACTTTTGGCTCTGTTGATTCTTTTCATTGTATTTTAAAATTTTCATTAAGTTATAATTTCATCTTTGATATTCCTTTCCTTCTCCTTCGTTTGTGTTTGTTTTTCTATTCTTTTTCAAAATGTTTGAGATAAACTCACTAATGTTGGTGTTTTTACTTTTCTAATGTAAATATTTCATGGTATATTTTAAGCTCTAAATTCCACTATAACTGTATCAACCATTTTTTTGCTTTTGTTTTGTTTTTGTAGGTGTGTGTATTACTTCCATCTTTCCTGTCTTCTTTTAAATTTTTTTTTCAACATTTTTTATTCATTTTTTGGGACAGAGAGAGACAGAGCATGAACGGGAGAGGGGCAGAGAGAGAGGGAGACACAGAATCGGAAACAGGCTCCAGGCTCCGAGCCATCAGCCCAGAGCCTGACGCGGGGCTCGAACTCCCGGACCGCAAGATCGTGACCTGGCTGAAGTCGGATGCTTAACCGACTGCGCCACCCAGGCGCCCCTCCTGTCTTCTTTTAGAATGAGGTTATGTCTTTTTTTTTTTTTTTGTCTTCTTACTTTTTACTTCTCAACTTGTTTAGTGGTTATGCTTTTGTGTCTATTCTTCCAGAAGTTATTCTATTTATTTTAACCAGTATATTTAACAAAATTTAGAATTATCAAAATATTTACTTTCACCCTGAAAAATAAAAAAATTCAAAAATATCTTAGAATGCTTTAACTCTGATCATATCTCTTTTCCAATTTACATAGCACTGATATTTTATTTCTACTACATTTTTGATGTCAGAAGTTAAATATGTTATTATTATTATTTATACATTCAATACTTGCTTAGACTTAATCACAAATTTAATACTATCTTTACTTATAGTTCTCCCTTCTTGCACTCAGCATTTCCCTCTGGGATTATTTTCATGCTGCCTAAAATACATCCTTTAGATTTTCCATTATGAAGGATTTTTGGTGATACACTTTTTGGTGATTTTTGGTGCTTTTGTTTGTTCCTTTCTCAGTTTTCGTACCTCTTCTTTGTCTGTGTTTCTTCCCTGAAATCTTGGCTATCCACCCAATGATTTACCCAATTCAGTCTTAATTTCTATTTCTCTGCCACAGAGATACGAACATGTCACTTGACAAGTATTATTTTTCTCCATGTATTTTCTTACTTAGCTTCTGTGAGTTTATTTAATGCCATCGTTGAAAAACCAAGTTTTAGTCATTTAATAATTTAGTATTTAAGGTGGTTTTTGAAATGAAAGTCTTCAAACTGGTAGGGTAACTGTCACACTGTTTCATGTTAGTATAGTACTTTTCACAAAACAACACATCTTTGGCAGCATTTTACTTCTTATAACAGCCTGAAGGTGCTGATGAGGATGACAATTTTTGGTTGCTTTATGTATTTGTTTATAGTTCCAAACAGAGGAGTAGATTTTTCCTGGATTGTAATGCCCAGTCTGTTTGTATTCTTTCAAAAAGACTTCATTTTCTTTCTTTGTTGTGGTAAGAGTTAAGAACAAATGGAATTCAGGACACTGCTGTAGTTTATGAAGAAAAATAATGGGACGTTATATAATATAAATGTATCTGGCTTCTTAATTTGTGCATCTTACAGGTCATATAGCATATATCTTCAATACAGTTAGGTAATCTATAAAGATTTATTCAGTATAAATAAATTAATGTTATCTCTCTGTTCATTTTTTAAAAGATGATCTGAATGCAGTTATTGAAACTGTTAACACAAATATTTATCAGGCAGTTCAAGTATCTTTTTTTTAGAATATTTTTATTTTTATAATTTTTATTTATTTTTGAGAAAGAGAGTGTGAGTGAGCAAGGGGCAGAGAGAGAGAATCCCACTAGGGGCAGAGAGAGAGGGAGAGAGAGAGAGAGGGAGAGAAAGTCTGGAGCTCAAAGAGGGGCTCAAGCTCACCTAAAACAGGACTTGGTGTAGGGCGTGGGCTCACCCAAAGCGGGGCTCAAGAGCTCACAAAACAGAGATTATGACCTGAGCCAAAGTCGGATGCTTAAGCGACTGAGCCACCCAGGCATCCCTTCAGCGATCTTTTAATGGTACACAAAATGTGTAAACACTTATGCACTGTAAACTCAAAATATTTTATAATGTTCATGAAATTTACCCAACTGTTTTGTTTGGAAAAGATGTTTTTAATTTTCTTTGGTCACATTTTCTTTTTTTTTTTTTTAAATTTTTTTTTTCAACGTTTATTTATTTATTTTTGGGACAGAGAGAGACAGAGCATGAACGGGCGAGGGGCAGAGAGAGAGGGAGACACAGAATCGGAAACAGGCTCCAGGCTCCGAGCCATCAGCCCAGAGCCCGACGCGGGGCTCGAACTCACGGACCGCGAGATCGTGACCTGGCTGAAGTCGGACGCTTAACCGACTGCGCCACCCAGGCGCCCCTACATTTTCTTTTTTTTGAAAACGTTTGTCTATTTATTTTGAGAGAGAGAATGTTTGCAAACAGGGAGTGGGGCAGAGAGAGAGGGAGAAAGAGAACCCCAATCCCAAGCAGGCTCTATGCTGCCAGTGGGGAACTCCATGTGGGACTCCATCTCATGTACTGTAAGACCATGACCTAAACCCAAATCAAGAGTTGTATGCTTAACCAACTGAGCCACCCATTCACCCCGATAATCACATTTTCAAAGTGAAAATTACAGTGGAGACAGAAAGTAATTTAATTGATCAGGTCAGAACCCATCGACAGAAAAAAGACTTCCCAAGTGTCTATGGGACATTTACAAAATAAACTTCATACAAGGCCATAAACAAAGACATTTCCTCCTTGACGTGAAAGACCCCACAAAGACACACACACTTCAAATATTCCCGTTTTCCCAGCTAGCCATCCACTTCATGTTAAGTTCCTGTAGGAATATTTCAGCAAGCTGCAAGATAAAAATATCCATTTGTATCAAAAACTTCAAAAATTTTAATAGTAAGATGTTTTTAATTGGTTCTTCAGCTTTCATTTTTTAAAATAGGGCAACACTTCCTAACAACTCAGAGCTGACATATCTTTTGGTGGTCGAATGTAAGAAATACATGAAATCCAGCCTTTTAATGTTATAAATAGAGCAAAATCTAGTTGCTACTGATTTTTAAACCAATTAAAAGTATGCCCTAAAAGATCTGATGATGTCAAGCACATACTGCTGGTCTTACTCATGTACTATTTTAAGGACAAATTAAGTACGATATTCATCCCTAGAAGAGATTTCATGCTATTTGTTAGTTTTTGTTTGTTGTTTGTTTTCAGACCTATAGGGTCTGGATGACACCCCCACCACCCTACTGAGGACATCTAGTATTTTCAACATAGAAGAACCATGGAAAAGTCAATTAATTTTCCTAAGTCTGTTTTCTCCATCTCTAAAATAAGTGTTGGATAAGGTGGTTGCTGAGGTCTAAATCTATGATTCTAAAATTCTGGACATGAATTTCTATTTTCCCCATTGTAGTTTAATAAAACTTTAAAATAACATTTTTCAGTGATGCAGTTAATGAATGTATCACAATTGCAGAGGGTCTTTGTAGCACAAACCTGAATGCTATTACAATTGATATACTTTTCTTGTTTTATTTTACTGTGACTTGGAAATCATAACCATTTTACCTGAAGATGGTTATGGTGTGAAAACAAATCCCGTTTTCAGTAGTTACTTCACTTGTTACTTTCAGAATCTTAGAAATACAAGGATCCTATACAGTAGGTAACATTAATATTTCAGGTATATGTTTGCACAATATGTTATGTCTGTCACTTTTAAATTCTGAGTTTGAAGAATTAACATTTAAGACATTTATGATAGCATGTTATTTTAAAGGTGGAGAGGAAGATATGAATTTCCCCAATTCCTTGGTTTATGGGTGAAAAAAATTGAGACTAATCCACATCAAAAGAACACAGACTTTAGAGGAGGTCCACTTAGATTCAAGAGACTAAAACCCATCCAGGCTGCTGGCCCATGGTTTTCAGATTTGTCCCTCACCAAAACCCATGGCACAGACAGAGTTTTCTTGTTAGCACATTGAATTTGTGAGTGCATTTTTTCCTAGTCTGCTTTTCACTGAGAAGGAAACATTCTGAGGTCCCAGATTTATTAAAACAGGAGTTTTATTTTTTTATTTTTATTAAAAAATTTTTTAAAAATGTTTATTTATTTTTGAGACAGAGAGAGACAGAGCATGAATGGGGGAAGGTCAGAGAGAGGGAGACACAGAATCTGAAGCAGGCTCCGAACTGTCAGCATAGAGCCTGATGTGGGGCTCGAACTCATGGACAGTGAGATCATGACCCGAGCTGAAGTTGGATGCTTAACTGACTGAGCCACCCAGGCACCCCTAAGGAGTTTTCATTTTAATTTTACTTTGCATGGGCCCAATACCTTATTTGTTGCCCCTCACAGATATTTAAATCCAAGTCGTAAATTAATAAAGACCATCCACATCAACCAGCTGTGATCAAGAAGAGCTGCCTGTCCCCTTCATTTACTGCATTGTTTTCAACTCTCTTTTGCTTCTGATTCCTGTATATTTCCCTTTCTCGGACTTTTAACCATACATTCAGGTGAATTTTATTTAGCGTTTCTAGGTGTTTGCATCTGGATGATTTTTAGCTTGTCATATTATGTCATACAGTCATTAATGGTGGTTTCCTTAAATGCTCCAAAAGCAAAATGAAGTTTAGAATTATTTTTTAAATTTTTATTTAAATTTTAGTTGGTTAACATACAGTGCAATATTGGTTTCAGGAGCAGAATTCTGTGATTCATCACTTACATACAACACCCGGTGCTCATCACAAGTGCCCTCCTTTTTCTTTTTTTTTTAATTTTACTTTTTAGTTTTTAAAATGTACATCCAAATTAGTTAGCATATAGTGCAACAATGATTTCAGAAGATTCCTTAGCGCCCCTTACCCATTTACCCCATCCCCCCTCCCACAACCCCTCCAGTAACCCTCAGTTTGTTCTCCACACTTATGAGTCTCTCCTGTTTTCTCCCCCTCCCTGTTTTTATATTATTTTTGCTTCCCTTTCCTTAGGTTCATGTGTTTTGTCTCTTAAAGTCCTCATATGAGTGAAGTCATATGATTTTTGTCTTTTTCTGAGTGACTAATTTCACTTAGCATAATATCCTCCAGTTCCATCCACGTAGTTGCAGATGGCAAGATTTCATTCTTTTTGATTGCCAAGTAATACTCCATTGTATATATATACCACATTTTCTTTATCCATTCATCCATCGATGGACATTGGGCTCTTTCCATACTTTGGCTATTGTTGATAGTGCTGCTATAAACATGGGGGTGCATGTGTCCCTTCGAAACAGCACAACAAATGCCCTCCTTAATGACCATCACCCATCTAGCCCATATCTCACCAACCTCCCTCCATCAACCCTCCATTTGTTCTTTATAGTTAAGAGTCTCTTGTGCTTTGTTTCTCTCTCTCCTCTTTTTTACCCCCTTCCCATACGTTCCTCTGTTTTGTTTCTTAAATTCCACATGAATGAAATCATATGATATTTGTCTTTCTCTGATTGACTTATTTTGCTTAGTGAAATACATTCTAGCTCCACCCACGTCATTGTAAATGGCAAGATTTCATTCTTTTTGATGGTTGAGTAATATTGCACTGTGTGTGTGGGTATACATACACACACACACACACACACACACACACACACACCACATCTCCTTTATCCATTTGTCAGTTGAATGGACATTTGGGATCTCTCTATAGTTTGGCTATTGTTGGTAATACCTCAACATCACAGAATTACCTCTTCTTAGGTAAAAATGCCATTTTCCTCCTTGGCTTCTCTCTGGAAGCAAGTATAGTTGTAGTAACAATTTGTTGAATTCTTACCATACACTCAGTGCTCCAATTACATTATTTCATGTAACGCTCACAAAAAAACTGACAGGGGTTTATATACAATTCTTGGGGGTGAGGAAGTGGAGACTCATGAGGCTAAATTTTGTAAGGTCACACAGTAGGCAAATGACACAGGCAGGATGTCCATGAAGGCCTATTTGATGCAAGAGTCCTTGCTTCTAAACACCTATGTATATTGCCCACTGAAATAACTGCTTTCAAGAGACAACACTATTTGATATGTATTATCTGCTAAGATTATTTTTAAAAAATGTATAGCCTTTTATGTTTGGCCTTAGGATATGCTATATGTGTATATGTATGCACATGTGTATATATTTGGTTATTTAAATGATGCTCTCTTCCCATTAATGTTTGGCTTTAGAATGCACTTTCTGATTTAAAAAATGTTCTCCATAATAATATTTTCTAAGCAGATATTAAAATCAATGCATATTTAATTTTAATGATAATTATTACACATATTAGAAATATGTTTTTCATTTACTCTTATGACAAGGCAATATTGACCATGAGTTAATGATTTACAATTGTCTGCAGGATAATGTCCATGATTTTGAGTCTATCACTTAAAGCTTTTGTGAACTAGTCCCACCCCCGTAACACTCACCTTCCCAAACATTGTTCTATGCTTTTAGAGTGAGAGGAGAGTCAAGAAGAGACCCTAAGCATGACTTCCCTGATTTTAATTTAGTAATTGAATGGGTTAGGGCCAGTTGCTGAGATAGAGAAGGCATGAGGTGAGGACCGGAACTGGGGACCGAAAGAAAAAGCAAATTCAGTATTGCACATAGTAGGTGTTAGCAATGGTGGGAATCCAAGTGGAGAAGTCTAGGAGGCAGTTTTGTTCTAGAGAAAAGGAGAGAGAATATCCTCTAAGTCATAGTGAACTTCCTGGGCACTAACGACTGAAAATATATTTTATAATGTCCTAATTCAGTGTATTGTTCAACAGGTGCTCTCTTCTTAGCATTAGAATCCTTGGAATTATTTATATTTTACCTCTGTGTATTTCCAGAACACCCCTATGACTTAGCCATCACATTGTATACCTTTGCTTTGATCACACTGTATGTTGACATATCTTACTTAATTTTCTGCTCTTCTCTGCTGGACTATACATTCCTAGAGAACAGGGACAGCTGTCTTGTTTATTATTATAAATGGCACCTGCTATTAAATACATACTAGGAGAATAGATTAGTAGATACTTCCTAATTATATTTCTAATTCAATATGGTATTATGAAAGTACATAAGATAAGGAAGGAAGCCAGACAGCTGTTATGGAGAAATATGTAGTAAAAAATAAGGGTGTTCTTTATGGACTAGTTCAGAAGGAAAGTGCCATGAAAGTATAAACCTCATGAAATGTACTTGTTTGGAATTATTTCTTACTATTTAGCTTGAAGATGAACTGGAATAAGCTCACTTATTTCTGGTCTTATTATGCTTTAGTGCTTTACACACCCCAGTTCTTCATTCATTTTTCACAAGGTTAAAGGGGTTACTTGGAATTGTACAGAATGTTCTTCCATTGCTATGACAGGAATGCATGTTGGTAGCTCCCATTAGCATTTATCAAAGTTTATATGTACCTAACTTGATGTAAACAAATGCCTCAAATTCGCATTTCTTCCAAACCCTGTTTATCATTAATAGTTTCACTATTTAAATGACACAAAAATGTACATGCTTTAAAACTATATTAGTTGCTTTAAGTGCCAAGAAAGGTAAAGTTTATGTAGTCTGCCACCTGCTTAATGCCTGTAAAATCATTCCTGCTAGAGATACTGAATTGTTTTCCGTTATAGTAATATTGCATGAATAAAAATCCTAGCCTTTTAAATCACAAGTTTCATAAGGTGTTGATTGGCCTGGAGCAGGATAAATTCAGACAAATATTTATGGTGCCAAGAGTTGTGTATATAAATATTCTTCCTTGAAAATGTTTCTGGTGTACTGTTAACCTGCCAAGGTGATATAATTTAACAGGTAAAGCAGTGAATAGAGAGCTAAGGGTCACTGAGTTTGAATTCCTTCTCCATTCCCACTTTAATATATGATCCTGAACCATTTGGATCTTTCCAGTCAAATTCCCACTTTGCAAAATGGCAAAAAATTAACCATATAGTTGTTGGGAGATGACGCCAGGGTTCATGGTTATAGAAACTTTTAAAATTTGGAATTATCATTAAGATGCAGAAATTCATAACACTGCCATTCATGGGGAAAGTGATTTGCATGAAACATTCATCTTCACATCTGTAAACTCTTAAGTGTAATAACACTGGTTAGCATCTATTGACTGCCTGCTGTTATTCAGACCCTGTCCCAGGTGCTCTATATCCTCCATTTACTTCTTATAACAAAACTTTGAAGCAGGTATTATTATTATTCCCATATTAATGGGATTAATGTTATAGGATGTGATATGCCCAGGATCTCCCAGTTTGAAGGTGGTGGAATCAAGATTCAAGCCCATGTGATTCTGAAGCCAGAAGGCTGGGTTCTTACCCTCTATGCCACATTGCCTCCATGCTTTGCAAATGAGGTATGTGCAGTTTAGAAAGGTCAAGCATTTCACTGAAGATCACAAGCTAACATGCTGGACTGGAATAAAAACCTGGCATATTTGATGAGGGAGCCCTAGATGTTTCTATTACTGTTTCTCTAATAATATTACCATGCTTGGTATCTTTCCTACCACCTTTCTTTATTGGATTACAGGATAATTGGAGTCAGTGTTCTGCTGAAAGCCCTGACCCCTCTAATCTCAAAAATCCAATCTTGCTAATGAATTCTATTTTAGTGGATATGAAGGTGGATTATGCATCAAAGGTGAAACCAGTCGAGTATCAATCTTTTTGGAATTCAGTCCCTTAATGCCTAAATGAGGGGTTGGGATGGTAGAGCCTCTAGATTTTCCACTTTCATTATAGCTCCGCCCCCTCTGAGAGCAGTGAAGATAATGATTTTATCCACCAAGGCTCTGGTGCCTAACTTAGTGTCTGGAGCTTTGTAGTTATACCAAAAATATCTGTAAACTTTTAATGAAGTCGTGTTAAATTCTTTGATTTTAAGACTAGGCCAGATGGATTTTCCACCTGATTTCAATGCTTATTAAAATGGTGAGTATATTATTTCCTTTATATAATTAAATGTAGTGAACAAATGATTTACTTGAATTGCTTATTATATCTTTGTTCATGAGACAGAAAACGTGAGATAGCAGCACTACTAAAGTACTTAGGTAGTTCCACTTGGAATCATCTGTTTGCTTCACACAGATAAAGCTAGCCAAACTCATCATGTCACTTTGCTAAGACTGTTCAGAAGAACATACAGTATGATAGTTCCAGAAAGCATGAAATGGTTAAACAGTAAAGGTCCAGACAGTTGCAGCCATAGGATATAATGATTATGATATGTAGGTAGAGAGCCCAAGGATTTCAGCATAAGTGGACTTATTTTAAATTTTTAAATTTGCATACCATTCTTGCATACCATTCCCTTATAGGTAGTCAGTGTTATAACTGCTTCTAAATTAAAAGACTTTTCTCTAAGCATGCTTTCAATTAGGTAAGGGAAGAATGGAAAAAGTTCTTTAGGACTGTCTGACATATTGCCAGCAATGTTCAAGATAAGCAGCAATTACATTTGAGTTCCTGCCATTTGTGCCACAATACAGGCACCTTCCAGTTGGTCCCATTGTGCCTGTAGTCAGCAGACTAATGACTCTCTAAAGATGTTGATGCTCTAATCCCCAGAACCCGTGAACATGCTACCTTATGTGGCAAAAGGGACTTTGCAAATGTAGTTAAGATTACAGACCTTGAGATGGGGAAGATTATCCTGGATTATCGGTGTGGGTCCAATCCAATCACATGAGTATTGAAAGTGGGGAAACTTTTCTGACTGTGCATAGAGAGCTGAATGTGAGGGAGGACTCAAACCACGGTTACTTCCTGTTTTAAAGAGGTCACAAGCCAAGGAATGCAGTTGGCCTCTAGGGGCTGGAAAAAGCAAGCAAACAGATGCTTTCCTAGAGTCTCCAGAAAGGAATGCAGTCCCTTTGATATTAGCCTTGGTAAGACCTGTTGGACTTATTATCTACAAAACTGTAAAGTCATAAATTTGTATTGTTGACATTGCTAAGTTTACGGTAATTTGTTAGTACAGCAACAAGACACTAATACAGTGTCACTGTACATGATCTTTCCTAAATCACAGCATTGATATTTAATAAGAACTGCCTATTGAGTAGGATTTAGGAGGTATTAGGTATCATGCTAAGGTGTGTGAGTTTGTGTGTGTGTGTGTGTGTGTAATCATGCAACAATGACCCCCAAAAAACCCAACATGCTATTTTTCTTATTTTGCACATAAGAAAACAGAGGCTTTGGAAAGTTTCAGTAGCTGACATAAATCACATACCCAGTAAGTGATGCAACTATTTTAAACCAGGTCAATCTGTAGTCAAAACTTATACTGGGTCTACTATACCATGCATATGTTAACTTAAAATGTTAAGATTAATTTTCTTCATCAGAAGGCATTCAAAGGCAATGAATTTCATATAAAAACAGACTTTGTCATGCCAGAAATTTAGTTATCTTAAATGTCAGATTATTTTCTTCAGCATAGTACCTGGTATATCATAGGCATTTAATATATGGTAATTAAATAAGTGAATGATTATAATTGTTTAATTAAAATAGTGGGATATAGGTATATAATATTACATTTGATGCATTCACATATATACCCCAATACACTGGGCACATATACATATAGGAATCAACATTATTTCTTTGTAAAAATAGCATAGAGATGTTACTTTTTGCCACAGAAATCAAGGATTTTAACAGATTTCTTCTGCATTTATAACATTTGAAGTTATATATTATTTTAAAATTTGATTTGTAGGTCATTTGTGGTTTATTTTTATGTTTAACATCAGTAATGAGAGTATATTTAATAAGGTAAAGAGATTAAAATGCAGGAGATATAAATTTTGACATAAATGTTCTCATTAAAGTATTAAAAAAAGATTACTGAACAATGCAAAGGAAACTAAATGACTTTTGTTTTTCTTTTAAGGTGTTTCATTTTCTTTTAAAAATTGCCAGTAAAATCAGAAAGATGACAGGGTCCAATTAAACCAGGCTCTTTTCATCTGAAGTGTCCGCTAGTATTTAAATGCAAACATATGAATAATAGTGCAACTTTATTCATTAGTTAAGCTTCATTCCGTATTATTCCAATTTTAAGTGATTACTAGATGCCCTAAGGAAGAATGTAGATGCCACTAAAACTTTAATTTCATAAGGACATCAGTTACAACTAAATTGGTTCAGAAGATGATTAAACAAGAAGCAAACTCTTCATATAACCAAAATAATGTTTTACTGTCCATTTGCTTCCAAATCTTTTACACAGGTTTCAACATATTCCCAAATGATAGTGGTTCATTTTATTAATGAGAAAAGTACTTCTCATTCTTTGATTAAAATGACAAAGGTTAATATTTGGCAACAAAATAATCATAGGAAATTGAGAATGCTATCTTGCATTTAATAGAAAAATTCTGAGTAACTAGGAGCAAGATACTCAATCAGGCACTAAAGTAATTTTAAACATACTTAGTTTTGGTATTAATAACATGCTAATTTATTATAAATTTTCAACATTGTTATTAATACAATTATACACATATATGTATATTATATAATCATACATAATTATGCATAATTAAATATATATAAAATAATGTATTGATGCCTAAGTAGTGAGCAATTTAAGTGAAAATAGTTCACATTGAAAGTGAAGGGGATTATATATGTATGTTCTTTATCACAGCAATCTAGATGGTAGCATATATCAAATATCTTGATTAGACAATTTAAACATTTTGTGACAACTATATAGTCATAACAGTGGGAATGTAGATGGATAGTTTCGGGAGAATGAAAAATAGAGGACATCTCAGATGGGAATATTCAGGGTAATCTGAGGAACTCAGGTCAGAAATCCAATATGGAACCCAATTAGATCTGTGAAGTACCAGTACCCAGAGGGTGCTTATCAAAATGAACATAGAATGTGCAGCACAGAGAAAGGCAGTTGAACAGAAGCACATGCTGGTGGCTGAAACGGAGTGGTTTAGAATCAGACAAAGAGACCAGAATTGGAGTTCATGAAAAAGTGAATGCCTTGGCAAATAATTACGTTTGCCCTCCTCTTCTCTCTTCCCTCCCATCTCTGAGGAACACGGTTTCTCTGCATTTCCAGTATGATCCCTCTCCATGTGAGTACAGGATTCTCACTGCTTCCATCTCTTCTGGGACACTGCTTTCTAACTACGTCTTCTCTTTGGCCATCTTTACCCCCATTCTCCTTTTTATGTCCTTCCTCTTGATTATGACTAAGTCAAGCCTATCCATAGCAACTCTTCCCTAAGCCTTCCTGCTAATTACACAGGGAATCTAGTTGTTTCTTTTTTCCATCTTGCATATTTTTTCATTCTCTGTAAATATTCACACACACTTAACTCAAAATGCTTTATTATTTTTTGTAACTCTTGGTTTGCATAAGCACTAAAATGAAGTAATCTTTAGATTATTTATGCTTTGCCATATATTTATCTCTGGTTTCTGTGAAGGAAAATGGCAGTATTTTTAGTTCTTGATCTTAAAATAACTCATTTTGAAATGCTGTAAAACCTTAATGAATATCTAAATTCATATAAATTATTTAAGCTATAATTTCTTATACTAAACAGTCATTAAATTAACATACATCCTTAGATCTCTTTCCAGCTGTACCAAATTAGCTTACTTGAGTACTTTTAGTTTATGATTTCAGGCAATGCAGAAAGTATTGCTTTTCTAAGTTGTATTCTAAGGTTACAAATAGCAATTTGACTTTAAAATGCCATTTAGAATGTTTCCTCCAGTTAGTATTCATGTAATAGAAACTGCATTTTTTTCCCTAAGAGTATTGAATTTCAAAACATTTCCTGATCTTCTCATTTACAGATGAGGAAACTGAACTGTAGAAAGTTTGAATGACAAGAGATAAGGGTGCCTGGGTGGCTCAGTGGTTGAGCATCCAACTCCTGATTTTGGCTCTGGTCATGATCTCATAGTTCATGATTTCAAGCCCTGAGTTGGGCTCTGCACTGATGGCATGGATCCTGCTTGCAATTCTTTCTTTCCCTCTCTCTCTGCCCCTCCCCTGTTCTCACACACACACACACACACACACACTCTTTCTCTCTCTCAAAATAAATAAATAAACATTTAAAAAATTAAAAAAAAAAGAAAATTTGGATGACATACTCAATGTCTCAAAAAGAAATCTGTATTTTGAGGTACACTCTGTTCCTTCTTTCTTCTTTCCTTTCGGAAAGCAAGTGTGACAGAATTGTTTTGGTTTGGATGGTAATTATGATGAAGAAAAAAAGCAATTGAAATGATGGCATTTTAATTTTTTTTTTCCAACGTTTATTTATTTTTGGGACAGAGAGAGACAGAGCATGAACGGGGGAGGGGCAGAGAGAGAGGGAGACACAGAATTGGAAACAGGCTCCAGGCTCTGAGCCATCAGCCCAGAGCCTGACGCGGGGCTCGAACTCACGGACCGCGAGATCGTGACCTGGCTGAAGTCGGACGCTTAACCGACTGCGCCACCCAGGCGCCCCTGAAATGATGGCATTTTAAAATGAAGATACTACTTTAAATTTTTATTTTTTTAATTGTGCAATGTCCAAGAACATATAAATTCCACTCTATGCTTCTCAGGGTGTCCCCGATTTTATTCTTCACTACACTCTGAGTATTTCAATCTCTAGGAGACATAAAAACATGGGAGAATCATCTTCATCTGTTCCAATAAATGCAGTTTCCTTCTCTTATATATTATTTTTTCTAGCCTCTAGATTTAGTCTTTCTTTCTGTTTCTATCTCACATCTCTTACACATTCTTTCCACATACTTCACTCTGCTAGTTATTAACATTTCCTCTTTGACAATTCCTTATTTCTCTTCTTTTAAAGGGAAACCCTGCTGCTGTCATTACTTTTTCTTTAGATTTCCTTCAGATCTCTCCTTTTGCCAGCTACCCAATTCCCAGTTTGCAGGGAACCTGCTGATGGACATTTTTCTTTCCTTCTCTCTCTCTCTCTTTTTTTTTTTTTTTTTGGCTCAAAATACTCAGAATGCTGTCTGCATAATAATGATGATAGGTATATTGTATTTATAAATTACCTTTCATCTGGTAATCTCAAAGTAATTTATGTGCATAAATTCATTAATAGTCTCCATTTTCCCATGATGTGGTGGATCAGTTTGTTTTTCTTCTCTGTGAGTGAAAGGGAAGTGACTACAGAAAACAGGATTTGGGACTACTGTTATCTAGGAGTTGGGGACAATGTTCAATAGGACAGGTTTGGGGAGAGCAATATATCTATGTTAAAATTTAGTTGACTTCACTAATTTTAAGAAGATGATATTAAGTAGAGTAGAAAGACCAGAATTGATTTTCTTTCAAGAAATTCTACTTTCAGTTCCCATTCCCTTACTTGCACTTCTAGATTTAGACAAGGCATCTGAGGGCTAGTAGATCACACTCCCAGTGATTGGATCATTTATCTATTGTCTATGTCTGCTTTATTACTAACTTGGCAGAGTTGACAAAGTTGTGATAAAGACAATATGATCTCCAAAGCCTAAAATATTTACCCTCTGGCTCTCTACAGAAAATGGTTGCTGACCCTGATCTATCAAGATGGCTCAGCCTGGCTTGAAAAGAAGAGGAAGGGGTCTTTTTGCTATTTCTTAAAGGCCTAACCATTTACATTTAAGTCTTTTATCCTGGGCTGCATTTTGATTATGACTGCTAACAAAGGGATTCCTGGAAGTTATCTTAGTCAGGTTTCCTAAGAGCACATAGTGAGATGGTGATTTTTGTAAGTGGTTTATTGCAGGGATTCTTGCAGAAGGGGAGTAAGGGACGGAAGATAGAGCTTTTAAGCAAGCTAAGCAAGATTTCAGATGGAAACCAGCTTCAGTCTGTTCTCAGAGGGAGCCTTGTTGAAGCTGGAATTGGAGCACAGAGTTGGCCCCACCATGAGGCAGGAAGTTGGCTGTACTCGCCATTGGTAATTTATTGTGCGCTGCCCCAGGGGCAGGTGGAATCTCCCTGGCAAGGCAATTCTTCAGAGTAGGGGCAGCTCTGAGCCGTCAGCAAGCTCAAAGCAGCTGGAGAATGGGCACTTAGGACTGATAAAGAAAATTAAAAGGTGTGCATCATTTTGTTTTTGTGGTGTAACAAAGCACTTACTGGCTTAACACAGCAGAGATTTGTAAAAATTTTTTAAAATGTTTATTTAATTTTGAGAGAGAGAGAGAGAGAGAGAGAGAGAGAGAGAGAGACAAAGCAGGAGTGGGGGAGGGGCAGAAAGAGAGGGAGATAGAGAATCCGAAGCAGGCTCTAGGCTCTCAGCTGTCAGCACAGAGCCCGATGCGGGGCTTGAACCCATGAAATGTGAGATCATGACATGTGCCGAAGTTGGCCACTTAACCAACCGAGCCACCCAGGCACCCCAACACTGCAGAAATTTGTGATGTTTCACATTTCTTTAGGCTGATCATTTGATAGGGGCTCAACTGGACAATCTTTTAGGTATTAGGAGGTCCCAGATGTTCTCAGTTAGGCTCACTCACATCTGGGGCCTCAGCCTGTATGGCTGGGACTGCTGGGGTGGCTGTGGCCTCTCTTCATATAATTTCTTATTATCTACCCCATGGACCTGCCAACTGCAAATCTAGTTTGCTGTTTGTTTTTGTGAATAAAGCTTTATTGGAGTACAGATATGCTCATTTGTTTATGTATTGTCTATGTCTCCTTTACTACTAAAATGGCAGACCTGAGTAGTCTTGATAGAGACTATATCATCTCAAAGTCTAAAATATTTACCATTTGGCTCTTTACAGAAATAGTCTGCCAACCCTGATGTAACAAGATAGCTTAGACTGGCTTGCATGGTGGAGGAAGAGGTCTCAGTTCAAGAGTGGAAGATGCACAGCCTCTTGAGACCTAGGCTTGGGAAATGTGCAAAGACATTCTGACAAATTCCGTTAGTCAAAGGAAGTCATAGGGCCAGTCCAGATTCAAGGAATTTAGGAGATAGACTCAACCTCTTGATGGAAGGAACTAAAAAATAAAAAGCGTGTGGCCATTTTTTGCTGTCTACCACAGTGAAGCCCCAGTGACATCCACCACAGAGGTTAGCCCTGCCCTTATTTTTGCAAATGAGGAGGCTGAGAGGTAGCGTGTGTTAAATAACACACAATGTGTTAGGAGAACGACTTAAACTAGAATTTAGGTCTTCTGAATAATACTCTTTAAAAACATTTTTTTATGTTTATTTATTTTTGAGAGAGAGAGAGGCAGAGCATGAGTGAGGGAGGGGCAGAGAGAGAGGGAGACACAGAATCTGTGTCAGGATCCAGGCTTTGGGCTGTCAGCATGGAGCCTGACGTGGGACTTGAAATCAAGAGCTGCGAGATCATGACCTGAGCTGAAGTTGGATGTTTAATCAACTGAGCCAGCCAGGTGTCCCTTTTGAATAATATTCTACTACCATCTGAGCTCTGTCATGGTGCTTTTACTAGTTACCCACTGGAAGTAACTTTCATTGGCTATTGAATGTTATTCCTTAGGACTTTTAACATGTTTGACAAGAATTCTATTACATACCAAAGAAAAATACAGTCAAGTCTTAAACATCCACTCAAATTTTGATTTTTCCATTTTAAATTATTCATAATGTAAAAATAACAAATTGGGAGCTTTATTACTTTATGTTGTATCTAGGGCTATGACAAAAACAAAACAAAACAAATCAAATCAAATCAAAACAAAACATACACTCTGACCAAAGACTTGGTAGACAAACTAAGAACATAAAAATGAAAAATTAAACACGGAAGTACCTTATTGTCAGACCAGCTATTTACTATCAATCTTACTAGGATGTGTCATCAGGACAAAGGTATAAAAATAAAAGTATGTGATATCCTGGATAATTCTCAAACATTATCTTTAAAACATTTTGTGATTGAAACTGCTACTATATAAGGTCTGGAGCATGGCATTTATAGACATCACAATAATTCATAGGTTTATTAAGCATTTAACTATATCTAGTCAGTGTTCAAAGTCTGAAGTTGTTTTAGGAACTCAAAAAAACCCCATAAGTACTATTATTATTTCCATTTTATAGATGATGAAACTGGGACACTTAGAAGAGTCACACAGACAGTAATAGGATTTGAATCTGGGCAGCTGAAACCCATTACCTGTAGTGAGTAAAAGTCTGGTCCCAACAACATCGCTTACCAGTTCTGAGACTTTGGTTAAGTCACGTAATTCACTGGGCCTCAGTTCCATGATTGAATAATGGCAATAATGATACCCGCCGCTAGGAGCTGTTGGGACAAACCAATGCGGGAAAGTATGTGAATGCCCTAAGCTTGAGTATGTAGGGAATACAAAGGCAAATAAGGCATGTTCCTACCCTCTTCCAAGACCTTACAATCGACCTTGATTAGAGGTAAATACAATTCAGTATCATAAATTTGACACTTCTCTGGAATTCAGTAACCAGGGGGTGGAATATTAACTATTGTACTAATTTCTATGAAGTCAGTGGGCATGCAGCTTTAAACCCTTCCTCTCCTCTTTCTGGATTTTTCTTGCTAGCTCAGAAACTCATACATGAATCTACCTCCCCAAATCCTGGGTCTGCACACAGCTAGTCTTGGTCTCATATTATTTTCAAAATCAACAGTCTTCACAGATATTGTTTAGAGCAACTCATCTCTACAGTTTTCAACTCTAATTTACTGGCAAATTCTACTTCATTTTCTCCTTTAAAAATATTTATTAAATAGCTAATATAAACAAAACATTGTGGTAGGCCATGGGAAACAAAAAGACAGCAAAATGTGGTCTGAGCCCTCAAATAGCTTTATAATAAAAATTAATGGTTTCCAAGTTATTTATATTATAGACCTCCAACAACCACAGAAATGCAAGTTGCATTATTTGTAGATTGAGTAACACACTTTAGAAATTAAATGTATAATTATTTTTTTATGTTTATTTATTTATTTTGAGAGAGAGAATCCCAAGAATCCATGCTGTTAGAGCAGAGTCTGACATGAGGCTTGACCTCATGAACCTGTAGATCATGACCTGAGCTGAAATCAAGAGTGGGTTGCTTAACTGACTAAGCCACCCAGGTGCCCCAATGGATAGTTATTTTTTAAATGTAGTGAGATAACTCTTATGACTAACAAAATAAAAATTCATGAATGTATACTTGTTTTTTTGTCATGAAGTTTGTTACTCAGAACCATTAAGAAGGACAGTCCATCATGGATCCTGAATATATTCCTGCACAGGGCTGAGTGTGTCAGACTGCAAGACTTAACCATTTTCTAGTCCTGAGCTATTTCTGTAGTTAATTATACAGGCAACTAGTTGGTCAAGAGAATCACACCCTGACTTCCTTATAAATCCACGCTCCCTGGAGGAAGGAGGACTAGCTGTTTGTTACTTGCTGCAGTGTTTGCTGCTTACTTGAAAATAATGCTGGGCCTTGTCCCTGGGATTCTCACTTGTGAAGCAAACCCACTGCATAGGTAACATCTATCTGGACCTGGAACATTGCCCTGGTGAGACTGGGGACAAAGGCTAAGAACACATACATGCTGATGCTCATGCTGTTTCTTGTGCTACCAGAATGAAAACGTCCTTTGTCTCTGGTCTAGGACTCTCTGGTCTTCCAACAGCATCCATGCGGCAGTAACAGGCTAACTAATTAGCTTGTAAGTAGGTGAAAATCTTAGACCCTTCACCATTCCTGACAGAGCTGGAGATCTTCAACATTTAGTTTTTAAAACATTGAAATGATTTCTGGTACTCAACAGACTAAGAATCATTGGTCTTAGAACTTAGATAAATCAAACAGTATTAATCAAAAGACTTATATGAGTTAATAAAAGGAGAAGCATTGGAGAAGAATAGGATGACCATGAACAAAGATGTGGTGTGCAGTGAGAAGACAAAGGTATGGAGTAAAAGAAATGTGACAGGAGTATACGATCAAAAATCATCTGGGGTCACACTTTGGACCATGATGAATGTCAGGCATTGGGGAGCCCTAGGAGGTTTTCTAGCAAGAAAATGATATGATTAGTTTTTCTCTAGGAAAATTAATTTTTCAGTAGGGAGAGAATAGATGAGACTGAATATTGGAGACTAATTAGGAAGGTCTGAAAATAGTTTCAGTGCAAATTCTAAACACTAGTGCAAAAGGAATAACAAGAGATGGACAGATTTAGACTTTCTGTGGAGAAAGATGGGATGGGTTTCTAACTGGTTAACTTTATAAAGGGATTAAGGAGGAAAGAGTAAAAGAAGACTAACGTTTTGAGCCCGGGAAGTAGGAGATAGTGACAGCATTGAAAAAATTTAGAGAACTACAAGGGAGATTCTGAGGTGAGGGGAAGATATTGGGTTTACTTTGATCTAGTTTTGATTTGAAGTAGCCTATGCAATCAGATTGCCTTCTTTTCTTTCTCTCCCCTTTACTCCCTCCTTCCCTTTCTTATTTCCATCTATCCATCCATCTGTTGTCAAACATTTGATTATTGCCAATCTTTTCTTGGGAACAGAAATATAAATAAGTCACAATCTAAAAAAGTAAAAAGGTAGATTTAAAATTTCAGTATAATGTGATGAACTACTTCGTAAAGATTAATATACGCTATAAATGCAGAAAAGGAACAGCTAACTCTAATGCAATTGGAGAATTCATTTCAGTAGAAGATATTTGAGTTGGGTATTAAACACTGAGTAGGAGCTTATGAGGATGAAAAGACCTATGGGAAAATAGAATATTCGAAGGGAGAGGGAACAGGAAGTAATACGTGCACTGTACAACCAGGTAGAAACAAATGTCCAAGAGGTTGGCAATGAAAGACTAGAGAAACAGCTCTACATGTCAATTCTATAAGATTTTACTAGTTTCTTTTTGAACATAATGATTACAGCTTAAATTTACTATGTGCTTACTATGTATCAGGCTCCTTTTTTTAAAAATCATTTTATATGCGTTAATCTTGATAATGCTCAAAACAGTGATATTGGGTTTAAGATGAGCAAACTGAGACCAAGAACTTGATCAAAGTCATGGAGCTTATGAAACGTGGTGCCAGGATTTGAACACCCTTAGGGCCAGGATGCCATTTATCTTGTAATCTACATGGGGCTGTGTACATTGGCCCCAAACCATCCAAACTTTGTTCCAGAATTGCTCTTAGTCATTATGTTATATTTTATCGTATTATTAAACTGAAGAAAGCCTCTGGTTATCACTGAAACATACAGAACTAAAGGGACGAATTTGTAGATTTTTCCAGGGTGTACCTCAGATTATCAAAGGTATATGTAACAGCAAGAATTAAGAAGATTAGAGACCACTACACAAATGGTTAACTTTAATCACTGGATGGATATCTCTGTCTTTTGAGGGTGAAAAATCAAGGCAACAAGAGGTAACTTTCCCAAACATGGACAATCATTACTTTGGTAAAACTTTAATGTTCACTTCAGTTTGTGGTAAATGACCTACACTTTTCAAGTGACCTCTATTTTGTTTTTTGTTTTTCATGAAGTCGAGAGAGAGAATGGGACTTCACAGTCCCTAATGCCAATACAATTCACTAACCTGAACAGGCAGAAAATCAGCACAAGTGGGTTTCCCCTCCCTTTATTCTTTCTCACATTTCCATATTATTTTTGAAGCTGTTTTGAGGAATGCAATGATGATTTTTTTTCCCTGAGTGTCTATTTTCAATATTCTAACCACAAAGTGAGGAGAACCTCAAATGCTAAAAACATTAGCTTGCAAGTTTGCAAGTTTTTTTTGTTTTTTGTTTTGTTTTGTTTTCACCCTTCACATTTAAGCCTGTGATAAAAGGCCCACTGGAGGGCTGTGTTCAGTGCCTAAAGTGAATGCTTTAAATTTAATGATACAATCAAAATAATTTTTCCCCAGTAACTACTATTGTGCTCATTTGAGTGGATTCCAGTGCAGTTGTTTTTCCTTTTGCACTATGCTTTGTGTATAAATATAAGAGAGATGGTTTAGTTCATGTATACCAAGTATCCAACTAATAATTTACTTTGCCTGTTATTTATCTCTGTCAGGATGAATGTCTGCCTCTCTCCTGTTCTTGGTTCCTAGGCATTATTCTAATAATGTTAGTTCTGCATTTGGAGAATTCCACATGGAGCTGCTAAAAATTGCTTAGAAGTACTTCATACCAGAAGGTTAAATCTCAAAGAATTTTGCATCTAGTAAGCTAAACTGTTCCCAGCAACATTATATTAATTAATGTCAGGTCAAGCTATTTCCTTTCCTTTGTGCTCAATTCCAAATACCCCAATAAGCGATTTCAGCCAAGCCAACCACAAACTGATTTGAACAGTACAGGTTGACTGTACTCAAACCACTTGCTATTCTGAAAATAGCTACTTAGTTATAGATTCGACAATATTTTATTACTTTTTAGAATCACTTTTAACAGTAAGCCACCTCTTTTTAAAACAAAAAAACAGAACAACTGGTTTGGAACTGCATAGGTACCATATTTTCCTCTTTTCCCCAGATACTTGTGTAAGTGTTGTAAGGTGGAATTAGTCTATATCCAGACAATATTCTAGCCCTGGAAGATTTTCTGTCCTTTGCAAGCAGTGACCATAATTTTCTTGTCAGCCTTAGCAGGGCAGCAAGGGAGAAGAGCTGAAGGCAAGGGGAGGGAGATGGTAGGTGGGTAAACCACGGCATGCTTACAGCCCACCGAGGCACCATTTCTTCTCTCCCTGAAGTTCTGCCCAGTGAAATACTCAAGCTGTCCTTCCATATGCCCCATGGGTTCTTGGTGGAGCCATGATTCAGGCCACTCAGTGGGAGCTGGTCCATGTGAAACTGATCAACCCATCAGTCTCATTAAGAGAACATCGTGAACCAAGATTTTGATGATAAAAATGCCGTAATACATAGAATATTTGAAATTTAAGTAAAGATGAAATAAACATGTAAAAAAACTAGAGGAGCTTTTAAGGATGAGTCAAGATTCTTTAAACTACAAATATATAAATTACAATGAGTAATTTTTCCTTTTTTTTTATTTTTTTTTAATTTTTCCTTTTTATCTCTAATATCCTAGCTAACATTTGTTAATCCAAGATCACCCAATACTTGTATCCAGAAATAATTTTCAATCAAGTATTGGGAAATCATCCAGGGGAGTTAAAAATGGGAAAAAAATACATTTACGTTAATACACAGACTGCACCTCTTTTTATGCATTCACTACTTTGTTTTACCTTCATACTTTTGGCTTAACTTCTGCATTTTCTTTTGGTATACTTCTAAAGAAATGTTGTATCCAAGGGATGAAATGTTTTATCGATACACTTTTCAAAAAGAAGAGAAGAAAAATCTGAAAAACTAAACAGATTTAAATTGAAACCAGAACAGATACTGATTGTATCAACATGATTTTACTGTTGCTACTTTGTGATCTTTTGTCTTATCCACTATGGGAGGCCACAATGAAATCAGTTTTACAATGAGCCTGAATACGAAAGGTGCCTGAAACTGGACTGTAATTTTTTTTATTTTTTATTTTTTGATGTTTTATTTGTGTTTGAGAGAGAGAGCGCGAGAACTCCCGAGTATGAGCGGGGGAGGGGCAGAGAGCAAGGGAGACACATAATCTGAAGCAGGCTCCAGGCCCTGAGCTGTCAGCACAGAGCCTGATGCAGGGCTCAAACTCACGAACCATGAGATCATGAGCTGAGCTGAAGTCTGACGCTTAACCGGCTGAGCCACCCAGGTGCTCCTAGGCTGTAATTTTAAAGAGACTGAGACTTCCTTGCCTTCTAGAATTTATCTCAAAATGATTGATAAAATTAATAGGTCCTGGTTGATAATACAATTTGTGCTGCTGTTTCTGTTAGTAATTTTGGAGGACAGCAGTAGGATGTGTTCAGTCCAAACTAAATTTGGATTTCTCCATCGGGCATTAGATGGCAGTATTAATCAAGACATTCACAGTTGACTTATGTTGCAGCTACTTCTAAAGATACTCATAATTCTCCAAGAACGTTTCATGAACTAGCTATTTATTCTGCATTTTTTTTTTCTTCTGCAAAGGGAATCTATAAAATGTACTGCCGGTCTGGTTTTGTAATCTTTTGCCTCTTATATTTACTTTTGTTTTCAGGAAGCTGCTAAAAGACAATCGACTTTATTTCTGGTTGGTTATTTCTAAAGTTAAGTGCCCAAAATGTTTCTTTTGCCAATTTTAAATAGGTTTTTTTTTCTCTTCTTGTGGATAAAACTGCATAAATGTCAATGATTAAAATTTCAAAGTTAGAGAACGGCCAATTTCTAATGGGCATGTGTAATCTCTCCTTTAAACAGTACCATTTGAAAGGGAGCAGAGCACCACTTCTGAGCAGAATCCCTCTCAGCTCTCCACTACCTGTGTCCATGGGTACCTATTAACCCTTCTGTGCCTAAAATTCCTCGCCTGTAAAATGGTGATAATACTAGTTTCTATCTCATAGTCTTGCCATTGAGGATTAAGTAGATGCTTATATGTAAAATACTTAGAACAATTCATGGCATATAGGAAGCACTATGTGTTTGCTGTGAGGACTTGGGAGATACCACTGTATCTGTAACCATAACCCCTCCCCCCCACCTAAAGTGTATTTCTATAAAATCAGTCTTTTTTTTTTCTGTCTCAAGTATTTTACAGTACACAAAATATCAGGGATGAAATTCATAAAAAGCAAGCTCTCTAGGCTGCTGTTGCCAGGCAGGTTGATGTTCAATGGAGCCAAATAGGAGTCATCATGGTTTACACACAACACAATGGGGTATTCTTTTTAAAAAGACTAAACGCAGAGGTGATTCTTCCTACTGGAAATGCCATGGAATTAGGTTCCCCCCACCCCTGCAGCAGAGCAGAGCACAGGACGCAGATTTGGCAGCAGAGAGAGGTGTTATGCATGCAGTCCTCAGAGAGGAACAGGCAGCTAGCTGCAGGATGCACATATCCAGAGAGAAGCCATTTTCGGGGAAATGAGTAATCCTTGGCAGGCATTCAGAGGGGCACTTTGGAGGAGAGTTTGAAGATCATTTACCAGGCTAGACAAAGACTTGGATATTGAAATGTGAACTTTTGAGATATTGCGGATAACATCTGAGAATTCTCATCCCTGGTCCTGGGAGGCATCTGACCCCCATGAAGGGCAGAGTAGGAATATTGTGAGAGACTCTGAGGATGGTAAGCAGAGCCCAGGGATAAGAAGAGAATTGTAGATCGGATGCTTAGCATCATACACAGCTAATGGTTTCTACCAATTCTCAGTGAGGAAAAAGTGTATTTTCCATGATATGCATGATAAAAAAATAATAACTAACATAAAAAAAATTTGTTTATTTTTGACAGACAGACAGACACACACACACACACACACACACACACACACCACAAGCCAGGTAGGGGTAGAGAGGGAGGGATACAACGAATCTGCAGCAGGCTCCAGGCTCTGAGCTGTCAGCACAGAGCCGGATGCAGGGCTCCAACTCACAGACCGTGAGATCATGACCTGAGCAGGAGTTGGACTCTTAACCAACTAAGCCACCCAAGAGCCCCAATAGCTAACATTTTTAAAAGCTAGGTACACGCCAAGCACTTTATTTGTCTACATCTAATCCACAATAATGTAAAGTGTTCTTTTCTACTATGGTCCTCAGGAGAATACTGAAGCTAAGAGATGTTAAGTAACTTGCCTAAGGTAATTCAGTGTCAGTGCAAAACTTAACTGATCAGCAAAATTGAATATAAATAAGTCTTTTACCATATCAATCATTCTTCATTAAGTCTTCTATTGTTTTATAAAGTTCTAAGTTAAAAAACCCTTCTAGGTAATTTTTTTAAGTTTTATTTATTTATTTAGAGAGAGGGTGAGAACATGAGCAGGGGAGGGGTAGAGAGACAGGGAGAGACAATCCCAAGGAGGTTCCACACTGTCAGTGCTGAGCCTGACGTGGGACTGGAACTCACAGAGAGATCATGACCTGAGCAGAAATCAAGAGTCCTACACTTAACAGACTAAGCCACCCAGGTCTAGGTAATTTTTTAAATACTTTTGGATTGATATAGACAAAGTTGGGAGTGAATGGATTTTACCTAATGATCTCAGTAAAGGTGCTGGGCTCCAAGACCAACAAAGTATGTAGCCTTCTTTATAGAATGTTGCCTTAATAGGACTTACCATGGTGTGGCTGTGCTACTAGTATATGTGTCTGTAGACACACACACGCACGTGTGTGCACACACACACGCACACACACACACATATATAATTTATATGTATGTAAACATCAACATTCATGTATATGGATCTTGCCTTCTTAATGCTTGCTGTATCATCTAATTAAAATTAAATATAGGATAATTTTCATCATTCCAAGGCTGGGATTTCAGGACCCGTAGACATGACTTAGTATATCTTTTAATTTTCTAGGATAAACCATTTACTTCAATATTTAAATTTGACCTTGTCTGCCCTCCTTATTCCCATCCTTCTATGTTATCAAATGGAACCGCATCCAATTCTAATGTTAGTATCAATTAATGGATATCAGGTTTTTCACGTAAACATCCCAAATTAACCTTTCTAATAGAGAGTTAAGCACCTCATTTAGGAGAGATTTTTAAATTTTCAGTAGTCTGAATGAAAGTATCATTTTAAGACATCCCCTTTCCTCTCATATTCCATAAAATTTATCATTAGCATTCAATGAAGCTGCCAGGGATGTTTTTTCCTAGTGGTTGCATCTGACACTAAAGGCAAAAAAAAAAATGTGACTCATCTGCCACAGTGGTTAGATATAATGTCTGAAACCACTGTTTACAAGGTCCATTAGTGTTTACAGCTCTGCCACTTTCCTTCATGGTCTGCAAAGCATTTTAGCTCAGGCTGAGTTATTCTTTCATAGCAACCAATTTTCTATAGTGTGGATATCTCTTTAATTTAGAAAACTCCAAAGGGAGTTCTGGTGTCTTCTATGTATGGCTGGGCAGCAGAGGTCAGTAGACTGTGATTTGTTTGTGGTACAAGGGGAGCTGTGCATCCTGATCTCCGAAGTCAAAATGGTATCACAGATGACAATGTCTGCTCTCTGCCAAACAGTTAGAAAGCTTGTTTTATATTTTCTATCGTACAATTCTGTTTCTCTTTAATAGCACTTGGTACCACTGACACTTCAGACTCCCCATACCTGCAAACACTGCATGCATGAATACATATTGGAAAATGTGATTTGGATGGAGACAAAACTGGGGCTAAAAACATCTATAAAATTTATCTATAAGATGAGTAAAATACTTATTTAGGTACTTATTACCCAAGATGTCAAGCAAGGCCAGGACTAGAGGTAAGAAAGGTGTCTGCAGATAAGGCCCAAGCAATATCCGGAATGAAAGCCTCCTTAAAGTTCAGGCCCAGAGCATCTCTCTTACCCTCATTTCATCTCTAGTGTCAAGAACTGGGAAGGGTCTGAGATTTCTCCTACTTGCAAGCTAACAAGTTAGCCTGCTATAGCTTCAAGGATGCTGGTAGGAGACACAAGACTCCTACGTCAAAGACTAAGGACTTTATTACTTATGGCATATGAGGAAGCGTGTTTCACATTCCTTGTCAGCCCCTCTTGCCACCCAAGTCCGCTTGGTGATATAAGCAGCCCAGGTGGATGCTGTGTACAAAGTGGGTTTGCAACACAGCTCAGGAATCCCAAGCTTAAAGAATCCAGAACTTTTATGGTGGACTTTATGCAAAGCTACTCGACTTTTGTCCCAGAGTAAAATTTTATCTTTATTATACTGAGCAGTAAACAAAAATAACAAACAGCAAAAAAAAAAACAAAAACAAAAACAAAAAAAAAACCCACAAAAAAAAAAAAAAAAAAAAACCCTCAGTAACAACAACAAACAGCAAAAAACCCTAAACCCTCTGTCCTAAGGGGAGATATCACCTCTGGCTTTCAAGGCCCTTTGTTATACAAAGATACTATAGATAAAAGCTGAGTGACTCCACTCATAAAATATGCATATAATTTGTATTTTTCTGTTTGTATGTGAATGTCTATATTTCCCATATATGGATCTTGAAATACCTCACAGAGAATTGGCCACAGGCATATTCTGTTTTTTTATTTTTTTTATTTTTTTTTTGTTTTTTCCTTATGTATGTCTTTCCTCCTGTCATATATTTTTGTTTTTATTTTATTTTTGCAATATATATTTTTTATATGAAATTTATTGACAAATTGGTTTCCATACAACACCCAGTGCTCATCCCAAAAGGTGCCCTCTTCCATACCCATCACCCACCCTCCCCTCCCTCCCACCCCCCATCAACCCTCAGTTTGTTCTCAGTTTTTAACAGTCTCTTATGCTTTGGCTCTCTCCCACTCTAACCTCTTTTTTTTTTTTTTTTTCCTTCCCCTCCCCCATGGGTTCCCATTAAGTCTCTCAGGATCCACATAAGAGTGAAACCATATGGTATCTGTCTTTCTCTGTATGGCTTATTTCACTTAGCATCACACTCTCCAGTTCCATCCACGTTGCTACAAAAGGCCATATTTCATTTTTTCTCATTGCCACGTAGTATTCCATTGTGTATATATACCACAATTTCTTTATCCATTCATCAGTTGATGGACATTTAGGCTCTTTCCATAATTTGGCTATTGTTGAGAGTGCTGCTATGAACATTGGGGTACAAGTGCCCCTATGCATCAGTACTCCTGTATCCTTTGGATAAATTCCTAGCAGTGCTATTGCTGGGTCATAGGGTAGGTCTATTTTTAATTTTCTGAGGAACCTCCACACTGCTTTCCAGAGCGGCTGCACCAATTTGCATTCCCACCAACAGTGCAAGAGGGTTCCCGTTTCTCCACATCCTCTCCAGCATCTATAGTCTCCTGATTTGTTCATTTTGGCCACTCTGACTGGCGTGAGGTGATACCTGAGTGTGGTTTTGATTTGTATTTCCCTGATAAGGAGCGACGCTGAGCATCTTTTCATGTGCCTGTTGGCCATCTGGATGTCTTCTTTAGAGAAGTGTCTATTCATGTTTTCTGCCCATTTCTTCACTGGGTTATTTGTTTTTCGGGTGTGGAGTTTGGTGAGCTCTTTATAGATTTTAGATACTAGCCCTTTGTCCGATATGTCATTTGCAAATATCTTTTCCCATTCCGTTGGTTGCCTTTTAGTTTTGTTGGTTGTTTCCTTTGCTGTGCAGAAGCTTTTTATCTTCATAAGGTCCCAGTAATTCACTTTTGCTTTTAATTCCCTTGCCTTTGGGGATGTGTCGAGTAAGAGATTGCTACGGCTGAGGTCAGAGAGGTCTTTTCCTGCTTTCTCCTCTAAGGTTCTGATGGTTTCCTGTCTCACATTTAGGTCCTTTATCCATTTTGAGTTTATTTTTGTGAATGGTGTGAGAAAGTGGTCTAGTTTCAACCTTCTGCATGTTGCTGTCCAGTTCTCCCAGCACCATTTGTTAAAGAGGCTGTCTTTTTTCCATTGGATGTTCTTTCCTGCTTTGTCAAAGATGAGTTGGCCATACGTTTGTGGGTCTAGTTCTGGGGTTTCTATTCTATTCCATTGGTCTGTGTGTCTGTTTTTGTGCCAATACCATGCTGTCTTGATGATGACAGCTTTGTAGTAGAGGCTAAAGTCTGGGATTGTGATGCCTCCTGCTTTGGTCTTCTTCTTCAAAATTCCTTTGGCTAATTCGGGGCCTTTTGTGGTTCCATATGAATTTTAGGATTGCTTGTTCTAATTTCGAGAAGAATGCTGGTGCAATTTTGATTGGGATTGCATTGAATGTGTAGATAGCTTTGGGTAGTATTGACATTTTGACAATATTTATTTTTCCAATCCATGAGCAGGGAATGTCTTTCCATTTCTTTAAATCTTCTTCAATTACCTTCATAAGCTTTCTATAGTTTTCAGCATACAGGTCCTTTACATCTTTGGTTAGATTTATTCCTAGGTATTTTATGCTTCTTGGTGCAATTGTGAATGGGATCATTTTCTTTATTTGTCTTTCTGTTGCTTCATTGTTAGTGTATAAGAATGCAACTGATTTCTGTACATTGATTTTGTATCCTGCAACTTTGCTGAATTCATGTATCAGTTCTAGCAGACTTTTGGTGGAGTCTATCGGATTTTCCATGTATAATATCATGTCATCTGCAAAAAGCGAAAGCTTGACTTCATCTTTGCCAATTTTGATGCCTTTGATTTCCTTTTGTTGTCTGATTGCTGATGCTAGAACTTCCAGCACTATGTTAAACAACAGCGGTGAGAGTGGGCATCCCTGTCGTGTTCCTGATCTCAGGGAAAAAGCTCTCAGTTTTTCCCCGTTGAGGATGATGTTAGCTGTGGGCTTTTCATAAATGGCTTTTATGATCTTTAAGTATGTTCCTTCTATCCCGACTTTCTCAAGGGTTTTTATTAAGAAAGGGTGCTGGATTTTGTCAAAGGCCTTTTCTGCATCGATTGACAGGATCATATGGTTCTTCTCTTTTTTTTTGTTAATGTGATGGATCACGTTGATTGATTTGCGAATGTTGAACCAGCCCTGCATCCCAGGAATGAATCCCACTTGATCATGGTGAATAATTCTTTTTATATGCTGTTGAATTCGATTTGCTAGTATCTTATTGAGAATTTTTGCATCCATATTCATCAGGGATATTGGCCTGTAGTTCTCTTTTTTTACTGGGTCTCTGTCTGGTTTAGGAATCAAAGTAATACTGGCTTCATAGAATGAGTCTGGAAGTTTTCCTTCCCTTTCTATTTCTTGGAATAGCTTGAGAAGGATAGGTATTATCTCTGCTTTAAACGTCTGGTAGAACTCCCCTGGGAAGCCATCTGGTCCTGGACTCTTATTTGTTGGGAGATTTTTGATAACCGATTCAATTTCTTCGCTGGTTATGGGTCTGTTCAAGCTTTCTATTTCCTCCTGATTGAGTTTTGGAAGAGTGTGGGTGTTCAGGAATGTGTCCATTTCTTCCAGGTTGTCCAATTTGTTGGCATATAATTTTTCATAGCATTCCCTGATAATTGTTTGTATCTCTGAGGGATTGGTTGTAATAATTCCATTTTCATTCATGATTTTATCTATTTGGGTCATCTCCCTTTTCTTTTTGAGAAGCCTGGCTAGAGGTTTGTCAATTTTGTTTATTTTTTCAAAAAACCAACTCTTGGTTTCGTTGATCTGCTCTACAGTTTTTTTAGATTCTATATTGTTTATTTCTGCTCTGATCTTTATTATTTCTCTTCTTCTGCTGGGTTTAGGCTGCCTTTGCTGTTCTGCTTCTATTTCCTTTAGGTGTGCTGTTAGATTTTGTATTTGGGATTTTTCTTGTTTCTTGAGATAGGCCTGGATTGCAATGTATTTTCCTCTCAGGACTGCCTTCGCTGCGTCCCAAAGCGTTTGGATTGTTGTATTTTCATTTTCGTTTGTTTCCATATATTTTTTGATTTCTTCTCTAATTGCCTGGTTGACCCACTCATTCGTTAGTAGGGTGTTCTTTAACCTCCATGCTTTTGGGGGCTTTCCAGACTTTTTCCTGTGGTTGATTTCAAGCTTCATAGCATTGTGGTCTGAAAGTATGCATGGTATAATTTCAATTCTTGTAAACTTATGAAGGGCTGTTTTGTGACCCAGTATATGATCTATCTTGGAGAATGTTCCATGTGCACTCGAGAAGAAAGTATATTCTGTTGCTTTGGGATGCAGAGTTCTAAATATATCTGTCAAGTCCATCTGATCCAATGTCTCATTCAGGGCCCTTGTTTCTTTATTGACCATGTGTCTAGATGATCTATCCATTTCTGTAAGTGGGGTGTTAAAGTCCCCTGCAATGACCACATTCTTATCAATAAGGTTGCTTCTGTTTATGAGTAATTGTTTTATATATTTGGGGGCTCCGGTATTCGGCGCATAGACATTTATAATTGTTAGCTCTTCCTGATGGATAGACCCTGTAACTATTATATAATGTCCTTCTTCATCTCTTGTTACAGCCTTTAATTTAAAGTCTAGTTTGTCTGATACAAGTATGGCTACTCCAGCTTTCTTTTGGCTTCCAGTAGCATGATAAATAGTTCTCCATCCCCTCACTCTGAATCTAAAGGTGTCCTCAGGTCTAAAATGAGTCTCTTGTAGACAGCAAATAGATGGGTCTTGTTTTTTTATCCATTCTGATACCCTATGTCTTTTGGTTGGCGCATTTAATCCATTTACATTCAGTGTTATTATAGAAAGATACGGGTTTAGAGTCATTGTGATGTCTGTATGTTTTATGCTTGTAGTGATGTCTCTGGTACTTTGTCTCACAGGGTCCCCCTTAGGATCTCTTGTAGGGCTGGTTTAGTGGTGACAAATTCCTTCAGTTTTTGTTTGTTTGGGAAGACCTTTATCTCTCCTTCTATTCTAAATGACAGACTTGCTGGATAAAGGATTCTCGGCTGGGTATTTTTTCTGTCTAGCACACTGAAAATCTCGTGCCAATTCTTTCTGGCCTGCCAAGTTTCAAAAGAGAGATCAGTCACGAGTCTTATAGGTCTCCCTTTATATGTGAGGGCACGTTTACCCCTTGCTGCTTTCAGAATTTTCTCTTTATCCTTGTATTTTGCCAGTTTCACTATGATATGTCGTGCAGAAGATCGATTCAAGTTACGTCTGAAGGGAGTTCTCTGTGCCTCTTGGATTTCAATGCCTTTTTCCTTCCCCAGTTCAGGGAAGTTCTCAGCTATTATTTCTTCAAGTACCCCTTCAGCACCTTTCCCTCTCTCTTCCTCCTCTGGGATACCAATTATGCGTAGATTATTTCTTTTTAGTGTATCACTTAGTTCTCTAATTTTCCCCTCATACTCCTGGATTTTTTTATCTCTCTTTTTCTCAGCTTCCTCTTTTTCCATAACTTTATCTTCTAGTTCACCTATTCTCTCCTCTGCCTCTTCCATCCGAGCAGTGGTGGTTTGCATTTTGTTTTGAATTTCATTTAAAGCGTTTTTCAGCTCCTCGTGACTGTTCCTTAGTCCCTTGATCTCTGTAGCAAGAGATTCTCTGCTGTCCTGTATACTGTTTTCGAGCCCAGCGATTAATTTTATGACTATTATTCTAAATTCACTTTCTGTTATATTATGTAAATCCTTTTTGATCAGCTCATTAGCTGTTGTTATTTCCTGGAGATTCTTCTGAGGGGAATTCTTCCGCTTGGTCATTTTGGATAGTCCCTGGTGTGGTGAGGACCTGCAGTGCACTTCCCCTGTGCTGTGGTGTATAACTGGAGTTGGTGGGCGGGGCCGCAGTCAGTCCTGATGTCTGCCCCCAGCCCACCGCTGGGGCCACAGTCAGACTGGTGTGTGCCTTCTCTTCCCCTCTCCTAGGGGCGGGATTCCCTGTGGGGTGGTGTGGCCCGTCTGGGCTACTTGCACACTGCCAGGCTTGTGGTGCTGGGGATCTGGCGTATTAGCTGGGGTGGGTAGGCAAGGTGCACGGCGGCAGGGGGGGGCAGGCTTAGCTCGCTTCTCCTTAGGTGATCCACTTCAGGAGGGGCCCTGTGGCAGCCAGAGGGAGTCAGATCCACTGCCGGAAGTTTGGCTCCGCAGAAGCACAGAGTTGGGTGTTTGCGCGGAGCGAGCAATTTCCCTGGCCGGAACCGGTTCCCTTTGGGATTTTGGCTGGGGGATGGGCGGGGGAGATGGCGCTGGCGAGCGCCTTTGTTCCCCGCCAAACTGAGCTCTGTCGTCCGGGGGCTCCGCAGGCTCACCCTCCCTTTGTCCTCCAGCCTTCCCGCTTTCCGAGCAGAGCTGTTAACTTATGACCTCCCAGACGCTAAGTCGCGCTTGCTGTCGGAACACAGTCCGTCAGGCCCCTCCGCTTTTGCAAGCCGGACTCGGGGGCTCTGCTTGGCTGGCGAGCCGCCCCTCCGCCCCGGCTCCCTCCCGCCAGTCCGTGGAGCGCGCACCGCCTCGCCGCCCTTCCTACCCTCTTCCGTGGGCCTCTCGTCTGCACTTGGGTCTGGTGACTCCGTTCTGCTAATCCTCTGGCGGTTTTCTGGGTTATTTAGGCAGGTGTAGGTGGAATCTAAGTGATCAGCAGGACGCGCGGTGAGCCCAGCGTCCTCCTACGCCGCCATCTTCCTGTCTCTGCAATATATTTTTAGAACTCACCTCTTGCTTGGGAAAATGTGGTGCTAATCATGCAGGAAGACAACTTGGTTTTCATACGTAAAAGTACCGAATCAAAGTTTGAAGCAAAAATTTGATATGGTATTTGCATACCTTTAATAAAATTACAGTATTCAAAGTCTTTTATTGGTGACTTTTGCTGTTTACTAATGCTCAAAATATGTTATTTTCAGCATCAACCTCCTAGGCACCTTCAACCTACACTTTCATCGTACATATTATTTTCATGAAGGGATATTGTCATTCAGTAGATTTTAAAAATCACTTCTGCTGAAAATACAGGTTAGAGTTGTGTTTTTACTGCAGGCATAAATGAGACTTTATATGATAGCTGCCCCCAATTGGATTTACCTAGGTACTCTACACTTGACAGTGCTGAATGTGTAGATCTTAAAACACCAACGTTTCACTGTAGTAGATTATGCTGGTGTTGCTACACCTGTTCTTAATTTAAGGGCAAGATGTCTGGATGACAGGAAGTGACCTTGAAACATGACCATTAATTCCAATAGGATTAAGTTTGAGGAAACAAACATTTGATGGTGAATCAATGGCATTTTTTTTCTTCTTCTTCAAAACAGCTACCCACTCTCAAAATGACTGCTTTTCTCCCAAATTTCAATATGGCATTTTGGCCAAAAAAAAAAAAAAGCTTATTAAGAGGTACAAACTTCCAGCTATAAATAAATCACAAGGCATACAGCACAGGGAATATAGGGATATAGGGAATACAATATTGTAATAACATTGTATGGTGACAGATGGTAATGCCACTTACCACGGTGAGCATTTTGTAGCGTATATAAGTGTCAAATCACTACGTTATACATCTGAATCTCATATAATATTGTATGTCAACTATATAGATCAATTAAAAGTAAATAAATTAATTAAAATACATAATACCGTGCTGAAATGAAAATCATTTTACATTAATTCCGGATTAAAAGAATCACATATTTCAGAACAGATTGAATGCTAAGTGGAGAACAACTTGTGAACATATCTGTTATTTAGGATTTTTTCTTTTAATAGAATTCATTTTGGCCTCACCACAGCCAAGTAGTATTAGTAATGGCTGTCAGCCAGGACCTAGATATAGCATCATTCAATAGAAATGGGTGCTACAATTCTGATCTTTAAAACTGAAATCTAAGCATACACATTTAGTTTGCTAATGTAATGAAGAATGGTGAACAGGGAGGTGATCCTTATTAGGTGCAAAAAATAGCACTGACAACATTAACCAACAATAAACTTCTCCAATGAAATATTTATTTTGAGTGGTTAAAGACATACACCATTTTATGCAGGGATGCATGATTATATAAAAGACAGACATTATTTCCTTTAAAAATAATATATATATATATATAATATATAACATACACAATATATTATATATAATAAAATATACAATATATTATATATAATGAAATAAACAATATATTATTATATATAATAGCACATTGTATGTAATACAAGAAAATACATAATATATGTTTTTATGTTTTATTTATTTATTTTTTATATTTGAGAGACAGAGAGAGTACAAGACGGGGAGGAAGAGAGAGAGAGAGAGGAAAACACAGAATGTGAAGCAGGCTCCAGGCTCCAAGCCATTAGCACAGAGCCTGATGCGGGGCTTGAACTCACAAGCAGTCAGATCATGACCTGAGCCAAAGTCAGATGCCCAACCAACTAAGCCACACAGGTGCCCCCCAAAAATGTATATTTAATGCTTACTATTTTGGATGTCCTGGAGCCTTCATGTTATTCAGACTCTTCGCTTTAAAACAGTTGGTATAGTCTCTCCAAATACCTAACCTAGCACATTTGTGGAAAATTGGTGCTACAACTTGGAAAAACCACAAGTAGGAATCAAACAAACAAGCATTTATTAAGTAGGTACACATTTTTTTTAAAATGATGATTTATTTATGGGGGGCAGGAGGGGAGGAGAGAAAGGGAGAGAAAACCGCAAGCAGGCTCCATGCAGTCAGTGTGGGACTTGTAATGGGGCTTGTATGGGGCTGTATGGGGCTTGATCTCATGAACCATGAGGTGATGACTTGAGCTGAAATCAAGAGTTGGACTTAACTGACTGAGCTGCCCAGGCACCTCAAATAAGTACACATTTAAGTACATTTTGTGTGCCTATCATGGTGCTCAGGTGATAAATACAAAGATAAATACAGCATTTATTTTCTGTCCCCAAGGAGCTTAGGAAAACAAACTCACAAACAGACACCCTCATATAGACCCAGGAAAACTGGGTGGGGGCTGAATCTAGAATGGGCTGACTTAATATTCCACTTGGAAGGCTGCTGTGGCTCAGATAGGCCATATATAAGAGCTACCCTACATGTCTTTTTGCTTAATGCCAATTAATAACACATATCTGCAAAAAGAGGGAAATCCTACTTTGACCTTTTGGTACATCCTGTAAGCAAAGCCCAGTCTTTCATATGAGTTAGAATAAAATGATTTCCCTCCCTCTACTCTTGATAGCTTCCTATCCTGTCTTTTCCCTGCAATGGCCAATACCTCACTCTTCCACAAAATTTCTCAGTGCCCTTATACCAGCAGTGTCTGGTGGGTATAGAGTCCCTCACCATGTGAATGTCTAGTCTAGATTGGGGTGTTTTTCTGGAAGGGGTGCTATAGTAAATATTTTTAGTTTGGTGGTCCATCTAGGTCTGTTGTATAGTCTTCTTTGTTTTTTTGTTTATAGCGCTTTCAAAATATTCAAATCATTCTTAGCTTTCAGGGCAGTACAGACCAGCCAATCCCTAATGGTTCACAGCCTTTAGCATGCATCCAAATATTGGATGAATACTGAGGCTTGTTGAAACAGCCCCAGAGTTTCAGATTCAGTGGATCTGGGGTGGGACCTAAGAACTGGCATTTTTTTAATGTCTTTTTTTTGTTTTTTACGTTTATGTATTTTGAGAGAGAGAGCAAGAGAGAGGTAAGGAGAGAGAGAATTCCAAGCTGACTGTGCTATAAGCGCAGAGCCCGATGTGGGGCCTGAACTCATGAACCTGAGATAATGATCTGAGCCGAAATCGAGAGTGGGATGCTTAACTGACTGAACCACCCAATGCCCCTGAGAACTGGCATTTTAAAAAAATGTTTATTTTTGAGAGAGAGAGTATGAGTGGGGGAGGGGCAGAGAGACAGGGGGACAGAGGATCTGAATTGTGCTATGTGATGACAGCAGCAAGCCCTACGTGGGGCTTGAACTCAGGAACCATGAGATCATGACCTGAGCCAAAGTTGGCACTCAATGGACTAAGCCACCCAGGCGCAGTCCCCCTCTGCCTTTTTTTTTTTTTTTTTTTAAGAGAACTGGCATTTTCAACAAGCTCCCATGTGATGGTGATATTGCTGGTCCTGAAGCCACACGTTGAGAACTGCTTTAATGTAGTGGTTGTGAATCATGACAACATCTTAGAATCAGCTAAGAAATTACAAAACATCAAAACAAACAAAACCCAAATTATGTCCAGGCCTGTTCCAGAGTATAAAACGGTTTTTACATTTTAAAATGGTTGATATATATCCAAGCCCCAATCCTGGTACTTTGTACACACACACACACACACACACACACACACACCCCTGCATCACACTTCCTTGTCTCCTAGATAATTATTACATGCAGTCAGGCCTAAATGCCATTGTTCTGGCCCTGCTGGACCCCTCCCTTATCCAATAGATACACCAAGTATCCTTTCCCCAGCAAACCAATGCTGTGAGCCAGGTAATACCTGATGAACTAAGACATGCTTTCAAGTCACAGGTATACATTTTCCCTTTTACTACCCGAGTTCATCCTTATTCCTCCAACACACAGTAAGGCCTCAGGGACTGGCTTAGTCCAAGTAAAGACAGTCTCATATACTCCAGTAATCTAGCAGAACCTGGGCAAACGGAGGAAGCTACAGTACATTTGATGCCACTACTGAGGGCACCGAGTGGCACAAGAATGTCAGAACATACAGGTCCTCGTGCCTGTGCCTGTTAGGGGTGTGAGAGGATGCGCCTGTGTGTTCTCAGAAAAAGGATATTTATTTTACCTACTTGATAATTTTGCTCAGCGCTGGTGATGCTCTTGGACTGTTTTCAGGTGCGACTGTAGGGGTGTGTATGTGTGGGGGTGTGGTAGACTGCTAAAGTAACTTCCCTTGATTCTTTCCAGCAACATGAGCCTTTGCTTTTTCTTTTAAAACCCTACTTAGGAGGTGCTTTCTGGAATGCCTAAGGTCAAAAGTCCAGCAGGGCAGCGCCTCCCTCCCCCTATTAAAAATCAGTGTCTGTGAGGAGAGCTGCAGAAGGGTCCAGAAAAGGAGGGACGAGCGAAGTGGAGAACGCGGACGAATGGGGTAGGGGGTGGGGCAAGCCAGGGAGGAGGGGTGCCCACAGTGCTGCGCCTCCGCCCTGCTTCCTGGCGCTCTGCGCAGTGCGTCCGGGCGGCGGCGAGTGGAGCTGGAGCAGGCGGGTTTTCGCCAGCGGGGGCCGCCAGCGCGCGGCTGCTGCTCCCTCAGGGGACTGGGCGCACCACACCCCGGGCTCAGTTCCGAACGCTGACCGTCTGTTCCCGTGCGAGGGCAGGTCCCCGCGTTTCCTGGCCCCCATGGCTTGGGGCTGGGCACTTGCACCCTCGCTGAGGACACGCGCGGCAGCGGCGACAGACTTACGCCCAGTCGCGGAGGGAGCCTCGGCAAGCGACCGGGGAAGTGGCGCGGCCCTCTGGAAGCTTCTTCCAGGAAAGCAGCAGCAGATAGCCCCTCTGCTTCTTGTTTCTCGCTTGTTCCTTTTCTTGCTTCTGGTTTGCGCGGGAGGAGCTGGGCTGCGCAGAGTCCCTGCGGCGCACACCCGGGACGGGGTGGAGGAGGGGGGTGTCGAGTGTGGGGTGTGTGTATGTGTGTGTGTGTTCTGTCGGAATCTGGCTTCGGTTAGACACTGATCACTTACTCAGTGCTGAACCAGAGCTTTTAAATTTGCCAAAACTTGAATGGTCAACTCCTGGGCAAGATGCTGGGAATGGAGTGGGGTAGAGCTGATGAGAACAGTGGCTGCAGAAGAAAATGCAACTTGCCACTGTTCCTCTTGATCTCGAGAGCACTGTGCTTGACTGCGGTGGTTGATCTCTCATCAAAAGACGGAAAGTAAACAAGATATTTGGGTTTAAAATTGCCAGTCTGTGGTCTGATGGCTCATCTGACATGGCCTTATCCATGGTCAAGGTCGGATCTTAGGACCACGTTATGATTTTAAAGGCTGCTTAAAAGCCTTTAAATATATATAATATAATATATATATAATATAAAAAATTATATTTTTTTAAGCTTTATTTCATTTTTATATACCTAGTGTCTGGACACAGGTCGCCGAACGTCCTAATGCAGTGGTTCTCAAATTTGATGTGCATGTCAGAATCACCTGGAGGTATTATTAACAGTCTTGGGTCCCACCCTTGATATTTCCGATTGTGTAGGTTTGGGGTGGAGCCTGTGAATCTGCATTTTCTAACAGGTTCCCAGGCGATCTTGATGCTGCTCTGGGGACCATGTTTTGAGAACCACTGTTCTAGGACTGATACTCAGAGCTCACTGAACAGTAGCACCAGAATCACCTCTAGAGCTTTAAAAGACACACAGAACAACAAAACAACAACAACAAATGCATGTCCCAGCCCCACTGCCATATATTCTGAGTTCATTGGTTTGTATGGGACCTGGCCATTTTGATGTTTTAAAATCTGTTTGGTGCCATTCTCAGGTGATTCCCATTTGCTGCCAGGGCTGAAACCTGTCACAGTGCTGACAAATAACTCCACTAGAGCTACCTGTTAACATTAAGACATTTTTTCCCCTAAAAGTTAGAAGATGCACCCACTGCCTCATTAGTAGGAATGTCTGATTTGCTTATCCTGAGAAAATAGGAAATGGCTTAGATGCAGTGTCATATGGGGAGATAATCTGGAAAGAAGGAGAGTCTGTCTTGGAGGCAGATGATCCAGAGAGAAGATAAAGCAAGGGGAAGGACATTCAAGAAGAGGTGACCTCATTAACAATGTTCTCCTGTGGACATGAAATTCATCCTGCCTGCACCCCCACCTCTCCAGCCTTCTTTTCCCTAATAAGCAAGAAACCTTTACAGAGTTGTCTTTTAGTTCTAACAAAAAAGGAACTCATTATTTGATGATGGGTGATATTTTTATGTGCATGATCATATTTAAAGATACGAGCACCAAAAAGATCTAGAATCTCAGACATGAACAGAAAAAGTCACTGGTAACTGTACATGTGAATAAAGGCACATCTATGAACTCCCTGAGGCTCAGAGCACATGGGACAGTCAGAAAGCCTGTAAGTCTGTGGAAAAGATGCTCCTGGCACAGGTGGTCCAAGTGGGTGGGGAGTGTTTCATAAACCTTAATTTGCATGCAGCTCCTAGTTTGGGAGTTCTGTTAGTGGGATGTGCTTCTTCACCAATCTGATAGTTTAAATAGAGCCTCTTTATTTGTGTTTTGATTTGAAAGTTCGAATTGCTAAAGGAACCTAAACCCACTAATAATGCTCACAGTCAATTCTAATATGTTATTCTATGACTTGATTATTCAAATCCCTTATTCATTTTTCTATTGGTATGTTTTTCTTTATAACCTGTAAGAACTTTATGTGTTTTAAGGACTTTGATATCTTTTGTATACATTTTCCTAATTTTGTCATTTTTATTTGAACTGAAAAAATGTTGGTAGGGAACTTTAAAATTTGTATGCAGTCAAATGTACTGTTATTTTTTCTTCTGGAGATTTTGTCATTCTCAAAAATTCTTTTGAGATGAATATTCACTTATAAATATTCTCTTAGATAAATATTCACTATGAAGTTTATATATTTATTTTTCACTTAAGCCTCTAGTTGGTGTGGAAATAATTTTGCTGTAAGAGATAAGGATGAACTTAGTTGCTTTTTTTCCAGAGAGCTAGTCCCAATGCAATTTGTATAATAATTTCTCTTTTTCTTGATTAGAGGTGCCATCTTTACCTATAATTATACCTAAGTGTGTATACATTCTGTCTCATGTGAGACATGTCTCACATGTCTCATGTCTCTATCTCTTCCCTGGCCAGTACCTCCCTTTTATTTTTTAAAAATTTTTAATTTTTTTAATGTTTATTTTTGGGAGAGACAGAGCATGAGTGGGGGAGGGGCAGAGAGAGAGAGAGGGAGACACAGAATCCAAAGCAGGCTCCAGGCTCCAAGCTGTCAGAACAGAGCCCAATGCAGGGCTCGAACTCACGAACCAGTGAGATCATGACCTAAGCTGAAACTGGATGCTCCACTGACTGAGCCACCCAGGCGCCCCAGTACCTCCCTTTTAAAAACTACTGTAGTTTATAAAGAACATTTTAATATTTCTAAGACTTCTTTATTAAAAAAACTTCTAAGTATTCTAGCTGATTTGGTCTTCCAAATGAAATAGGAACTTGCTTTGTCATATCCTCCTCCTCAAACATTGTAATTACAATAATTTAGAATAGCTGAAGATGTTCAGGAACCTCTGAACAAAACATATCACTTGGAAAGCACAGCTCATGGAAGCTTGTTTACAACAGGTACATAGAGATTTGCTTCCTTTTGGTCAGAAATGAGAAGATATTGAATATTTAAAGCTACCTTTTAAATAATACATTTGTTGAACATTAACTGACAGTTATGACTAAACAGACTTTTGAATGTGATAGAAGGGGTATTATTTGAGAGAAAGCTAAACTCCAAGGGATGAAGGTTTAAAGAACACAGGAGATAATTTCTTTCTCAGGTAATATTTGTAGGTCAGTAGGGCAATTCTACTCCTTGAAGTTATTTGCTACCCAGGTTTCTGCTAATTTCATGTTCCAGGATCCCACAGAGCAATCAAGAGGCTGGACTGCTGCCATGTCTGGGTTGCAGCAAAAAAGAACGGGAGAGGGAGCGTGGAACAAATACATTCATGGTTTTAAGGCACAGCTTTATTTCACTGTGAGGCTGAAACAGCATCCATGACTTCTATGTATTTCTTTGCCACAGTGTAGTCGTAATCCACACCTAACTGTAAGTAAACCTAGGTTATATAGTCTGTAATTAGGAGGGGACGTGCTCAGGATAACTCTACACTGTGAAGAGAGTGATCAGATTTTGATGGTCAGCTTGCAGTCAATTCAGGAAGGAAAGAGGCAGGCACAGCCTTTTGTTCATCCTTTTTGAGCTTTCTAAAATAAAACCCACCTTCCCACACAAACTTGTTCTTGGATTTCATGTAAATCATGGAGGAGTCCTGACCAGACTGTTTCCCCTTTGCCTACTGTTATTCTCATCTTTGTTTTCCTGGTACTTTGCCTTTGCCTTGTATTGTTCTTATATGGTGGTCACCACTCTCCATGTAGCCCCTTAGATAATCTGGCAAGATTTGCACTTGTTATTCTTTTTTTTTAATATTTATTTATTATGGAGGAGCCCAAGTCGGGGAGAGGTGGAGAGAAGGGGACAGAGGGTCCAAAAGAGGCTCTGTACTGACAGGCTGACAGCAGCGAGTCTGAGGTAGGGCTCGAACTCACAAACCAAGAGATCACGGCCCAAGCTGAAATCATACGCTCAACCGACTGAGCCACCAGGTGCCCCATGCGCTTGTTATTCTTAAAGAGCTCTGTGTCTGCTCCCTCTCCACCCAACTCATCATGACTTCCAGATCTAACTGGTTTCACTTTTATGAAAGCAGACAAGAATTACCCCACTCCTATATCTTGGTCCCCCTCTGGCTAGTTCTTCTTTCTCCAACCATACCTTGACAGGAGAGAGGGGCCTGAATGCCGATATATTAATTTATAATAAATGAAATATTCTGCAAATTGCTATGTACATATATATTTAAAGTATATTTATTTTTGAGAGAGTGAAAGAGTGTGTGAGCAGGGAAGGGGCAGAGAGAGAGGGAGAGAGAATTCCAAGCAGGCTCCATGCTGTCAGAGCAGTTGACATGGGGCTTAAACCCATGAACTGTGAGATCATGAGCTGAACTGAAATCAAAAGTCAGGTGCTTAAGTGATTCAGCCACCCAGGCACCCCTGAAAATTGCTATTTAAACGTAAGATGGAGTAAAAAAATGCAGTTCAAGCTTGGGACATTCAGATATTGGTAACACCCTTAGTAATAATGGAGAACTGATACGAAGTTAAATGAGGGTTTGGGTAAGAAAATATAATAAATCATAATGTTTGGTCTGTTCTACTAAAACTTTTGTTTCTGTATTGAAAACTAGCTTATACATGGTGGGTAGATGGAGGAAGGATGTCTTTATAATGCATCAATCACATAGGTTGGTCCATGTATGATTTGCCCCAGAATAATGTTTTACACCAAAACTGACACATACCAAGTGTGTTTCACACATGAAAGGATAGTAGCTGAATGCAAAATACATGAACATAGTGGCTGTAGAGGATAGAGTCCTGTACATGATGTTTATCATCCTATATTCTTCCTCTTGACTAAGTGTCCCACAGGCTTTGTCCTAGGAGTTCCTATCTTGCAATTCCCCCCAATGTTTGTACATTTTGATCTTGTTTCTACAACTGAGCAGCCTTAACTCCTTCTTACATTCCCTCTATCAATGTACTTTCACTTAGTATTTCTTTATTAGGAATATCAATGTCTTTTTAGCAGAGCTAGCATTTTTATTAAGATTGTTTTTGTTTTGTTAGCATTCTTGTTATGAATTGCATAGATTGTGAGTGGTCTGCCCATAACCCCATTTTTTGGCATAATCTTTGGTTATTTTTCATATATGGTTTACAGGAAGTGAGTTTTATTTTTTAGGAGTGTATATACTGCCTTGTAGCACAAACTATAGTTTGTAAATGCAACATAACCTGAATAGAGGGAAGTGGAGTCTGTTGGTGATCTTGCTGTTGCATTTGGTTTGTGTTCTGTTTTCTTCAATTAGGAAAAAAAAGCCAAACACTTAGGTTATGTTTTTCCTTATTATTCCTGATAAGGCCCAGTTTAGTGCTGTGTATTATATGCCCTCATATTATTTCTTGTTCATCTGTCTTCTGAGTATAGAGAACTGATAGTCTCACTGTTAGCCCAACCACCCCCCACAATCCTTTAATTGAGGACAATGGAATGTAAAACTTACTAAATGGTACTTAGTGTGATCTAGGTAAAATGATTTGATGTGACAACTGATATATATCTTCTCCTTTGTAGATTTAGTAGTAATTTGTTCAGTTTGATTGGGTCTAATATGTTAATACACCAAAGCAAATAAGCAGACAAACTGGGCATCCCTCATTCCACATGGCTAGGTTGGCATATCCTTTCTGCCCCTGCAAGGAGAGGGATGGCTGTGTATTTCAGAATGAATCAATACTAGCCAACATGTCTACACTAGAACAAGCATATGGGTATAATATTGCTCTATAGCATTCTACTGTCCAATTACCCAAGCTCCCCGCTTCCCATGATTCTTATCCATGTTACAAGGAGCAAAGCCCATCCCTTAGTTTTGCAACCTATAGCTTACTTTTCTGCTCCCTTCTTATATGAACAATTAGAAGAGCAACTTTATAGGAAGCTCAAGATGACCAGTAAAAATTGGCCAGGGGTCATTTGAAGTGACAGCTTCTCTTTCTCTAGAAACTGTCAAACCGAAGTAGTGAAATCATTGGAGGCAATGGATTGACTCTAGGGGATTTGTCTGTCTAGCATTTCTAAACTCCATTTCTTGGCCGAAATCCCCTGTCCACCGCTGACCCTACTGATCTGTGGCAGCAGCAGCAAAGGGTAGAGTGATCTCAGGGGCATCAACTACATTGTGAAGTCTCAGACCACTACTGTCTGCTAAAGCTTCTAGTTTGTCATGAGGTATGTTGAGGTCCAGAGTGACACATCTCCTTTTGTTTATGGTGGTTGAGATGGTTGCTTTCATATTTGGTAAACCAAAAATGGTAAGAGCAAACCCACATGGTTTGGAGCTGAACAAGAAGGTCATTAACTAAGATTTAGACCAAAGCTGTTAGCAGACAAGCCAATACTGAATATAGATTTAAAATTCATTTTTATTCATTAGGAGTCCTGCATTTACTATTATTTTTATAAACAAAGATTTATAGCTGTTTAGGTATGTAATATTTTCATGCAGCTTTAGTGAAATTATGTTTGCTGCTGTGTGAAATTCTTCCTGGTATTCTAAAATTAAAACCATTCTTTGGCAATTTTCACATCCTCCCCTCCCCCAGAGAGTCATTCTAATATGTTTTTTTTTTTCTCATTTAATGAAGCCAATTGCAATTTAGGGAAGATTTATTCTAATTAAGTAGGGTGTCATGGATTCCTTAAAGAAGACTATAGGTCTTTAGGTCTGACAGTAGGAAAAGAAGATTGGCCCCCTTCCTTTTTGGTAGCTATGGAGCACATGAAGCTGTTTGAACTTTTTTTTTTTTTTTTTTTTTTTACTTATTTTTGAGAGACAGAGTGTGCGTGGGGGAGGGGCAGACAGAGAGTGGGGGACAAAGGATCTGAAGTGGGTTCTGCACTGACAGCAGCAAGCCCGATGCAGGGCTTGAACTCATGAACAGTGAGATCATGACCTAAGCTGAAGTTGGACGCTCAACCAACTGAGCCACCCAGGTACCCCAAAGCTGTCTGAACTTTTTTGTTTCATCAGAAAGATTTAGCTTTCTCACCCCATTGCCTTATGCTTCTGGGGGTAAAATCTCCTCTTTAATTAACCACATGGATCTCTGTGTGTGGACAAAAAACTTCCTGATATTCTCTGTTTGCTGGTAATGGAAAATCATACCTATGTTATGAATGATGGGATTAGAGTACATTCCCCAGAAGGGGCTAGACCAGGGTTACATGGTCTACCCTAACTGAAAACCAGAGTTGAAGGTTGTTGCTCTGTTCCTGCCTTTGAAAGTATCCATTGTCATATTCAATAATTCTTCTTGAAGACTTAGCATGGCCATAGGAGTTTTGCAAGTAAGCAAATGATCTCTATCTCTGTGTTTCTCTGAATATATATGAATGCATGGGTGCAGGTGCATATGTATGTCTACTGGCTTGGCACCAAGGAAACTGAGCATGGCTCCCTGGTGAATTTTTCTCTAATGCCATTTTCATTGTACCTTCCTTTCTCCTCTTTAAGAGTTTAGAGCAGTTCCCAATGGGCCATCCCATTTCTGTCTCTCAGGGCATCCAGGATTTTCCCCTATAGTGTTTCCTGAAAAAATTTTCCTTGCCCTCAATTCATCCTGAAGAAACCTATTATACATTTTGGGACTTACTTTTATGTTTAATTTAGCACTTTAACGAACAAATTCTTATATTCTTTGATTCTCTATTTCACAGTGAGTTTTACCTAAACCAAAGATTTTTGAGTGCTGGGATTCTGCCATGTTCTTCTTTTATATTCTCTAAGGAACTTAACCACTTACTTTCAAGCACATAATATGCCCTTGATAATAACTACTTAGAGAACTGAAATGAATGATATTAATCTCTTTGAATGTGATCAGTTTGTGCTATTGCTATAATTCAATTAATCACCTGCCTCTCTCTACTATTACCACCAAACCAGTAAATCATATTCATCCACATACACACACCCATGTATGTGTTTGCACACATACATGCACAACACAGAACCAGTGGTCTACTGGAGGATTAATTTTAAGTGGTTTGAGATCCTACGCAAAATAAAAGGAAGTAATTCATTGTAATCTCCATTCAGCCCCCTTCTAATCATGGGAGACTACCACAGACAGTTGCAAATATTCTGCTCTCTCAATCCCGGGCAAGGCTCTGTTGTTCAAACATTTCCCTCTGTTCAAATGGCTGCTCAGCCATATATGAACAGCATAATCCTGGGCAAGTTATGGAACCTTTTTGAACCTTAATTTCATCCTTGTAAAAGGAGAAAAATCATGTCATCCTTTCAAGGCCACTTTTGGGATCAGCAATAATGACTATACTCATCACCATTTATTGAGATTACTATGTTCCTGGCAGTGTGCTCTGTCCATAAATTTCTCCTTTAATTGTTACAACATCTTTGGCATATACTAGATTCTCAGTAACAGTGACTATTATATTTTATACCTTGGCTTAAATGTACATTGAGTCAGACTGAAGATTGCCAAAGACTCGTTTTTCATTTCCCAGGATTGGCAGAAAGGTTTGATGAAGTCAGGCTACTACCAGGTGCCTATGGCCCAAGGCCAGTGTAATGGTTGCTCTGAGTGGAGGTCAAATGCTAGGACCTGCCATCCCATCCCCATAATAGCCCTCGGGCCAGAGAAGCTTGCTCTCACAACAAAATTTGCCTTAGGAAACAAGAAGGTACTGCCCCAAATTGCTTGTAAGCTGAGTCACACTACACATCAGTAGAAAGCAGCAAATCAATTGCATTAAGCACAAAAGAAACTCACTTATGTAAACTGAGGTATGACACTTCAAAGATAGTGAAGTGTAAAATCCGAGTCTTGTGAACCCTTCTTGTTTCCTCTGAGCTAAACACTAGAATGAAGTTTAGCTTTCAACAGGAGGGATTTGGATTAAACTCTAGGAATCGTTTTTTTGATTGTAAAGGTTTTGAGCTGTTAGAGCACATAAACATCAAAATTATCAAGAATGTATCTAGGAGTTTTAACTTTCCTGCACAGATTTTCAGGGCACTTCTAAGAAGAAGAGAAATGACTTGGATGACCTCAAACAGTAACTCCCCAGGACAGTAATTCCTTCCTCTCTCTCTCTCTTTTTTTTTTTTTTAATATTTATTTATTTTGAGAGAGAGTACACACTCACTTGGGGGAGGGGCAGAGAGAGAGAGGGAGAAAAAGAATCCCAAGCAGCCCCTGTGCTGTCAACACAAAGCCTGACATGGGGCTTGATCTCATGACCACGAGATCATGACGTGAGCTGAAATCAAAAGTTGGATGCTAAACCCACTGAGCCTCTCCCTTTCTTGCTAAAGCAAAAGTATATTTTAAATTATATTTCTTTCCCCTTTCATCCAGTTACACATTAGTCTTTTGGAGATGGGTCTGGAGATTAGTGTTTTTGAAAAATTTTGCAAATGATTCCATTGTGCAGCCAGGGTTGGGACAACTCCTTGGACAGAACAAATCCCAGAGACTGCAATCTTGCAATTTTGTGATAAAATCACACTCCTGTGATGGGGTTCAATACACTAATGTCCTGTTTACTGCCACCTTGTGGTTGCACCTTCCACTATGACCTGCAGAGTCCTGGCTGGTGTGACTGGAGGAAAATTCTCTCCCCATCAGTCTTACAATGATTTTATAAAGTTCCTAAATGGAGTGATCTTAATCTTAGTTTCTTACAGAGTCTCTGTTACATCTTCCTTTAATTTCTTACTGCAATCTCTCCTGAGAAAATCAAGGCCAGGTGTAGAGTTTTTTCTATTATAGTATCCTGCCAGGAGATTCTCTTTACTCATAGCTGAGAACAGTTACTGAGATAATAATCAAAGGCATTTTTTTTTATGTGCCATATTCATTACCACCCTCGTTATACAGGTAATGCCAATGAAGCCCAGAGAAGTTAACTTGTCTAAAGTCACACACCTTTTGAGTGACAATGCTTGTTTCAAAGTTAAGATCACCTGCCTTTCAAGCTCATGTTCATGGTAGTGGCATCCAGCCAAACGGGAACTAAATACTGGTGGCAAGGTGGCTAGCAAGATAAAAGTAGGGCTCTAGTCCTAGAAAGAGCTCTGGGAATACTTTTCTTTTTTGTTTTTTGTTTTTTAATTTTATTTTAGAGAGAGAGTGTGCAAGCAGGGAAGAGAGGTGGGGAGAGAGAGAGAGAGGGAGGGAGGGAGGGAGGGAGAAAGAGAGAGAGAGAGAGAGAGAAAATGAATGAATCACAAGCAGGTTCCACACTCAGCGCTTGATGCCGAGACCCTGGGATCATGACCTGAGCTGAAATCAAGAGTTGGGTGCTCAACTGACTGAGTTACCCAGGCGCCCCAAAGGGATACTTTTTTTAAACCCAACATGGAACTCAAGAATACCCTTATATTTACAGGGTAACAGCCTGAGATTGAGGATCGGGATAAAGGGAGATTATGAGACAACTCAGAAAAGCAGTCAAAATCACTGGATGTAAAAGGCTTTTATCAGGGTTCTCCTCAGCATTGGGGATGAAGAGAAATCAAAATATCAAGAATTTGTTCAGAGTGGTTGGGCTTTCAGTGCACGCACAGCCCCACAAGTCTAAGTGGGAGGGGGTTGTTTGCATTTTATGAGCACTTGCTCATGTTCCAGGCAGCACAGTAAGCAAGTAGCATGCATTTTAAAATTCCATCCTCAGAATAACTTTATGAGATGAATAGCATTCTCATTTCCACTTTAACTACCACCAATATGAAGCTGTATATAACGAATTTACCCACGTTCAGAGATAGTAAACATTACAATGGGATTTAAATCCCGGACTTAAGAGCCTTCATGTTTTGCCTCTACACATTATTGCCCCCTCCTCCACTGCCCTCGGGGCTCCTGTCTCCCCACTCCTTTCTTTTATCATGAGGAGCAGATCAATCAGGAAAACTGAATTCTAGCTATTTTCATTTATTAATCCAACTAAATTAAATTGATAGCAGTGTCAAACATTCAGTATTTATGGAGGCCATTTGATGTGTCTTATTTGGTGGAAGGGTGGAGAAAAGGCTTCTGTCTTTGAGGAAATCCCCCTCCCCCACTCCCTGAGCTGTGGTTACAGACCTGGTAATTTACACACACACACTCACTCTCTCTCTCTCTCTCTCTCTCTCTCTCTCTCTCTCTCTCTCTCTCCCTAGAAGTGATCATGTGACACAGCTCAGTAAGGAAATGCTTATGCCTGGGACTTTGAACTGTTGAATCTTAAGAGGCAAAACAACTGGTGAGAAATTTTCCACAGTAGCAGTGGAAGCATTGTAAGAGTGGAGTCTTGGGTGCCTATTCGGATTACTGTTAACCAGACAGTATCCTAATCAGGCTGTTCAGTGGTGGGACTTGGGCTACCTCCCCTTTCTAGGTGCTGTCCATTTCTGAGACTCTTTCTCCAGGCCCCCCCTCTGACCACCTCCCTCAAATTAAGTCTTTGAAATGCTGGATCTCCTTTAGTAATTTCTTTCTTTCTTGTATTTTTGTTGTTGTTGTTAGCTTAAATTTGAGTAGATTTTGCTTGCTACCAAGGACCCATACTGATGTTGACTGCCACACTTCAGAATGACTTATAAACAGACTAATTTTACCCAGGAAATATTCAGATTCTTGGTACATACAGCTATTTTTCCTTAGCTGTTATTATCTTATATTTTAGCTCCTTCATAATTTTGGTCACATTATAGAAAAGGGTTTTTCCTCCCTTCTAATTCACTTACATTGATCTCACTCTCAAATTTTCTTTTTGATCTACTTTTCTGATTTACTCACTTGACTGCTTCTCCAGATTTCTTGCCCAGCCAGGTGGGCCACATATGGAGTCTTTAATACTTCCGTCAGTTTTCTCTCTGGGTGTTCCACACCTCAGCTTCCCTAATCATAACCATGATTGCCTCGTACTTTTACAAGGCACTCGCTTATTTAATTTATTTAGCGTACTGTTCAATTAATGACTTAGTCACAGTCAGCGTAAAGTTTCTGCACTGTTCCAACTTGGAAACAGAAAAGGAGAAGTGTTGCCTTTTTTTAATCTCTGACCTGGCTTCTATCGGAACAGAAAATGAATATTTTAATTCTTTCATCACTGTTGTATCTTTTCTATGACCTCGCGTTAGGTTTTTATAAATCTTTTCTCCTGCAACAGCACTTCTAGAGCTTGTGGGTATTCATGGACTGTCTTTGGTTATTATGACCCTGATATAAAGGACTACATTAGCTGTTTTTGAATAAAACAAAGTAACAGAGAGGAAAAAATATGCTAGTTAAAATTACAAATAACTTAGCTGCTTTTGCCTCTGAGGAAGTGGCATAATTTTTCTCTGGAGACTTTTGTTTAAAAAATATTTTAATGGTCTGACCTTGGGAGCTAATGTTTATATGATTTGGAAGGAGACAGCAAAACAGAAGATTGTCTGCAAATAAAATGAAGAGAAATTGAATGGTGGGAGCTGCCAGAAGAAGTAAGCAACAGATGAAGCTTTGCAATATGGTAGAAGGTTGCCCAAGTAGAAGGGTAAACTCTCTCTAGAGATGGTTGAGGGACTTGAAGTGTGGGATATTTAATTTTATGTGCTTTGTTCCAAACCTCCAGTAAAGGATGCCACATGTTTCCTTGATTTAATGGCTTTCTGAGCATGAATGGGTGATTGCCAACCAAGAGACTTGAGGTCTCAGAGAGGAAATAGGTGCCAATGGGAAATAAATCAGTAATTGACATGGAAAAGCTTCATTTTCCCCTCTGAAGGAGGATAGGGGTTGGAAGTATTTGGGTTGTAATTGTTGCACACAGCCAACATTTTGGAGAAAGAAACTGAGCAACCAAGGAAGCAGAAAAGGAGACACTAGAACAGCTACAGGGGAGAGAGGCTCAGCCTGATGAACAAAAGCAGAAAGAAGAACTAAAGCTTCTCCTATTTCCCTCCGTCTTCTGTAATGTTGAAATGTGGCAGCATCTATTACCACTCAGTAAGTATAGCTCTTAAGTGTGTAACCAAGTGGCATGAACTCTGTTTAGCACCAACTAAAATGAGGTGAGCAGGTTCAAGGTATTTTTCTCTAAGAGCATTAGTCAAAAGCAGAAAATATAAAAAAATATTCAAACATCTAACAGAAATGTAACTAAATATTTTCAGAATGTAAATTTCTTAGCGGGAATGTTTGTGTAACAGAAATTATTTCCTTATAGATGGAAGGATAGGTGAAGAGGCTGTAATCTGCTATTTTACATTCATGTTTATGCTTCCAAATACATGGCTTATATGATTGTAGCCATAAATTCCTAATATATTAGGAATATCTCTTTATGAGTGAGAACAACTTCCAAATTAAAAAAAATGTAGGGGCGCCTGGGTGGCGCAGTCGGTTAAGCGTCCGACTTCAGCCAGGTCACGATCTCGCGGTCCATGAGTTCGAGCCCCGCATCAGGCTCTGGGCTGATGGCTCGGAGCCTGGAGCCTGTTTCCGATTCTGTGTCTCCCTCTCTCTCTGCCCCTCCCCCGTCCATGCTCTGTCTCTCTCTGTCCCAAAAATAAATAAAAAACGTTGAAAAAAATTTAAAAAAAAATGTGATTAAACCCCATGGAAATGAACAATTCCCCAACTAGGATTTCTAATATCTAGACTAGAGAGATATAATGGTTGGGACAGAAGAGGTAAGGGTCTCTTGGAGAATTAGGACAGCTATTTAGGATAAAGGAAAGTAAAGAGGAAGGTGGGGGTAAGGGAGAAGGAAAAGGTTATTGAAAAAAATTAAGAATTACTTTTTACAGCATTTGAAATAATACATTATTTGCAACTTCTATTTTGGTTGAGATAAATTCTCACCTTTAGGAGGTGCAAGAAATAAAATTTCTATTTGGGAACTAAGAACGGCTACCTTATTCTAAGCTTACTCACTATATTATATAGTAGCTTATCAATAATTATAAAAATCTATGCTATAGTAACAATGTATTGCCACCATCAGAGGTGAGCAACAGGTAGCTCATTGTAGTTTTGAAATAAAGATTTTGGTTGAATGTTTCTATATTTGAATATTGGAAGTTTATAATGCAATTCAGAATAAAGCATTCCTCACTTAGTTCAGGATTAAAACTTAGATTACAGACTTTCATCATAAGAAAATGTAGTTTTCTGTAGGATAATGGTGGCTATTTAAATCTGAGTCTCCCCTGCATCTTCTCTGAGAAACCATACATGTCAAAGATGATAGCAAATAAACCATCCACAATCTACATGGAGAGCATAAGTAGGAGACTGTGCTATTACCAGCTTCAATTGTACGTAAGTAAGGAAGTAAATAAAAACATAGTTAATACCATAAATGCCATGTCCATGGCCAACAGTGGAGAGTTAGATATTGAATGAAAAAGTTGGCAGAGGCCTGATAAACTCTCCCCCAGAGTTACTTGTGTATCTTTCTAAAACAGGGCATTTAGATATTATCAACATAACATTTTATCCCTAATATAGATTGCCATGCTAACTGGGGGCTTGGTGAAAGAAAAAAAATAAACTTTAGGCATGAAATCATTAATTTGCATGAACTGAAAACTGTTCATCACATTCAACATGTCATTTTGCTCCCTGTTCCTTGTTTAAAAAAATACAAAAAATACACACAAACATTTCTCATTAATTAAAACATTAAAAGTCAATATAATGAAAAGAAATAAAACTGGGTAGAACCACCAAAAGGGACCAGATAAAAATCCTTTTGTAAATTTAACATCACTGAACAATATGGGAAGTGAGTGTGAATCTAGAATGGATTAGGAGTTAAAAAACAAACAAACCCAGCTTTATTGAAGTATACTTGACAAATGTTGTATATATTTGTGTAATGATTTAATATACATATACACTATGAAATGATTATAATAAAATTAACACATCTATCATCTCCCACAGCTACCATTTGTGTGTGTGTGCGTGGGAGAACACTTAAGATCTACTCTCTCAACAATTTCAATTGTAAAACATGGCATCAACTATAGTCACTATGTTGTAAGTTAGATCCCCAGAACTTATTCACCTTATAACTAAAACTTACAACTTGTACGTTATGTAACTTATAACTTATAACTAACCCTTTGACCAGCATTTCCATTTCCTCCAGCCCCAAGTCTCTGGTAACCACCATTCTACTCTCTGAGTTTGACATTTTTACATTCCATGTATAAGTGAGATCATATGGTATTTGTCTTTCTGCGTCTGGCTTATTTCGCTTAGTGTAATGTCCTCCAGGTCCATCCAGGTTGTTGCAAATGGCAAAGGACCCCCCCCCCCGACTTTTAATATTTATTTATTTATTTATTTATTTATTTATTTATTTATTTTTATTTTTTTTTTTCAACGTTTATTTACTTTTGGGACAGAGAGAGACAGAGCATGAACGGGGGAGGGGCAGAGAGAGAGGGAGACACAGAATCGGAAACAGGCTCCAGGCTCTGAGCCATCAGCCCAGAGCCCGACGCGGGGCTCGAACTCACGGACCGCGAGATTGTGACCTGGCTAAAGTCGGACGCTTAACCGACTGCGCCACCCAGGCGCCCCTTAATATTTATTTTTGAGAGAAAACACAAGCAGGGGAGGGGTAGAGAGAGAGAGGGAGATAGAGGATCCGAAGTGGGCTCTGTGCTGACAGCAGAGAGCCCAATGTGGGGCTTGAACTCATGAAATAAGAGATCATGACCTGAGCCATCCAGGCACCCCTCCCCCCTTTTAATCACTGAATAATATTGTCTTGTGAGGAGGCCTTTTAATGGGATAGCTACAGGTGAGGGCTTCCAAAGTTGGTGCCCAGTTTAGCATCCCTGCTACCGAAAGGTAGGCAACTGTAAGGCCTGAAAATGGAGGACCATACTTCTAGTTGACATTAATATAACTTCTGTCCTGTGTAAGACAAAACCTGTTTGTTGGTTTTTAGGTAAAAGCAGTTGTTTGCTTCCTCACTGGTGACAGGCTCACTGATGCTCTCTCAGGTTTCTTGAACAAGAAACCTAGGTGGTTTTTCTGCTCACAAGCCTGCCCTTCTCAGTCTAAAAGGTCTTGTCCCTCTGGGCTGCAGCTGTGACTTCTTCTGAGGATGCATTTCCAAAGTCCAACTCTCACCCCCACCCCACTGCCCATTATCCCATACCATTTCAGGTGACTTTTCCCATATGCGGTTTGGACTGGACTTACTCTCATACTTTGATTACATTACTATTTCCTGTTTACTTATCTTCAACTAGACTGTGAGATCAACTTGTTCACCTTCATGAACTCAGTGTCTATTGTGCTGCCTGATACATTGGATACGCTCAATAATATTTGCTAAGGGAATACTTTTGTTCTTCTCTCTGAGAGAAGAATTTGAGTATAAATAATTAAAACTTTCAGGGACGTATACTAAAATATGCCTACAGTTGTGATTGCTCTTTCAAATACCTTGTTCACATGAATGAATGGAATAGCCTTTTATGCTGCTCTCAGTAAGAGTTATTGCACTTGTATTCTTTAGTCAGTTTAGGCAATAGCACTCAATTGCAAGGAGAAATAACTGGAACTATTCTTTGCAAATTATACCTCAGTGTACATGGATTAGACAAATTGGTTTTGAAGAGATCATACTACTTTCTCAATATCTGACATCTAATCTGGCATTTTTATACATGTTGTGGCTACCGGCATAGTCTGGAACTTTACAGACTCCTACAGAAATAGTTTTTTTTTAAATTATGAACAGGTAACATCCCTTCTTGTTATGTGGTCCAATCTCCAGCACACATTGCAGCTACTTTAAACTTCCCGGCATAGAGGTGATCATGTCGCTCTTCTAACTAAGAACCTACAGTGAAGTGATTCTTTGCTGCATGCCCATCCCATTGACAGCAAATAAAATTATCCAACCTACTTTACATTTTTTATCCTTCCTTCTTTTTAGTCAACTTTTTATTGAGGTGCAATTCACATGACATAGCATTAACCATTTTAAACTGAATGTTCAGTGGCATTTAGTACACTCAAAATGGTGTGCAACCACTTCTCTTCTAGTTCCAAACAAAACATTTTTCTTACTCCAAAAGGACACTCCATACCAATTAAGCAGTTACTTCATATCCCTGATTTCTTCCAGCCCTTGGCAACCATCAGTCTACTTTCTGTCTCTATGGGTTTAATTCTTGTAAACATATATATGGAAAAAATTAATAAATGACCTTTTGTGTCTAGCTTCTTTCACTTAGCACAGTGGTTATGGGCTTCATCAGTGTTATAGCATGTATCAGTACTTCATTTCTTTTCACGTCCAATTAATGTTTCATTGCATGGATATGCTATGTCTTGTTTATCCATTTACCTGGTGATGGACATTTGGATTCTTTTGGGAGTTGTGCATAATGATGTTAGTCTTTCTTTTTTAATTTAATTTTTTAATCTTTATTTATTTTTGAGAGGGAGAGAGAGAGACAGAGTGTGAGGGGAGGAGTAACAGAGAAAGAAGGAGACACAGAATCCAAAGCAGGCTCCAGACTCTGAGGTATCAGCACAGAGCTTGACGCAGGGCTTGAACTCACGGGTTGTGAAATTGTGACCTGAGCCAAAGTTGGACACTTAACCGACTGAGCCACCCAGGATGATGCTAGTCTTTCTTAAACTCTTGTATCTCTCCTCCACTTCTTAGCTTAGCCAAGTTAATAGAAATAAATTGTCTTTTCTCTGAACTTCCATAATGTTTCTATGGTACTAATTCATAATTCACTTATTTATTTATCCAAATAATTATCTGCACATGCAAACATTAAAAAAAAATTACTGAGCACCTGTTCTGTGAAGTACTAAATCTTTTTCAAAGCCAGTCATACATTATGTATTTGTGAAGATGTCTTCTTTGCCCTACTGGTGTTACTTCTGAATACATAGGAACATCATCTCACTTGATGTCTCCACCCCTCACTGGTCTCAGCTCAGCAAATTGTGTGAATTAACAAATGTACAAGTGAAATTATTTTCTTAACAATCTACCACTGTCAATGTAAACAACTGCCTTTAAATCCTTGGCCCTCGAAGATCTTCCACTGACATGAAGGACTGATCTCATCTGAGGCTGGTCAAGTTTATAGCAGTGCATTTTCCCCAACCTTACCAAATTTACTACACTGTCTCTCCTTTGGCCCATGGCCTCCTACTCATCCTTTCTTTGTAAATGTGATTTTCAGTTTCTCCAGGGTAGGAACTGTTGCAGCAAGATAACCATCAGCTATTTCCTGGCAGCAAAACCAAAGAATGCAGGATTACTTCAACTTACTTGCCTATAGATTTTATATAAATGATTTTGCCAGAGTCATTTGAAATTTTAGTAAAGTCAGTAGAACAAAATGCCAATATAAGAAGTGGTTCATACACCTTTAAGTATTTCCCAAATATCCCTATGTAAAGACTAGAAGGGGTAGGATAGTGTGGGGGGGGGTGGTGTTCATATGCTTCTTTTACCTTTTTCATGGTAAATGGTTTTTCAACAATTTTTTCTAAGTAGTCTTGAAACAATGCAAATATGGGATTGATAGCTTCCAATATAACATCCGACATTTTAATCACATCCCACATTGAATAAAGACACGTTGTTCGCTCTTTTCTAGGTTTTTGAATGTTTTGAATTGATAGGTTTTGATTACCTATTTTCTCCAAGCTACAAAATAGTCCTCAGATAGGAAATTTCTTAAATACTCCTTGCTACACTACTGGTAAAATAAAAAAATCTATTTTTTTTTTTTTGAAAATGAGAAGAGCTAGGGGTGGCAGGTATTGAGAAAATCAGTACGCTTAGCATGCTGAAAAATAAGGCACAAGAGCTAGGATTTATTTAAATACTACATTCAATTTAATTTAAAGTAAAATCCTGATAGCAGCATTCCTAATTAGGCGGATATTTTCAGTTTCTCCTGCTTCCTAGCACAAGGTCTCACTCACTTGCTGATTTTAAGCAATGCATTAGATGGCAGTGTTCACGTAGTTTCCAATGGCACTTACTGCAATCATTTTATTGCACAGACCCAAAACACACCTTCATTTTGGATTTTATACTACTCCAGTCTCTAAAGCTGCTCTTTTCCTGGACTCCCTTTATACCTTTGGTTCTACTAGGAGAAAAACATTTACCAGAATGTTAGTAATTGTGGACATCCCATGACAGATATAAAAGCATGTTCTATGTCTTTTTGAATCCTTATGTCTACTTAAGCAATAAGAAAATATGGCGGATCATACCTGTCTCTTACTCATGGGTATTTAAGATTCACAGAAATACACACTGTTGTCATTTGCCACTACAAAACTCACCATGCTCACTTAAAAGTAAAGGCATGTCTTTGTTATTAAGAAATGTATAAGGCTTGCACGCTTTATTAAAAATTATTCCTAATTTAAAAGTTTTACTCAATTTCACTGTTTTCTTCCTTATTCTTTTCTCTTTTGTGTTTTTACTGACTTTGACCCTTTGGCTTTTGATAATAAAACCCTTATTCTAACCCTCCTTGTGCTTCTATTTATTTTTATCCTCAAATCCAATAAGGATACTTTCCCAGGTCCAAGCCTGATTAACTTGCTTGGAGTACAGTCCATTTGGCACATGGACCAGATGCCAAATAACTTAATAGGTCTTAGATGCCATCAGGGAAATATCTCAAAGACCTAAATCAAGATGCCTTTTAGCATTAAGGCATAGCTTTCTTTTAGAAATTTAGCTTAAAAAAACAAATCTCCAAGTCACTGTTTTCCTCCAAATAGCTGAATGGTCTGCCTTCTCCAATTTCTACCACCCAGCAAAACCTGTTTTCTAGTTTTCCAGAAACACGGGGACCTCTTGACCTGGGAAGGTATAATGCCATATGTTAAATCCACTTAGACTAAATTTAGAAGCATCCTTCTCCCTACCCCAAGTGAGATCAAGCAGTCTGCATGGAGAGGATAGGCAGGACTTCCAGAGCTAAGGGTTTAGAGGTCAGAGGAATAAAGAGAGCTTTGTAATACCTGAGATTTAACCCTTCTTATTCTTTCCAGAAACATCAGAGATTTTGATTATCCTTAATGATAATAAATATTCACATGGAATAACATCTTTTTGGAAGGAGGAACTCTCAAAGTATATTTGTTAAATGACTACCATGTGACAGTGAATAATAATGCTATCTGGTTATAGTTGTGAAGTTTTCTTATATAATGATAGATTCTCTTACCTATTTCATAGATGAAGAAAGTAAGAATCAGAGAGGTACTTACTGTCCAATATAGAGAACTAATATAACTTTTAACTCCTGGTCTAGCCTTCTTTTCATTAAACTGAAAGCTCAACCAAATCCAATGCAACTTTTTTTTTTTTTTCTGTATAACAATCTGGATTATGTATGTCCTATGTAAACACTGGCTCAAATTTCTCTTGACTTACTAGCTCAGGGCAAGGCTAGAGGTTATGGTCTCCTTTGGTCAGGAAACCATTATGGGGAATAGTTAGCAAGGCCCACTAATAGCTTCTTAGTAAACTGCCATTTTACTCCCAAATTAATCTGAATACCTTTAGAAGTCATTTTACTCTAGATTAAGGATTTTTGAAAGGATGGGCAGTGTTTTAGAGAACTCATCTCTTAAAGGAAGCCTGAAGCAGAGAAATTCTTTTAAAGTGAGAGTTTCCATGAAAAAAAAAAAAAAGAAAATTTATGAAGTTGCGATAGACTACATTTGTTTTTTAATACCCACCATATGTCTGGTTTTATTCAGGGACTAGAGGAGTGGGTTAGTGCTTGTTTTCACAGATTATATAAATAACAGTCTTGCTTATTTCTCCTAGGTGAAAACATTTTGGATTATACCAAATAAAATGCTGGGGAAAAATTCCAACCATCCCTAATTATTAATAAACACAGTTCACTAACAGGTCTTTGGTTAGTGTTTATGCTACTTGGGGCTGTGAGATTTTAGAGCGTGGATTGTTTTACAACCAGAGATGAAGGTGATTGATTGCTTTCAGGGGTTTCAATATTAATATCTATTTCCTGTTGTCCTTTTTCTCCCTTTGATTTTTTCAGGCTTTGCTGAGTGACCCATAAATGAAAACTGAGGTTTAGAATAAGGGTCCAACAGCATTCTTTGATATTTTTTCTTTTCTTCTCTTTCTTTCTTTTTTTTCCCTGCATCTATTCCCCATTAGGACACCAAACACCAACTTCCCCATTCTCTTTTCCCTGCATCCCAGTGGCAGAAGCACAAATAGACCTTGCCTGGTTGAGTGCCCAGAGGGAAGGAAGGCACTAACATTTGTGGAGTGCTCTCATGTCCAGGCACTGTGCTAACCTGTTACATATGTGGTGGTATAATATTTCAAAGTGCTAATTGTCCGGTATAACCGCCAATTCTCCCCAGCTTGGCAGCTAAATGGAAAAGCAACATGGCCGTGGGGACGATTTACAGTGGGGAACAAAGTTCTTTAGCTTTTAAGTTCAAAGGGCACCATCTGGGTATGAGAAAGGAAATTTTTTGAAAAGGAATGCAGTCAGGGAGAACAGGTTTTTCTTCCTAATTTGAAACTAAAGAGATAAAGGAGCCTGGAGCTGGCAACCAAGTCATCTCCAAAGTTGTCCAGGGCCAAAAAACAGTGGACTTGATGTTACTTTTTACTTTTCTTCCTTGAAAATGTGTTTGCTGCTGCTTTGTTCAGAGGCCACCCAGAATCAGCAGTTTGGCAAAGGGTAACAGATTGAAGTTACTTCTTTGGGATTTGTAACAAAAAGGGAACAATGGAGTACAATGGACATTGACTGAAGAATTGATTAAAAATTTTAGATGAAGTGTTTACAGATATGCTGTTAGGTAGTGAACGTAAATCTATTCTTATCTGTGAGTTAAGAACAAACGGGTCTTGTCTCAACCCTACCCTTCTTGATCTTTCCGCTTTTTATTTCAGAAGGCTCACAGGCTTTTGCTGCAATATTTTCTTCAAGGAGTATCAACGTGAGGGCTTTTTTCTAGCCTTCCTAGCAATCTTTGTAAGTTCCCTATCTTTCTTAAATGGCACTATTTTCTTATCCAGCCTGTTCCTCATCACCTGCCATCTGGCTGTCTCTCACTGCCCCTTCTCTTCTTTCCATCCCTTGTCCTACCTAGCATTTCCTATCTGTGGTATACTCCTCTGGGCTGTGGACAGGGTTCTCTGGCAACATGAAGGTGGAGGGGTTATTTATTGCCTTTCGAAGGCTGTCATTTTGGAATGAAAAATGTAGCATACTGCTAGGAGGAATCCTCCCTACTTCCGCCTACCCCAGAAAATAAGCCCAAGCCCTTTCTAGCTACTTCCTGAATTTCTAATTTTAAGCATGCCTGTCACAGCCATCTTCAGAAGGCAATGACCACCAGCTGCCAAAATTGCAGAGAGAGACAGAGAGACGTGAGCTTTTAAATTTCTATTCCTCTTGATGTGTTGGCTACTTTAGTGGTGTGGCCACCCTGAGTGAGCTGTCCTAGATGTTAGGGTCTTAAGTTCACAAGTAGCCAGCCCCTTGTGCAGATGTCACTTTGGAAAGCAAATCATTTATCTCTGTCACAATTCTTCATCTGCAGGATAGATTTCTATGGCTTCTGAACTAGGATAAAATGAGATGAAAGATATGCAAACTTTTTCAAGATAAAGATGTTTTTAAAATGCAGAGTAGTGGTATTATTCTGTGGAAACACTGTGATAAAAACATCCACTATCTTTTCTTAAAAACTAATAGGCTCAAAATATAGGTATTATTTAGGTTGGATTGCAAAGCAAATCTAGTTTAAAGTAAAATTTGAACTATTTTTGACATCTTTGTGTTGCATAAATTATTTAAGCCAAACTTTTTTTTTAAACTGAGCAAATCGTGTTGATTATAAGTCAGATTCTTCCTTTTACTTTTCAAAGGTAACAGGCATCTTAAAAGTCATTGTTCAGGGCAAGTGAGTACAAAGAACAATGACTATTGGATTCTTGCTATTTAATAGGAATTCTTGTTTAGTTCCAGCCTTTAAAAAAGCTATCACTTTTTATATTTGCTAGTGACAATCAAACTCAAGAAAACATAGTTTTTAAGAAAAAATCTAAATAAATATTTTAGAAGATATGCAGATCTATTTTCATTTTCACAGATGGAAATACTGCAAAGTTAGTTATAGTACATCTACTGCCTTCAGAACAATTCCAGTTGAATTTTTCCTTCTATACAACAAATTGTAATTTACATGAAAGGGTATGCTCTCATGTCACATTGATGTGCTATGTGGCCTCCATCTCAAAACTGATAGATGAAATACATAATCTTTTCTATTTTGTTGGAAACAATAATCAAATAGTAAGTGTGTTTCTTTAGAAATGTTGTGATGTGCAGAAAACAGCAGAAGGGATGAAGGCCGAAGGACTGATGTGGTCCAGCTGTGGCTGCAGTGTGTGAAGGGTGTGAGGCAACAGCACAGCAAGAGCTACCTTACATTTCTGTAGGAAGAGGGTAGGAAGTGGAACAAAACTAATTTCCTTCAGAAATGCAAAGCCATGGCAGGGCTCTATTCACTATATTCCTGGGATGAGATTTTGCAAGTATCACATCTCTCACTGCACTCCCAATGCAGACATTTGCACAACTGTGATGGAATTTTAAAGCTATATGGATCCTGATATCAATACTGCAATTTAGAATCTTAATCTGATTGAAGACACAACACCACCTCCCTTGCGAGTCTGTTCCACATGCTGGTGTTTTTGGTAATTACTTCTATCTTCTGCACAGAGTTATGAATAACTCTGAGGTCAGGGAACCCTGCCCCGCTCCACAGTTAATTATATCTCTGGCAAGACTTAACCACAATACTTTGCTCATCATGAGGGATTAATAAGCACTTGTAATTAAAACTCAAGACATGAAATGTATACAGTTTACATGGTGTTTACTGAACGCAAACTATAAACAGATGTTTATATCAAATAGAAAAATATTTACCAATAGACCTAGTCAGGCGGAAGTATACACAGACAGCTGAAAAATATAGTGAAAATTTCAGAAAAATAAAGACTGCTTTTAAAAGAAAAGTCTAGGTCTGGGAAATACTAGAAGAAATTCTCCACATATGGTGGAGATGCACAGGTTTCTCTATTTGCCCCCTGGCTCCTTGGTCCCAGGTCAGTTCTCTGCCTTTCTCTGCTTTGCTGTGCCCTCTAGGAATACAGCTTCTATGAACAATCATGTACAGGTGTCTGTGTGGCTGCAAGTTTTTATTTCTCTGGGGAAAATGCCCAAGAATACAACTGCTGGGTTTTATGTTAAGTGCATGTTCCATTTTGTAGGACCATTCCATGTTAACCTTGCCCATAGCTCTGTAAATATTCTATTCACAATGAATCTGGAGGAAAACAATGAATACAATGAATCTGGAGACTGATACAATGAATCTGGAGAAAAACAAAGTGCTGGAAAAAGAACTAAGTTCTGTAAAAATTGTTTAGCCATAGATCTCTGCATATAAAAATATATGCTATCATTTTTCTTTTAAACTCCACAACTGTAAACACAGGGCAAGAAAGATAAAGAATAATAATTATCTTTCCCAACCTATTATAAGAAATCCAAGATAACATTATTTTTGGAAATACATCTGCTAAAGCTTATTTTGGCTCTCACAATACGTATTGGCTATTGTCTTCCATAGGTTGTGTGGATTCTACACAATAAAAAATAAAATAAAAGCATCAAAAAACTATAAAACTTGAACAGTAAAAATGGGAATCACCTACATATATCTGAATGTGTGGCATCAGGAGCACATCTGATATTGTCCAGCACAATTGCATAAATTGTTAGAAAGGACAGAGAAAATACCTCCTATCAAAGGTCCAATTGATCCTGAAGGAGTGGGATGCTCTGAGCCTTTCCTCTAATCAAAGTGTCATTCATTCATTCATTCATTCATTTACTCATTCATTCCTACAAATATTGTTGATCATGTATATGTAAAATGAATTGTAAAGGAAGCTAGTTATATGTCTATGCCCTAAGTTAACTCTCTGAGGACAGAGTAATTCATCAGAAGTAGCTTGGGATATCCCCCAAACACTAGCAACTGTATCAGCAAACTTTAAAAGAGGAACTCTGCACTTGAATTCAAATAGCTACACAATACTCCATGACAAAATAATTGAATTAGATCAATACCCACAAAAACAAAAGCTGGATTTTATAAGGTATTGGAGGTGATGGTGCAAGAAAAATACTGATTTTTATAATGCTTTTATTAACTTTATTGTGCATGGATGACACAAACAAGTACAAAATTGCTAGATCTTATAACATTAAAACTGCTGCCCTGCAATACTAAAAAATATGTATTAATTAAGTATAAGATCAGAGGCTTAACATGCTACCATTGTACAAAGGAGTAGTGTAGACAAGGAAACAGCTCAAAGCTAAAAAGAGATACAGATATCTTTATTACTCTCCAGAATGCACAAGACTAGGAAGTGGGCAGAAATCAGAAGACCCAGACAAATTCAGCCTCTAGCACTTTCCAACTGTGTGTAACTTTGGCTAATTCACTGCCTGGGTATTCTGCCTCTGCTCCCATCTCTCTTCAAAAAAAGAAAAGAAAAAAGAAAGGAAGGAAGGAAGAAAAGAGAAAAGAAAGAAAGAAGAAAGAAGAAAGAAAAGAAAGAAGAAAGAAAGAAAGAAAAGAAAGAAAGAAAGAAGAAAGAAAGAAAAGAAAGAAAGAAAAGGAAAGAAAGAAAAAGAAAGGAAAGAAAGAAGGAAAGAAGCTTAAATGATGGATAATAAAATACCTGCCTTCACAAAATAGTCGCCCTTAGATCACCAGACTGTTGGAGTGGTCAAAATGAGAAGGTGTATATGAAAAGTTGGTAAAATACACACATTCATACCTATGTGAACGCATAGCATGATTTCATACAGTTACACTTATTCCTTTCAGTTTTCCATTCATTAATACTTTTGGAAATTGTGTTTTGAAATGATGTTATGATCATTTGCTGTGTCTCATGAAGGAATCAATTTCATTATGTTACTGCATTTCCTTTTTGGTCTGACCATCCTTCCTTGGTTTAATCACCCACTTTATTCATTGAACAGCTTCAAAATTACCTTTGTTTTTGTAAAAAAATTCAGTCAAAACCTCAAAGAAGGGAATGTTGGCCATTACTGAGGCTACTTAAAGGAATTTGTTTCATTCTTTTAAGCCAACTGCATATATATACAGAAAGCGGTGTAAATTCTGTGTCGAGCTTGATGAATTTTCACAAAATGAACACATTGATTAATCACAATCTAGAGCAGGAAGCAGAACATTATTGGTATCCCAAAGCCCCCTTTCTGCCCTCCTAATAGTCATTAACAATTTCCCTCTTCCCCAAAGGTAACTACTATCCTGATATATTAATATAAATCATATAGAAGAACTTGATATAGACAAGATGGCAAGGAATGTATATTTTTGTGTTATTTACTCAAAACTGATAATTATCCAAGTTGTTATAGATATCAGTAGCTCACTCATTTCATATGACAATATATTGGATGGATATTATGAATATGCCACTATTACCCATTATAATGGTTTGATGATCATTTGAGAGGAATATTAACTAGTGTCGGCTATTTCAAATAGTGTTGCAATAAACATTTTTGTACATGTGTTTTGATGAACATATGTATGCATTTCTCTTGAGTATATTCTTAGGGGTGGAACTGCTGCATCAATGAACATGTATATTTTTAGTTTCATTAGACACTATCAGTTTTCAAACACAGTGGAACCAATTTGGACAATTAATATGTAAAAGCTCTAGTTTCTTTTTTGATGATGTATTACTTAATTTCCAAACATATGGTGGTTTTATAATGATTTGACTGTTACTGATTTTTATCTTTTTTCTCAACATTTTTATTTTTTTTAATTTTTAATTAACTTTTAATTTTAATTCCAGTATAGTTAACATTTTTTATATTGGTTTCAAGTGTATAGTGATTCAACACTTCCCTACATCACCAGTGCTCATCATGCCAAGTGCCCTCCTTAAACCCCATCGCCTATTTCACCCATCCCCCCACCCACCTCCTCTCTGGTAACAATCGGTCTGTTCTCTATAGTTAAGAGTCTGTTTCTTGGCTTTGCCTCTCTCTTCACCTTTGCTTGTCTTGTTTCTTAAATTCCACATATGAGTGTAATCATATGGTATTTGTCTTTCTCTGACAGACTTAGTTCACTTAGCATTATACTCTTAGCTCCATCCATGTCATTACAAATGGCAAGATTTCATATTTTTTTTTATGACTGAATAACATTCGTGTGTGTGTGTGTGTGTGTGTGTGTGTATCACATCTTCTTTATCTATTCATCAACCTATGGACACTTGGGCTGTTTCCATAATCTGGATATTATAATTAATGCTGCTATAAACCTAGAGGTTTATATCCCTTTGAATTAGTGTTTCTGTATTCAAGGGGGCAAGTGGTAAATACCTAGTAGTGTGATAACTGGATAATAGGGTAGTTCTATTTGTAAGTTTTTAAGGAAACTCCATGCTGTTTTCCATAGTGGTTGCACCAGTAAGAAAGAATATACAATGGGAAAAAGACAGTCTCTTCAACAGATGGTGTTAGGAAACCTGGACAGCTTCATGCAAAAGAATGGAAATGAACCACTTTCTAATACCATACAATAAAAAGAAATTCAAACGGATTAAAGACTTAAATGTGAGACCTCAAACCATAAAAATCCTTGAAGAAAACACAGGCAGTAATCTCTCTGACATTGGCCATAGCAACATTTTTCTAGATATGATTCCTGAGGCAAGGGAAATAAAAGCAAAAATAAACTATTGGGACTACATCAAAATAAAAACTTCTGCACAGTGAAGGAAACAATCAACAAAACTAAAAGGCAACCTACTGAATGGGAGAAGATAGTTGCAAATTACATATCTGATGAAGGGTTAATATCCAAAATATATAAAGAACTAATACAACTCAACACCAAGAAATCTAATAATCTAATTAAAAATGGGGAGAAGACATGAACAGACATTTCTCCAAAGAAGATATACAGATGGCCAACAGACACATGAAAAGATGCTCAACATTACTCATCGTCAGGGAAATACAAATCAAAACTACAATGCAATACATCACCTCACACTTGTCAGAATGGCTAAAATAGAAAACATAAGAAACAACAAGTGTTGGTGAGGATGTGGAGAAAAAGAACCCCTCTTGCACTGTTGGTGGGAATGCAAACTGATTTCTACCTTTCTTTTATAGTCAAAAAAGATATTGTCTGATTAAAATCCTTTGAATTTCTTGCAGCTTGGATTATAGACGTGCATATGGCCAGTTTTGATAAATACACAATGTTTACTTGAAAAAGAATGTTCATTCTTCAGTAGCTGTTGCTTTGCTGCAAATTAGGTAAATTAGGTCAAGTGTGTTAAAAGTATTGTTCAAAGTTTTTATAACCTTAATGATAGTTTTGGTCTCTTTTTTTTCCCATTACTGGGTTATATATTTAATATTTCTCACTATGACATTCTACTTCTCTATACTCTGGCAATTTTTTGCAGTACATATTTTGAAGGTATATATTACTAGGCACATATAAATTTAGAATTTTATCTTCTTCGTGGAGGAATGTAAAAGAACATCTTTATTTTATGTTTAGCAATACTTCTTCCCTTAAATTCTACTTTGTTATTAATTTATATGTACTAGTTTTTTTTGAATTAGTATTTGCATAGAATATATTTTTTCATGCTTTTAATTTCATTCTTTCTTTGTCCTTTTATGTGTCTTTATAATGTGTCTTGTAAACAGTAATAATCTGGGATTTTTTATACCCAGTCTGACAGGCTTTTGTTTTTGTTTATTTAGTCCACTTATCTTTATGTGTGTGGTTTTGTTGTTTGCTTGCTATTAATTTTTTTATTGGAGTGAAATTTACAGAGCTGTATCTTAAATATATAAATTATAAATTATATAAATATATAATATGATGAGTTTTTACAAATGTAAACAGCATTTACATCATCCCAAAAAGTTCTATTGGTCACATTACAGGCAATCTCCACTTGCATAGACATTGTTCTAAGCTCTGGTGCCATAGATTAGATATGTATTTCATATAAATTAATTCTACAGCCTGTGAGCTTTTGTATATAGTCTCCTTTGCTCCACATGACATATGTGATACAAATAGCATATCCTTTTTTTATTGCTGAGTAAATTTACACCGTATGACTATTTTCCTGTTGAGGTACAATTGAGTTATTTCCAGTTTTTGTATATTATGAATAAGGTTATTATATACATTCGTATGTACATGTATTCCTATTTCTTTTGGGAGAAATACAACTGGGTGAAATTTCTGGGTCATAGGATAAAGGTACACTTACCTTTATAAGAAATTATCGAACAGTTTTCCAAAGCCATTGAACTGCTTTACACTTGTACTAAGCCACTTACATGTGATGTAAATCATGGATACATTTCACATTGACTCTATCATCTTACTCTTTGTTTTCTATTTGTTCTGACTGTTCTATGTCTTGTTCATTTTTGTTTTTTGTTTTTGGCATCCTTTGGATTTCATAAAATGTTTTTAATCATCCCAGCTTATTCCTTTAAATTTTGGTTACATAGAGTTAACTAATTATATGAGAAATCAAAATATATATACAAATATATATAGATCAAAATATATATACAAAAATATATAGATCAAATCTTTATCACTTTTTAGGCTATATAAAGATCTTAAAATTCTTTAATACCATTTACTGTCACCTCTTGTCTTTTGAGTTACTGTTGTCATGCATTTAAATTCTATAAAAACTAAATGGTTAAGATGGCAAATTTTATAATACTGTTTTATCACAATAAAAAATATTGGCATAGTGTTAATTTTGTAAAATAAATAAACAAACAAATAAATAAATTCTATAAAACCTTTTTAGCCACATAAGGTGAAATTATTATCATTATTTGCAGTCAATATTCATTTAGGTTACCCACATATTTAAGATTTCATTGCTTTTATTCTTTCCTGAGTTTCTGTGTTTCCATATATCACAATTTTACTTTTGCTTGAAAAAAAGTTATTTTTAATATTTATTTTGTGCATGTTGTTGGCAACAATTTGTTGTAGTTTTAGTTTGTCTAAAAATATTTTTATTTATCTTCATTTTATAAGAATATTTTCACTGGTTATAGATTTCTAGATTGGAAGGTTTTTCTTTTTTATCTTAAGAGATGTAATTTTATTGTTTTTTGCCTTCCTTTATTTTCATTTTCTTCGAGAAATTTGCTATTTTGGTCCTTGTAAGTAAAAGCTTATAATTTTTCTCTAGCTGGTTTGAAGGTCATATCTTTTCTATTTTTTTTTTCAGCAAAATTTGGTAATTTACCTAGGTGTGTTGTTGTTGTATTTATCATACTTGAGGTTCTTATTGCTTTTTGAATCTATAGTTTGATATTTTTTATTAGTTTTGAAGACTTCTTGGCTATAAAATCTTTAAATATTGGTTCTTTATCTTTTGTTCTTATTTTTCCCTTTCGGACTCTAATTACACATATATTCAATTTTTACATCTGTCCCATATTCTTAGTCTCTTTTCTACTTTGTTCTCTCTATAATTTGGATATTATTTTCCATGAACTTAATTTTCAGGTCATTTTCTCCCTTCCATTGTGTCTAACCTATTATCACACATATATATTGCATTCCCCATTTCATTTTATCACAATGTTTAGTTCTAGAGAGGTCAGTCATTTGCTTCCTTCTTTGAATAGATTTCAATATTTTAATTGTTCTAGTTTATTTATGCAGCTATGACAAGAGGCTTATATATAAACAACACTGATTTATATCTTACAGTTTTGTAAGCTGTGGAGTCCAAGATCAAAGTGCTGGCAGATTTTGTATCTGATAAAAGCCACTTTCTGCTTCATAATGGCCATCTTCTCATTGTGTTTTCACATGGTAGAAGGGGCAAGGCAGCTCTCTGGAGGCTCCTTTATAAGGGCACTAATTTCATTCATGAGCACTCCACCCTCATGACCTAATCACCTCTCAAAAGCTCCATTTTATAATACCATCACATTGGGGGTTATGTTTCAACATATGAGTTTTGGGAGGACACACACATTTGGTATATAACACTAATAAAAAAATCTTCATTTTGCCTAATATTTTTTCAAGTTATTGTAAAATCTGTGCCTTATAACTTTATTATTTGTATTGTATCTGCATTTATCATCTATTTTCTCTCTAGGTCTGATCAGATTGCTGGGTTCACTTCTTTGTGCTTACCTTCTCTCCAGAACTCAGGTTCTGGACTCCCAAGTTTTGGGTTGTCAGTCCTTTGAGACTGTAGAAAACTCTCTCAGCTTCTCTGCCTCTTCATATACCCATTCTGCTAAATTTCTCAGCCTTTATGTCTGTGTTGATTAGGAAGGCAGATAGCTCAAGGGGAAAGTGGCATAAAATGTGAGTCTCATTCCAACGAATTTCTCTTCCCTTTGGGATCTTGGCTCCTTAAATTTGGCTTCCTTGAGAGCTCTATAAAATCTTCAAGCAGACTTTTTTTTTTTTTTTAAGAGAAAGAGGCAGAGGGAGAGAAAGAGATATAATCTCAAGTAGGCTCCACACTCATTGTGGAGCCAATGTGGGACTCAATCCAATGACCCTGGGATTGTGACCTGAGCCGCAATCAAGAGTTGGATGCTCAACCAAGTCACCCAGACACTCCTTTAAGCAGATTCTTAAAAAGCATTTTGTCAAGCTTGTCAAAAGCTTGGTGGGAAAACCAGTCTATCTTAGTCTGCCATAGCCAGAGGTATTTACCTTGAATTTTTATGGCAAAGCCAAATAACTTAGTACCCACAGAACCCCCTGGGTTGGGCAATATGACTTTTAGCCCATGTGACTTTTAGCTTTGGGGCAGAGGCAAGCTGAGATCAAGAAAAACCTGGTGAGCTGTTTTTCCAAGTCAGCAATAAACAAAGCTCAGAGCAAATCAAAGAAGTATGTCCTTGACTATTCCATCTCCCTAGAAAGAGCAGATGCTTGATAAATTCTAGAAAGGAGTAGCTGTATACTATCCATGAAAATGTCAAAACCTCTGAATTTTTATAATATTCTTTTGTCCAATTGTTATATAATAGAAATATTACAAAACATGAAGCAGCTCCTTCATACCTACAGAGAGAAGTGGAGAATGATATAATTATTTTATCAGCTTGGACACTGTTTGGGTTATTAATTAAGTATCTTGGGGGTGCCTGGGTGGCTTGGTTAATTGTCTGACTCTTGATTTCAGCTCAGGTCATGATCTCATGGTTGCAAGATCAAGCCCTGTATTGGACTCTGTGCTGGGGATGGAGTCTGCTTAAGATTCTCCCTCTGCCCCTCCCACGTTCACCCATGCAAGGTCTCTCTCTCTCTCTCTCTCTCTCTCTCTCTCTCTCTCACACACACACACACACACACACACACACACACACACAAAAGAAATATCTTCACAATCAAATTCCCTGCTACTCCCCAAAACTCTCCAATATCTATATGTGTAAATTCAAATTTAGAGTAAATCAAGAGAAATACCCCGAAGTACTGTTTCATCTTTAACTGGAATAGAATACAACAAGAATCACTTTTTTATTTTCTTCAGTATATCCTTTTTTTAAAGTTTATTTATTTTGAGAGAGAGAGAAAGAGAGAACACGAGCAGGGGAGGGGCAGAAAGAGAGGGAGAGAGAGAACCCTAAGCAGGCTCCATGCTATCAGCATGCAGCCTGATGTAGGGCTTGATCTCAGGAACTGTGGGATCATGATCTGAGCTGAGATCGAGAGTTGGACCCTTATCCTTAACTGACTGAGCCACCCAAATGTTTTGAAACAAACATTCGAAAACATTCCAGTGTTCACTGTTTACATAGAAATTGTATTATACATTATAATTTAAAAATAAGATTTTATTCTAATTGTTGCAGGGAATTTCATTATTGAAACAACCCTGTAATAAATGCATAAGAAAAAAATTCCTTTGGGGGCACCTGGGTGGCTCAGTCGGTTAAGCGTCCGACTTTGGCCCAGGTCATGATCCCACAGTTCGTGAGTTTGAGCCCCATGTCAGGCTCTGTGCTGACAGCTTGGAGCCTGGAGCCTACTTCGGATTCTGTGTCTCCCTCTCTCTCTCTGCACCTCCCCAGCTCATGCTCGCACTCTGTCTCTGTCAATAATAAATAAACTTAAAAGAAAAAAGAAAAAAATTCCTTTGGTAAAGGCAACTCTTCATTTTCATTTATGTTATCTGTATTTGAAATATCTATTATTAATTTTGAAGAGTGAGACATAGCTATTTTAAAGTAGGTATAAATTATAAGTAATCTCGGCACCCTATTCAAGAAAATTGAATCATATTTGAGGTATATCACAGATTCTGAAAACACAATTAGAGACTTTGATATTAATAAATGCGTATTTATCTGAATTAACATTTTGTACCTATAATCCTTTATGAGTTGGTTGTCAAGAGAGCTATCCCACTGGAGGGATACCTGTCTTCCTATGGTTCTGAGAGGCAGTCATCAATACTCAACGTGCCCTTAAATGTTGCAATAATATGAACTCATGTTTTAATCAGAAGGTTAAACATAGTCTTAAGGGTCCTCTAACTTCTAATTCTCTTTATTCATTTTCCTTTGGTAGTTGTCTAAAGCCAGAACCCTGTGGGTTATTTCGCTCAGAAATGTTTAAGCCAGACTGCCAAAAACCTTTTCCTACAGCTTTTGAAAAACCATTTCTCAGATGTATAGGAATTCTTATTTGTCAAAAATCTGCATGAATCTAAAATTAAACACAACAAAAGCCATTCATGTTGAAAAGAATTTATAAAAAAGGAAACCATGGCAACAGAATCATTTATTTTTAACCACACCAACTCTTATCTCTACCTTCACCCCCAAAACTAAGCACACTTAAGCCACAGAATTTCCATGCTTCCTTATTCCTATTGTAATTCTGTAAGAATCAAAAATAGCAACAGGAATTGTCATATTTATATTGCTAAGTATTGTGCAAACCAGGCTTCTCTTCATGTTTACTTGCTCACATTATCCTGCAAATAGCCTTTGAGGAACTTCTGTGTTTGACAAGGGGAAGCTCAGGTAATCCAGCCTACATGGCCAGGGCCACTGTAAACTTGGACAGGCTCTCTGGTGAGAAGTTTAGGGTTCTGATTTAATTACTCAAGGATTCTACATCTTATCAGAAGTAAGCTGACCATGCAGAGCAGGAGCAAATATAACTGCAGCAAATTTCAACATAAGCTAAGCTTCCCTTGGCTCCTCTTTGTGCACAGAATCCAGAAAGCTCTATTTTTGCTGTGGCACTGCCTTTCACATCACTGCCTGATCCTACATCACCATGCCAGGAGAACTCACACAATGTATATGCTTTCCTGAAGCAAAGGATTACAAACTTCTGGCAAAGACTGTTTTGTTAAAATGTCTTAAAAGTACTCATCAGAAATTTTTAAATGATTGATAACACTAAAAAAATAAACATTATCATATGAATAATTTCAAATACAACTAATTTTCAAGACCAGTATATACTTGAAAATATAATAGCCTCTTCTGATAAATATCAACCAAAAGCATATGGTGTTTGAAATGTGCTTTTCTGATTCCTTTGTCTATTTTGATTTCTGTTAGTTCAGGGTGACGAAAGTAGGGTGTACAAAATAAAAGGTCCATGCCTCATTGGTTTAAATCAGTTCTCCTTCATCCCAGAAGAGCCTCAAGAGAAACAAAGACTTCAGTTTTGAAGATCAATACGTGGGTAACACAAAAAGGCACAAGGATATGTTTAAGGGCATGAAGGGCATTAATCCAATAAGTCAACTGAATGACATGGAAAAGTGATCTTATATTTTCTGGAATAAATGGAAAATCTGATAGTTAAAAGGGCTTGTTTATCTGTTAGCCACACTCAGTTAAATAGGAGACTGCAGGAAGGCTCCGTAAATTACTGGTTACATCAAGAGGAGAGCAGAGACATCGGTTCCTTATGGCTCCATTCTAACTTCTTATTCAGCCCGTTTGTTTCTGCGGTCTGTTTCCCAGAATTCCCCCCATTAGGCTGGCCTGCAGGTCAACATGCCTGACCTTGTTTCACCAAAGGTTTTCTGGGACATGAGTCAAAAGATTACCTGGTATATTTGCACAAAAGCTTTGGCAAATACTCACATAGATACTTAAAAGAATGAATATTTAACAATGACATTAAGTGTCTGGGTTTCTCTGAAGTAAAGGAAAATAAGAAAAACACTGTTTAGATTATTTCTTTGAAACCACACAAAGCCAAAAGTATATTGTTTTTTAGCGTCAGTACAGAGAATCAAAATCTTTCTCTCTTTGGAAGAATTATGAGCAGAAGAGCAGGACTATCATGCAATTCCTCTATTTCTACAGCTGCAGTTACTTTAATTTCTGTGATTGCTTCTTTGTTTCCAACATTTCCCATTTTTGGTAGCAGCTCTACCAATTATTCAGCAAATATTTATTTTGCCCCTATGAAGTCTGAGTCATTGGCCGATAAATAAAATGTGAAGAAGTCAGGATGTAGAAGTACAAAAACATACGGGGATCCAGGTGTAAATAAGGTTTTGACTGTCTACCTTTCACCATCCTTGGGAGGCATGCAAAAAGAAAGGTGTTTACTCAGCACAAAAAATATAAGAACACAAAGGTAAAGAAAAAGGACAGAGATTTTCTTTTCCTACATTTTGTGGAATACTGCTAAATGACCATCCTTGAAACAAACTGAATTTGGACACTATAATTCAATGAACAGATAAGAAAAAATAAAATTCTATCTCTTCTGAGCCTATGGTCAGCTTTGTTATAGTCAAGCTTTATCAATTTGGATACCTTTGCATTGAAAGATTTGCTAAGAAAGTTGATAAATCCAACATTTTTTATTATTTGGATATGACATTGGAAATTTATTAAACGTATTTAGTAGGTAAGCAAGTGGCAGGAAAAATTTTGAAATATCTGAATGAATTTCCTATAGGCATCCGGTGTGTGCCTATTCTTGGAAGAAGGTAAGTATTTAAATTTTTTTTCCATTGCAGGCAAACTGTTAGGAAAAGAATGCTGAGGTTAGCATAAGGAAAATTGAAGACTTGTACTCCAGTATTTCATTTGTAGCCAACCTCTTCTTAAGCCTATACATTAAAGTATCTGATATACAACAGGTTAACAATAATAAATATGTGAGTCAGTCAAGGCAAATGGAAAAGCAGAGGAGAAAATACCTTGAGATTAAAGCCTGAGCAAGGATGGGAATGCAAAAGGTATGAGTGTTATGAGGTGCTGCCCCTTTGCCAGGAGAGGGCTACGGATTTGCCTGCAAGCTTTCTGGCCACCATCCTAAACGGGGAACAAATGGTTACATAATTCACATTGCCCATGAGCTAAATCTAGTGCAGTTATTCAGAAAAAGCATAATTACTCCCAGTACTTAGACTTGAGAGAATTTTCTCCCTCCCTTGGATCCTCATAAAAAAGCCAATGACTTATATTTGGTGAAGCTCCTGGAGAGTATCCTCATAGGGGGTGGGAACATTTCATGGAGGAGCTGCCTCCTATCAGGCCTCTGGGGTCTGGCATCCTCTCAGTACTCAGTAAATGAAGTCACTTAACCTCTTAGTGACCAAGATGCTTCAATTGGAAAACGAGGGCCTGAGTGACCTCTTGGGCTCTGTCCAGAAGTAAAATTCTGTTTCTTGCATTTTGATCATTACAGTAGGTCCTTAAAAAGTTCTGCTTACTAACATTTTTCATCTTAGAAAGGTTGAATAGTCTTGAAATAAGACTATATGTATGTGTGCGTGTTTGTGTGTATATATTCAAAGTTTTTGCTCATTGATCTACTGTACTAGGCAAGGTCCAGGAAGGAAATAGAATCCATACCAGTAATTTAAAAAGAGAATATTTAAAAAAAAGGAATTATTAACTGGTAGCAAGTGGGTAGCCAGCACTAAGAGGGGATAAAAGAGAACTCAAAGAATACATGAGGGCTGAGAAACAGTACCCAGTGAAGGAATGCACTTGGAGTGGGGCATCTTCTGCAATGCTTAGATTTAGACTTCACTGGAGAGGGTGTATCTAGCTGGCCACACTGGTTGGCAGAAAAGTTCACTGTATCACCCAGGCCAACTTTTGTCACAGCCAGTTGGCAGGGGCTGGTGTGCAGGGAACTCAAGCAGGGACTGGCATTCAGAAAACCTTCCATTGGAGTCCCAGTAAAACTTGGTGGAGGGTGTGTCCCTCCCCCCCCCCCCCCCCCCCTCTGCTCCCCATAACCTCTAGCAGCTGAGCTCTAGGAGCAAGAAGACAGAAAGCAATCAAGTCAAGAGAAGTCTCTTCCTCTGGTACTACCTCTCCTCTGACACCTTCCACTGACAAAGCTTAACATGGTGCCAGCTGGAAAAGGAGAAGTCTGCACTGATTCCAATTCCAGTATCACAAAGCAGGACAATAAAGGGTGAATTTGAAGATTGGAGGCAAAAAAAATGGACAACTGGCATACCCACCTTCCCCTAAGTCATTACATTCTTCAATGTGTAATATGCATATACAAATGTTCATTATGCATTTTATGGTACAGTACATAAAGTGATGCATGTTACAGTGTTGGGATAAGAAACAGTGGCAGTGGGATCTAGGGTACTAGCAATTTCTCCAGCACTCCCATGGGCAGTTGACAATGGAAGTTTGTCAAATAAGCATACTGTATTGCTATAATAACTTTTTAATATTCATGGTATACAAGTTTGTGATTTAGAGCATCACAACAACTTAGTAAGCCAATAATCATCTGAAAAAGGAGACCATATTTTGGGTAAATGTTAATTCATTTATTCAGTCAGCCAACAGATATTTGGTAAATATCTATTATACACTAGATGCTAGGGATATGGAGCAAGATAAAATTAAAAGCCCCAAAGAATTTACAGTGATAAGTGCTGTGAAGAAGATGCATAAGTGCTATGAATGAGAATTATAGGGAGACTTCACCTACTCAGGAAGATTGTGCAGAATTCTCAGAAGTGCAGTTGAGGGTTAGCTGAGAGGAGGAGTTAGTTGCCTAAGGGTAGGGTGTGGTGGGCAAAAAGCAGTGCCAGGCATATCCTGTGCAAAGACCCTATGATGAGAAAGAAGATATATTCAAGGAACTGAAAGATCTGTGTGCCTGAAGCCTAGGGATCATGGGAAGGGATCGCTGAGAGAGATGAATTCTCCAGCTAACTGCCTTTGACTTCATCTGTGCCAAAGGCTCTTCTGGGTCTCCAGCCTACTGGTCCATACTGCAGATTTGGACTTACTAGCCTCCATAATCATGTGAGCCAATTCCTTATAATAAAATCTTTCTATATATACATCACATATCCTAATGGTTCTATTCCTCTGGAGAATTCTGACTAATACAGATTTTGGTAGGTAGGAAAACACCATGTGGCTACTTCTTAAGGATTTAATACACTGTGCCAATGGTTCTCAAATGGGGGCAGTTTGGGGGACGCTTAGCAATGTCTGCAGACGTTTTTGGTTGCCATCACTTGGGGAAGCTAATATTGGCATCCAGGGAGTAGAGACCAGGCTAAACCTTCTAAATTGAATAAACATAGCCCCCCGACAACAAAGAATTATCCCTTCTATATTGTCAATAGTAGCAAGGTTGAAAAATCCTGCTCTGTCTGAATGGATAGCCATTGAAATATTTTAAGCAGGACCAGGGTCAGGGGTTGGGGTGGGTGGTAGGAGGAAAGATCAGTGAGACTGATCTTTTGCATTTCAAAAATATCTTGGTCTGGAGAAAGTCCATAGTAGACACACATTGTGATCAAAGGAGTCTTAAGAAATACTGCTGTCATTGTTAGCCTTGTAAAACCTTAAGTGGAATTCATTTGTTTACAATTTTTCATAGTATTATTATTATTTTTAAATTATAGCCATAAAAATTCTGGACCCCATTCCTCAGGAAGAAGGAGAAAGTGAGTGATAGCATTATTCAAATGGTTTAACATAGGGGGAGACAATTAAAAGATGGATAATGTTCATCCCTCAGTTATCTCATTCAAATGACGTGTGACTGATTTCTGTGAAATTAAGGAATTGATTTGTTTTCTATCAACTCAACTTTCAGACTTAAATTTTCCAGGTAAGTATGCAACAAATTTCCCCAAATTTCCATATGGTTAAGTGTTACTTAAGACTAGCTGTACAGGAAGTCATAAATATTATGGTGGAAAGGTAATGAAGACTAAATTCTGAGATTTCTAATTTGCAGCCATAGGACCCTTAGCTGAGCTCTGAGGGGAAAGGATCCTGATTGCTGTAGGAAGTTTTTGGTATTGCAGTGATAGATGTGAAAATTAGGAAAAAGTGTATTCAGACAGCCCAGTATGTCACAAGACATTCAGACAGCACAGCATATCAATATACAGTTTGTAGCCCATTCAATTTACCCTATCTTTAACTCAGAAAGGATAATATCTTAACATTCGGACACCTTTTAACCCCCAATCCTTTCTGTCCAGAGATCATGAAAAGTATATATGGTAGATATACTTCTATAACCAGCTTTGTGGTAAGATTTTTAGAAGAGATTTTGTTTTCAACTCTCTTTAAATAAATTATGAATACTGAAAACCATTGCAAAGGTTGTAACGAGACTTGAGTATTTGGCAAACTCTTTTCGGCAAACTTAATTTTCCTTTCAAATTCTGATTGAACCAGGCATGTTGGCCCACCTAGACCCAACTTCATCAAAGTACTAATTCTCACTGTATTTTCAAATTATCAGACACTTCCTTTGATCCTTAGACAAAGAGAAACTGTCAGGAAAAAAAAAAAAAAAGATGGACTGTGATTGAATGCTAAAAGCCAGTGAAAGTAGCTAAAAATAAAACTGTCCTCCAAAGAAATATTAAAAAAAAAAACTTCTATCTTCATGCAAAAAGGAAAAATAAGAATCTTCATGTTGGCTGGGAAATAAATAACCATGAAAAGTATTTCTTAAGTAGGAAAATCCTAGAATATTATAATTCCAGAGATTCTATATGTTTTTATCTGGGTGAAAAAGTATACATTACTTTTTGCACTGTTGAGCCCACTAGATGCTTTTATTAATTTATACCTTCAAGTCTTCCCCACCCCACTATTATTTGCTTAAAACAAATCAGTGAGCAAACAAACAGGCTAGAGTATTAGAAAGGAAAACTTATGAAAACTGGAAGAATTTGATTGTTACCAATTAGCAGTGTGTATTAAGTAGATTCTTAACAGTTGGTATCATAAAGATTAATTAACATTTAGGACTCAGAATTATACATATTAAGTAACTGAATATTCAATCCAGAGGGCTTCTATATACATTTTTAAAACTATAACTGCCTGGCTTCCTCATTTGTACTTGAATTGGCCCCAATACTACACTGTTCTCCCCATGTATACACATATTCACCTTTCACTCACACTCCTGATAAGCGGAACCACATTTCTTTGGAGATGGAAGCAATCTAGATAGTGGCTAAAAGGAAGTGTGGATGAACAAGCAGCTGCAGGGGTGATGTCTACAATATTTAATGACTGTCCTGCAAAGAATCAGAATCACCATTTATAAAAACACTGACCTTCCTACCTCTTGCTACATCACATTTTAAATCAAAGAAAACAAAGATCCTAAAAGAGGAAACATGTGGCCAACTGTTTGCACTGTAGCCCCTGAAATCAATCTACTCCACCGGAGGACATTTTAAATGTGAGAGCATTTGCCTTCATGCTTTGTGCTTTCCTTGTTTTTTTGTTTTTGATACTTATCCTCTCTTTGCCAGATTGTTGGCCGATAAATTATTTTCAAACATTTATATGACTTCTGTTTATGTATTCCAGAAGGGGGAAGACCTTTTGTTATAGGTAGTAAAAATCAAGTGAAACAGAGAGTCAGGGTCGTGATTTGCCAAAGGTCAAGGGTCATGACAAGTGACTGACTCCAGAGGCTTTGAGGTCAGAGGTGCAACTGGAATCCCATAACCTCCACTCTGGCTTTTTACATTACAAAGGAGAGCAATGCTTTCCTAACTTCTGTGAAGGAATCTATCTTCCCAGTTTTCCTTGAAAAATTATTTCAAAATGATTCTGCCCATGATTCTTCCCCTTGAAACCAAGTGGCATGAAATAGGCTTTTATATAAATTGAATGTCTCCTTAGCTTTTTATTAGTATTCTATACTGGCAACCTAGAGGAGGAGGAAACTAACAGAGATTAATATGTGTTTTTTTAAATGGAAAATAAGCACATTTTTTAAAAGTTCAAAACCCAAAGAGGTATATTTATCTTTTTGTTATTTTCTTTTTCAATCCCATGTGTATTTATTGAATGTACCTAAAATTTTGTTTTCCTTGAAAGACTTAAGTAAGAGCAATAGTGGTCTCTTATGCTTTCTATTGGGGATGTGTCTTTAGAGTTAAGTTCTTAATACAGGTCCAAAATAAGGTTTTGTAACAGGAACCATTCTGGCATTATTATATATACATTTTTATTTAAAACAAATACAAAACATCAACGATGTCAGGGCCTCTGTTTAGGTCAGAGTGTCTGGCAGATCTCACAATATATTAGTGGCTGCAGCTATATCTATACCATGTGAACTGGAGGAAAAATGCAGAACCTTACTTTTCAACTCCATTGGTTTCTAACCTCTCATGAGCACTTAATTCCTCATAGAGAAGGAAATAGTCACGCTGTAGAATCCTGTGGCCCATGAAGGGTAATTGGATAACATCTTTTGAAAGATTTACAAGGCTGCCAAGGATTTTGCCAGCTTTAAACCTGATTGATTCAGTGTGAAAGATCTGAACAATTCTGACCTAAAAGTTTAAAGACAGACCTTTCCTGTGAAAGTAATTTAGAGCCTGTAATAAAATTGTATTGGAAAACACCACATTGAAGAACATAGCCATAAATTGCAAACGTAGCATTATGTTAAAGGACATTTTTTTCCCTCAAGTCCTCTGAAAGAACCCTAATTGTTTACCAGATACTTTAATAATGAAGTGTTTTGGTTTTTGTTTTATTATTATTATTTTTTGCTTTATTTTTATTTTTTTTCCCTGGGAGAAGTCCTTCAAGAAAGACAAAACTATCCAACTACTTGCCTCCCTAACCAAGAAGTCAAATTTCTTGATAATACATACAGATGGAGTTTATATAAGTTTTTTTCTTATTAGGTAAAATAAAGAAAGTGAAATTCTGTTTATCTTTAACAAAGAGTAGACTAAACAGACGTGTTCCATATTTTAATTTTTCAAGGTGCTAATTCTCATCATATATTAATTTCCATTTGACAAAATATATACACTCATAATTAGTACAATATTTTGTGGGTAGACTCAAATGCCTGTGATGACTCAGACAGATTAATGATTAAATATCTTCCAGCTAATTACTCCAGGCCATTAATTATTTATCTAAGTCCATAATTCTATCATCTATTTTAGCCTCCCTCTTCTATTTCCCATTTTGGAAGAAGCAGGTCTGGGAAAACTAAAGCATAAACATTTCAAATAAACAAAATTAAGCAGAGTACATATATCTTTTTTTCCTTTTCTTTAGAATCAGGGAAAAATGGAGACTATGGTATTTAGACAAAAGCCTATTGATCTTTAAACAATACCTCCTTTGTGACATGTTCACTAACTTTGTGTTTCTTCCTCAAATTTCAGTTTGAAGGATTAGGGAAAAATGCCATGTGCCCACTTACCTGTGATTTGGGAGATATGCCATTTGCTTTCTGATTCTTTGAATCATGTGAACTAGTCTTAGATATTTAAAATAGGAATCCCAATTTAGGGTACTTTTGTCCCTATACACATATTTACAAGTGACCAGAAATGACTGCTTTTTATACAGATTTGTGAGAACACAAACTTGTCAACAAATTGAAAGCTTACTTTCCCACCATCCTTTCAAAAGACTAAACAAAGGCAGAACTGTACCATTAAGAAAGAAGTTTCAATTAAGTAATGTGTGAAGGAGGAACCTTCTTCCGTGTAAACTAGTTTATATTGAGAAAGGCGTTCCTAAAGCAAAGAGGGGACAATGTGCTGGGCTCTCATATTTCTTTCCTGAAGAATTAGGCAGTAAGTTAGCTCAGGTTTTCACCCTTTCCAACTCTAAGTAGTTAAGTGTCTAGGAGGTAATTCAACCGGCCACCTGAAAATCTGCCCTGTCTTAAGAATTAGAACAGTTCCACCCTTATTGAAGCCATCAAGAGTTGAATAAATTCCACTGTATCAACTTCCAGCTGGCTGTTAGCAATTTCTGCAGGACAGTGTTAATATGTTGGTCTACAACAGTACTCTAAACTGGCACGGTCCCCAGAAGCTCTTCCTCAGAACGTTACAGTCAGTTAAGCCGAAAATTGTTACCTACTGGAAAAATACCCCAGGGTGAATGAAGAGGCATATTAGGAATTGGCAATAAAAGTATTTTTTGATATGTTCACATCACTTCAAATATCTTTATACAAGTCATCCATTCAACAATAAAGGCTTAGAACAGATAGCCTTTTCCAGATGCTTGACTTTGAGTTCTGGTGCCACCTAGTGGAAAGGAGGAGGAAGAGACGATGCCAATAGAGGCCTGATGAGACACCGCTCAGTAGATCATGACTATCATTTGACTAATTTCCTTCAAATCACTTAGTATATAAAAATTATCTGTCACTTTCCTGATGAGATATTTTTGGCTCCCCATCAGTTAAAGGATTATCAAACCCCTATTTTTCTGACATACCTTTGTAGCATTACTTGCAACTATTTCTCTCCATAAGTTTTTCATAATAGCCAGGTTGGTCTACTTCCAAACCACAGTCCTCATCTTTGCTCATGGTACCTTCCTAGACAGAACAGACTCTCTCATCTTTTTAGAATCTCTTCTTTGGAAAGACCTTATGGATGAATTAGTTGTCTCCAGTCGTTATGCTTCCCATAAAATCCCCTTCTAAGAATTTTCCTCAGTCTCTTCTTGAACATCTCTGGAGGCAATGAATTCAACCTGATCTGAGATAGCTTGCTAGATTTTCAATCACCTCTGGGTAGGAAGTGTTTTCTTACATTGGACCCACAGGTTCAGCTCAAGAGCACCTCACATGGAGGTGTGAGTTCAGTGCAGACTCCAGAGCAAGTTGAGTTCACATTTCAACTTTGCAGCTTTCTAGTTGTGTGACACTGGGAATATGACAAGCTCTCTAGATCTCAGTTTTTTTCACAATAAAATAAAATGAGAATAATTCCTATTATCGTATCAGCATTGTGAATCAGCTTGTAGGTGTGAAAGCACTACCTTCTTTCACGGTACATGCTTTAAAAGTGTTTGATTTATTATATGTATAGCTTGGGGGATTCATCAAGATATAAGCAATGGTTGCAGTTAATGGGAAGAGATGAAAAGAGTATACTGAATGATAAACCTCAATGTATATACTTGGACTATTCTACCTATAAGGTGCTCCACTAGTTCCTAAAGATATAAATTAGGAAGATGCTGCATGCTATAGGCAGCTATCTGCTATATACAACTATACAGCCATATATATAGCTGTACATAGATACATATACATAGATATGTGATAATTAACATAATCAAGGCTGTCAATTCCCAACATATTAACAACTTACCTTACTTTGCCTAAGTTGGCATTTCCTAAACCTATTTGACCCAATAATCCTTTTTAATGTAACATCTTAACATCTTAATACACATTTATGGCTTAAAAGAGGGATCTCCAACTCAAAACCTTTAAGGACAAAGCAAATCACGCAAACCGGGAAAGTAGGTCAGGTTAAATGCAGCATGGGATAATAAGAATTATGGAAAATAAGAGGATACATATCTCACCTAAATGCAGTTCAGTTTGGCTTGTGAAAAACACTGAGGCCTAAGAAAACATATCTGCAAGCTGACCCTGGGCCATGTTCAGCCAATCTGTGATTCCTGCAGCATGACTAAAGGGAACTAACTGTGTAACCTGGGGAAGAATGTATTTTTAGAGATAATAAGGAGAACTTAACAAAAGAGATTGTGAATGAGAGGTAAAAGATATCAAATCAGGAAAGGGTAGCATACTGAAACAGAGGCAAAACAGAGGGGTCTCTGGAACCAGAGAGAGGGTGTATTCATTTCCATTGCTGCTGTTACAAAATGCTACTGCCTATTGGCTTAACACAAAACTATTATTTTACAATTCTGTGGGTCAGAGTTTGATGTGGATCTCAGTGGGCTAAGATCAAGCTGTTGGCAGAGCTGTTCTACTTTTGGACGCTCTAGGTGAGAATCAGCTGCCTACCCTTTCCAGTTTCTAGAAGCTGCTTACAGTCCTTGGCTTTGGCCCCCTTCTCCCGCAAAGACATGTTGTGTCATTTTTATTTCACATTAGTCTAACCTCTTCTCCTGCTTCCCTTTTCCACTTAAAAAAAAAACTCTTTAATTTTTTTATTTATTATTTGTGTGTGTGTGTGTGTGTGTGTGTGTGTGTGAGAGAGAGAGAGAGAGAGAGAGAGAGAGAGAGAGAGAGAAAATCCCAAGCAGGCTCCACACCCAGAGAGAGAGAGAGAGAGAGAGAGAGAGAGAGAGAGAGAGAGAGAGAAAATCCCAAGCAGGCTCCACACCCAGCATGGAGCCCAGCAAAGGGTTTGAGCCCATGACCCCGGGATCATGACCTGAGCCAAAATCAAGAGTCAACCCTCAACTGCCTGAGCCACCCAGGCACCCCTCCTTCTCCCACTTAAAAAAAAAAAAAACCTTGTGATTACATGGAACTCATCTGGATATGCCAGGATACTTTATTTTAAAGTCAGCCAATTAGCAACATTAATTCCATCTGCAACCATAATTCCCCTCTATCATGTATCACAACAAATTCACAGATTCAGGAAATTAGAACACGGACACCTTGGGGGAGCCATTATTTTGCCTAAAGCAGAGAGTAAATAGGAAGAATACTGAAGAGAGGCCACTATGACTCAGCAAGGACTGGAGCTTCTTTGCACCCCTGCTCCCCTCAAACTATCCATTATCTTCATAATAATGGGAGAGAAAGTTAAGAAAGGGGAAGGAAATTGAACCCCATCTGGCAAGAAATTATGCTCATAATATACAGTGTGTGGCTCTATGGGGTCTATACAAATTAGAATACAGATGCTCCTTCAGGAAGAAGGATTAGAAAAGGGGCCTCTTAAAGAGAGAAAAGGGGGCCTTTTCTAAGCAGATAAAGTCCCAAAAGGTTACCCCACCCCCATCTAAGGGAAGATGGTTTCAAAAAGAACCCCTACTCAGGCTGATGCGGTCCTGTGAAAGACCGTGGAGAGAGATAAGCAGAGAGCCCATATAGACTCAGCTGGGTTCTTTTGCATGGGACACAGCCTGACAACGGGGGCCCAGTGGCAGGCAGCAGACAGCCTGTATTCTGGGTCATCCTGTGAAAGCTTCTCCTCAGCCACTGAGACATGCTTCTTCCATGGCCTTCCCCAAACTTTGTAGGGTTTTCTCGAAGGGTTTTGTACCAAGCTCTAGGATATCCCATAGCATATGTTATCTTGGTTTCTTACATAAATACCTTTCTTCTTGACACAGTGAGTTGTCTAAATACAAAGGACATTTAAAATACTTTTTTTCAATCCCAGCAGAATGTCTATTTATATCATTAGATTTACCACTGGTGGGGTACCTGAGATGATTTCACAGGATATTAAGATAAATTTTAAAACATTGCTAGTTTAGGATTTGAGTATATATTTATGTGTTTGTGTGTGTGTGTGTGTGTGTGTGTGTGTGTGTGTGTGTGTGTAGCTTCCTGACATTCAAAGTGTGTCCTCAGCCTCACTGGGAGCTCATGAGAAATGCAGAAATGTGCCCCACCCAGACTTAATGCACCAGAATCTTTTTTTTTTTTTTTTTTGAGAGACAGACAGACATGCAGACAGACAGTGTTCACATGGGGGAAGGGCAGAGGAAAAGGGAGAGAGAATTTTAAGTAGGCTCCATGCTTAGGTCTGAGCCAGACTTGGGGCTTGATCTCACAACTGTGAGATCATGACCTGAGCCAAAGTCAAGAGTCAGATGTTTAACCTTAGTTTTGTCTCCAGGTGACTTGTGCACATAACAAAGTTTGAGAAATAGGGATGAAGAATCAAACCCATGATCTGACAGGTAATACTGTGTAGAATGGGGAACATTTTTAAAAAGTGAGTCCATTTAAGCTTCATTTAAAGAAAAATACCCCATAGGGGTTACCTAATATGGCAAACGGTGAAAGACCTTAAAAAAAAAAGACTGAAATGTGGAAAATAATGAACACAAAAATGTGACTAAAAAATGTGTGTTGAATTTGTTGGATATTTAATTTTCTGTGTCTTTTGGCACCATGTTATTACTCTCACCTAATAGATTGCTACTTTCTTTTTCCTGCCACCTCTATCTTGAGTCTTCTTTCCGTTTTCCTTCGTAAGTCAGTAACTTCAAAGCTTTGCCTTATTCATTTCTTCACTTAGTCAACAGATAACTTACTGAGCACTTGTCTGTGCCATATTCTAGGCATTGGTAAACCAAAAATGGTTTAGTATTAGATAGATATTAGAGATATTATATTATCACCATAGATATTATCCCATCATACCTATGATATCTGAAATTCATGTAGGCACCTAGAGTAATTCCTCTATTGCTGACAAATAACAAATGCAAGAACAAAGAACAAACCCAATTATCTCCAGGTTTGACTTAATCACACAAAGCAATGAGCACATGCACATGTTACAATATGTTAGTTATAAATGAAAGTTTACTTATTGCTACTTGGGGGCAATACAGTCTTACTCTTGGAATCCTGGGCATTAATTATTCAACCATACCTTTCTTAATCTAACCCTCAGGAAATCAGGAATTTCAGAGGTAAAATGCTTAACCTACAGAGCTTATTATTCTTTTCAGACTTTCAAAATAGTCATACTTCAGGAAGATGCTAATCATGATTCTCTTGTTTACTTATGAGTAAATCTTTTACAGTGTAACATTAGGGATATTGTTCATCTGTATTTTTCTAGTTTAACACTTCCAAGTGCCTAAATGAAGTGATTCATGAATGGCTTAGAGTGTGGTTTTAAGATCAAGAGACATGGGAAATTTGTACCTATAGAGTATCTTTCAATTATAAGAAAACCTTATTTATTTTGGGGTGTCTAAGGTAGCTTAGTCGGTTAAGCATCTGACTTTTGATTTCAGTTCTGGTGATGAATTTGCACAGTCGTGGGATTGAGCCCCACGTGGGGTTCTGTGTTGAGCACTGAGCCTGCTTAAGATTCTCTCTCTCTACCTCTCTCCCACTCACTCTCTAAAATAAAAAATGTAAAAAAAATTTCAAAAGAAAACCTTATTATTTAAAGATTTAGGGCAAATGATAATCAATATTTTATTTGTTAGAAAATTGATTCAATAATCCAATGAAGATCTAATATGAATTATTGACCACTGAGGTGGTTTTAGTATCTAAGACATTCAAATGATCACTTCTGTGCGTTACTTTGATGTGAGAGCTATGATTTAATGTTTATCAGATGCCTTAAGTGCTTTTTTTTGTATCTTCTGATTTAATCCTCACAACTTCCATCTTACGGGAGAGAAAACTGAGGTACAGTTGATTTGAATCCAGGCAATGTGAAGATAAAGTTCAAATTCTAATCCTTTCATTCCTTCCTTGTCATTAACTTTTTTTTTTATTTTTAAGTTCATGGTGTCTGTGAAGCATGAGTCTCTAATACCAAGGAAAAAAAACTAGCTAGCTTGAAGAAAAAATAAATTGAAATGGAAAGCAATTAATTTCTCTTAATGTGAATGAAGGATGACCTAAATACTTGTGGAGAAGTGATTTCAAGTATGGAAATGTACAGGAAAAAAAATCTTCTTTACTAAATAAGCAATTTAGTATTAATCCTCCTGTTTTTTAATCTTTATATTTTACATTTTTTATATTTGCTCTTAAAACTTTCTATTTTCTACCAAACCACAGGTACATCGTTACATATATGTACATTCTCCTTCTCAATGTATGTATGAATATATATTCATACACACACACACGCCATTATTTACTTATAAATAATGTCATTTTATAAATAAATAGGCCTTGACCCTCTTTACCCCTCTGTAAATCTCTCAGTTCTTTGTTTGGCAAGAAAGTATGATCAGTAGAATGAACCTGCATCTACAACCAAAGAAATCTTTAATTCAAACCCTTGCTTATGACTGGCTGTTTGTGCCTCGGTATCTTCTATTTGTAACACGAGAACAATAGCAGAACCCAACAGAAAGGGCTATTAGGAGGATTAAATGCAATAAGGAATGTCAGTAGTACCTTCCCTCTGGAGGAGCTTTAGGACTTGACCCTCCAAACTTGTTTCTTGATGTGCTGGTAAAAGATATAGCCTAGATTAGGCTGTGCTCGTTAGATTTCAGTCTTCCCTGTTTCAGTCCATAAGCTAGGACTCAGCATAAACCCCATTCAGTCTAGTCTGCATGTTCTATATCAGCCACAAAATGTTCTTATGCAAAGACAGCTTTCCCTTCAATGTGTGGTGGCTTTGCAATTGAGAAATACAGAAACAAAGATCTAGTAAAATTAAGTTACTTAAAATAACTGAAGTAATATACACTGGAAAGTATGTGATGACATCATTGTATAATAATATTACTACATACATTAGAAAAACTTTCAAATGCATATATTTTTCTCTGTTGTTATGGTTATTATGGATGCAGTAATTTTTATGTAGTCATGGGACTTACATATGGACTGTTTAGATTTCTTTCTTTTGTATCCTTCAGAAACTTAACCATTTTTTTTGGCATTATAATATTGCTTCAAGAAATCTGAAAAGAGACATTCAAATGTTTCAAATAACTATTCTGCAGACATAAATTTTCTGTATCTAACATGTTTGGTGTATTTATAATTTTAAAAAATCTACATTTTAAAATTACTTTGGTAATGTTTTTGAAATACATTTTATATTACTTTCTGGAATGATTTTAGCCTTTGGGTAAAGCCAACAATTAAAAAAAGGATTTGACACCTCAAAAAAAATGAAATACTTTTGGCATGTGAAAAGTCACACCTCAAATTTTAGCTGTTAATAATAACAGGGATAGTTATAGCGGAAAGGGTCGTTACACACTTATAAAGGAAGTTTCACTAAATATAGTCAGCATCAGAAGTGTTGATGGGAAGAGTTGAAAATAAAACCTCAAGACAACTTTTTATTTAAAATTCTACTTTTTTGTGTGTGTTAATGTCATTTGGAGGAAACCTCACACTTTCTTGCAACATAATAAAGAAATAATAATACACATAATAAAGAAATGAGAAAATAATTTTTAAAATGGTGGGTAGCCCAAAGAAGTAGACAGTGTGTCTTTCAACGGGCACATAAATAGTGCATGAGACAGTTTAAGGCTTTCATCTTATTCACCTTGTTGGTCTATTCAGGAGACTTGTCTGACACCAGTTTGGTTGCAATACATTTTCTTCCTATAGTTTTAATTAAGCTACATAAAAATTGCTTTGTCCTGATAAGTAGTCTGGATTTTCTTCACTGTAACAGGGTCAATATTCTTCTAAATATTATACCAGAACATTTTAATTTCTTACAGGAAACATGTCCACCTTCAGGTCAAAAATAGAGAAGAGAAAGGCCGGAAAGATGGTGAAGTAGGAGGACCCTAGGCTACTTCATTACACAGATACAACTAACATCATTGTAACACTCACATCATTGTAAATAACCCAGAAAATGACTCAAAGACTGGCAGAACAAACACCAAAGCTAAAGGTAGAGAAGAAGCAACCCCAAAGAGAGTGTGAAGAACAGAGACCAGTAGTGAACTAAATACCCACAGCACTATCTGATGGAGGGAGGGGCCTGCACATGTAGACAGAGAGAGAGGCAGACTATTATACCCGGGAGCCCGCATGGAGAACACAAATCCCCATAACATTTGGCTTTGAAAACTAAAGGGACTGGATTTCATGAGTGCTTACAACCAGCAGGACTTAAAACCTGGAATTTTAAAAACCAGTGGGCTATGCTCTGGAAGAGTGGGAGGGTGAGAGGAAATTGAGTCCCCACCCTAAAAGAGACAGAACAACAAACAGCCCCTCTGAGATACAGCAGAGAAGCAGCAGTTTGAAAAACACCTGGTACTTACTGGAGGGAGACTTGTTTACTCATCTCAGAGCACATCATGAAGGGAAAGAGATAACTGGGAGACTCCTTCAGGAGCAGGGGAGCTGGCAGGTGCCATTTCCCTACCCTGCTCCCAACATAAACTCACCGTTACCTGCACAAATCAGCACACCACCACACTCACTACCTAACTTGCTGACAACACCAGCCCTCCTACTTGTGCTTCAGAGTATCCACCCCTTCTAGCCAGGCCAACCTCAGTCCACTACTGCAGTTCCCCTCTCCTAGAGGACTGACACAACCCTTGCCAAAAACACCATGCCCCACACTGTGCACATTGTGGATCCACTCCCCCCAATATGCTCATGGCCAGAGCCCATCCAAAGTTGTATCATAAGCCTGGCAGTGTAAAAGCAGCCCAGAGAGGGGCCAGCACCACTCCAATGAGACTTCTGTGCCAGGGAGAGGGAAAGATAAGCACACACACCAGTCAGACTGTGGTCCCAGCAGTGAGCTGGGGGCAGACATCTGGTCGTACTGCAGGACCCACCTACCAATGAAAGCTCAGGGGACAACGCAAGGAAAGTGCCCTGAAGTTTGGTGCTACTACATCTTGCAAATGCATGGTATGACTCAACTTAAGCCCAGGCGGGTCCAGACTGGCCCACTAACACCACAGGGACCATACACTGCCACAACAGGCAAAGAGAGCCAGACAATTGGACTGAAGGAAAAAGTGACTAAGCCACAACAGCAAGGTGCAATCAACACACATAGGAGACAACCCTGAAGTGTCAGGTTCTACTGAACAGGGGATATTGCACTGCAAGGAACTACAGAACCTCTGCTTCAAAAAGCCACTACTTTCAAGAGTAGGGCATATAGTTGACTTTCCTAAAACACAGAAGCAGACACAAAGAGACAAAATGAGTAGACAGAGGAACATACCCCAAATGAAAGGACAGGAAAAATCACAGCAAGAGATCTAAGTAAAATGGAGTAAGTAATATGCCTGATAGAGAATTTAAAATAATGATCATAAAGATACTCACTGGACTTGAGAAAAAAGTGGAGGACATCAGTGAGATCTTCAACAAAGAGATAAAAAAGAATCAATCCAAATGAAGAAAATGATAAATGAAATTAAGAAAATAAAACTATATGAAATAAATAGCACACTAGGGGAAGCAGAGGAACAAATCAGCAACCTGGAGGACAGAGTTATGGAAAGTAATCAAGCTGAGCAGGTGAGAGAGAAAAAAAATATGCAAAAGGAGAATAGACACAGGAAACTCAGCGACACCATCAAGCAAAATAACATTCACATTATAGGGATCCCAGAAGGAGAAAAGGGGGCAGAAAACTTATTTGAAGAAATAATAGCTGAACATTTCTGGAATCTGGGGAAGGAAACAGACATTCAGACATAGGAGACACAAGGAGCCTCTAAAAAAATCAACCCAAGGAGTGCCACACTAAGACACATAGTAATTGAAATGTCAAAAAGTAGTGATAAAGGGAGAATTTTGAAGGCAGCAGGCAAAAGAGAACAATTACATACAAGGGAAACCCCATAATGCTATCAGCAGATTTTTCAGTCAAATCTTTGCAGGCCAGAAAGCAGTGGCATGATATATTGAAAGTTCTGAAAGGAAAAATTCTACAGTCAAGAATATTCTATCTAGCAAGGCTATCATTCAGAATAAAAGGAGAGATAAACAGTTTCCCAGAAAAACAAAAGTCAAAGGAATTCATACTGTAAGCCAGTCCTACAAGAAATATTAAAAGGGATTCTTTCAGGGGAAAGGGAAGACCATAAGTAAGAGTAAGAAAGTAGGAAGCAGAAAAGCAGTAAAAATAAGTATATCTGTAAATATCAGTCAAGGGACTCACAAAATGACACCATATGGGGGCACCTGGGTGGCTCAGTTGGTTAAGCATCCGGACTTCAGCTCAGGTCAAGATCTTACAGCTCATGGGTTTGAGCCCCACATCAGGCTCTGTGCTGACAGGTCAGAGCCTGGAGTGTGCTTCAGATTCTGTGTCTCCCTCTCTCTGCCCCTCCCCACTCATATTCTGTCTTTCTCCATCTCTCAAAAATGAATAAATGTTAAAAAAAAAAGAATGACACCATATGCCTATAATGTAGGGGACAGAATGGGTTCTAACTTAGTGACCGCCAACTTAATATAGACTGTTACATTCAGAAGATGTTATATACAAAAGAAATGGTAACCACAAATCAAAAACTGGTAATATATATGCAAAAAAAAAATAAACGGAAAGAAATCCAAGTAAATCACTAAAGAAAGACAACTAATTGTGAAAAGAGAACAAAAGTAGAAAGGAACAGAGGAATTATAACAACCATAAAATGAGTAACAAAAAGGCAATAAATACATATGTATCAATAATTACTTTGAACGTAAATGCACTGATTGCTCCAACCAAAAGGCACAGGGTGATGGAAAGAATAAAAGAAGAAAATCCATCTATATGCTGTCTACAAGAGATTCATTTCAGACCTAAAGACACCTGCAGAGTGGGGCGCCTGGGTGGTTCAGTCGTTAAATGTCTGACTCTTGATTTTGGCTCAGGTTATGATCTCACAGTTTGTGAGTTTGAGCCCCACATCCGGGTTCCACATTGACAGTGCAGAGCCTGGATGGGATTCTGTCTCTCCCTCTCTCTCTGACCCTGCCCAACCCACACACACATTCTCTCAAAATAAATAAATAGACATTAAAAAAACAAAGACACAAGCAGAGTGAAATTGAAGGGATGGAGAAGTATTTGTCATATGAATGGATGTGAAAAGAAAGCCAGGGTAGCAATACTTATATCAGACAAAAAGGACTTTAAAACAAAGACTGTAACAAGAGACAAAGGATATTATATAATCATAAAGGGAATAATTCAACAAGACGATATAACAACTGTGAATATTTATTCACCCAACATGGGAGCACCCAAATACACAAAGCAGTTAATAATAAGCATAAAGGAAATAATTGATAGTAATACAATAATAGTAGGGGATTTTAACACCCCACTTACATCAATGGATAGATCATACAAACAGTAAATCAACAAGGAAACAGTGGCTTTGAATGAGATATTGGACCAGATGGATTTCACAGATATATTTAGAACATTCCATCCTAAAACAGCATAATACACATTCCTTTCAAGTGCACATGAAACATTCTCCAGAATAGATCACATATTAGGCTACCAAACAAGCCTTAACAAATTCAGAAAGATTGAAGTCATACCATGCATCTTTTCTGCCCACAACACTATGAAACTAAAAATTAACCACAAGAAAAAATCTGGAAAGAGAAAAAATACAGGGGGGTTAAATGATATGCTACTAAATAATGCATGAGTCAACCAAAAAATCAAAGAGGAACTCAAAAAATACATGGAGACAAATCAAAATGAAAACACAATGGTCCAAAATTTGGGATGTAACAAAAGCTGTTCTAAGAAAAGGTATATAGCTAAAATTTGGCCTACTTAAAGAAGAAAAAAAAATCTCAAATAAACAACCTAACCTGACACATAAAGGAGCTAAAAAAGAAGAACCATGAAAACTCAAAACAAATAGATGGAGGAAAATCATAGAATAGAGCAGAAATAAAATAGAAACTAAAAAAAAAAAAAAAAACCAATAAAACAAATTAATGAAACTGGGTAGGAGATGATTCTTTGAGAAGACCAACAGAATTGATAAAACTTTAGCCAGATTCATAAAAAGAGAAAGTGAGATGAGATGAGAGAGAGAGAGGACTCAAACAAAATCAGAAATGAAAGCGGGGAAACTGACACTACAGAATACAAAGGATTCAAAGAGAATGTTATGAAAAACTATATGCCAACAAGTTGGACAACCTAGAAGAAATGGACAAATTCCGGGGCGCCTGGGTGGCGCAGTCGGTTAAGCGTCCGACTTCAGCCAGGTCACGATCTCGCGGTCCGTGAGTTCGAGCCCCGCGTCGGGCTCTGGGCTGATGGCTCAGAGCCTGGAGCCTGTTTCCGATTCTGTGTCTCCCTCTCTCTCTGCCCCTCGCCCGTTCATGCTCTGTCTCTCTCTGTCCCAAAAATAAATAAACGTTGAAAAAAAAAATTAAAAAAAAAAAAGAAATGGACAAATTCCTAGAAACACAGAACCTCCCAAAAGTGAATAATAGAAAATTTGAAAAGACAGATTACCAACAATCAAATTGAATTAGTAATCAAAAAAATTCCAAATAAACAAAAGTCCAGGACCATACAGCTTCACAGATGAATCCTACCAAACATTTAAAGATGAGTTAATACCTATTTTTCTCAAAATATTCCAAAAATAAGAGGAAGGAAAGCTTCCAAATTCATTCTATGAGGCCAGCATTACCCTGATACCAAAAGCAGATAATGACACCACAAAACAAGAGAACTACAGGCCAAAACCTCTGATGAACATGGATGCAAAAAGCCTTAATAAAAATACTAGCACACCAAATCCAACAATGCATGAAAAAAAAATCATTCACCACAATCAAGTGGGATTTATTCCTCAGCTGCAAGGGTGGTTCAGTATTTGCAAATCAACCGACATGATACTTCACATCAATGAGAGAAAGGATAAAAACTGTAAGATCATTTCAATGGACAAAATGAAAAAGTATCTGAAAAGTACAGAATCCATTCATGATAGAAACCCTCAACAAAGTAGGTTTAGAGGGAACACCCCTCAACATAATAAAGGCCATATACAAAAAACTCACAGCTAACATCATCCTCAATGGGGAAAAAATGACAGCTTTTCTTCCACACAGTCAAGGAAAAGACAGGGATGTCCACTCTCACCACTTTTATTCACCATAGCACTGGAACTCCTAGCCACAGCAATCAGATAACAAAAAGAAACAAAAGACATCCAATTCAGAAAGGAATAAGTAAAACTTTCATTATTTGCAGATGAGATGATACTCTGTATAGAAAACTGGAAGATTCTGCCAAAAAACTGCTAGAATTGATAAATTCAGTAAGGTCACAGGATACAAAATCAACATACAAAAAAATACTGCATCTCTATATGCCAATAATGAAGCAGCATAAAGAGAAATTAAGGAATCAATCATTTTTATAATTGCAACAAAATAATATCTAGTTATAAATTTAACTAAGAAGGTGATATAAAACACTTATGAAAGAAATTGAAAAAGACACAAAAAATGGAAAGACATTCCATGCTCATGGGGAAGAACAAATATTGTTAAAATGTCTACAGTACCCGAAACAATCTACAGATTTAATGCAATCTTTATCAAAATACCAACAGCATTTTTCACAGAACTAGAACAAACAATCCTAAAATTTGTATGGAACCACAAAAGACCCTGAACAGTCAAAGCAATCTTGAAAAAGAGAAACAAACTGGAGGTAGCATAATTCCAGATTTCAAGTTATACTACATAGCTGTAATAATCAAAACAGTATGATGGGGTGCCTGGGTGGCTCAGTCTGTTATTTGTCTGACTCTTGATTTAGGATCAGGTCATGATGTCATGGCTCATGAGAGCAAGCCCCACATTGGTCTCTGTGCTGGTAGCATGGAGTCTGCTCAGGACTCTCTTTCTCCCTCTCTCTCTGCCCCTCGTCCCTCTCAAAATAAACAAACATTAAAACAAAACAAAACAGTATTGCATTGGCATAAAAACAGACACATAAACCAAGAGAACAGAATAGAAAGCCCAGAAATAAACCCATGGTTATATGGTAAATTAATTTTTGACAAAGAAAGAAAGGATATGCAGTGGGGAAAAGACAGTCTCTTCAACAAATGATGTTGAGAAAACTGGACAGCTACATGCAAAAGAATGAAACTGGATCACTTTCTAACAGTACACACAAAAATAAACTCAAAATGGATTAAGGACCTAAATGTGAGACCTGAAACCATAAAAATTCTAGAAGAGAGCACAGGCAGTAATTTCTCCAACATTGGCCATAACAGCATTTTTTTAGATATGTCTGCTGAGGCAAAGGGAACAAAAGCAAAAATAAACTTTTAGGACTAAATAAAAAAAAAATGTTTCTGCACACAGTGAATGAAACTATCAACAAAACTAAAAGAAATCCTACTGAATTGGAGAAGTATTTGCAAAGGATATATCTGATAAAGGGTTAGTATACAAAACCTCTAAAGAATTCAACACCAACCCTCTCCCGGTAATCCAATTTAAAAATGTAATAGACATTTTTCCAAAAAAGACATACAGATGGCCAACAGACACATGAAAAGATGCTCAACATCACTCATCATCAGGGAAATGCAAATCTAAACTACAATGAGCTATTACCTGAAACCTGTCAGAATGGTTAAAATAAAAAACACAAGAAACAACAGGTGTTGGCAAGAATGTGGAGAAAAAGGAACCCTTATGCACTGTTGGTGGAAATGCAAACTTGGGCAGACACTCTGGAAAATGGGACAGAGGTTCCTTAAAATTTAAAAATAGAACTTCCATATGATGCAGTAATAGCACTACTTTGTATTTACCCCCAAAATATGAAAACACTAATTCAAAAGGATATATGCACTGCTATGTTTATTGCAGCATTATTTACAATAGCCAAATTATGGAAACAGCCCACGTGTCCATCCATAGATGAACGGGTAAAGAAGTGGTGTGTGCGTGTGTGTTTGTGTGTGTGCATGCGAATGGAATATTATTCAGCCATAAAAAAGAATGAAATCTTCCCATTTGCAACAACACGGATGGATCTAAATAGTGTAAGACTAAGTGAAATAAGTCAGAGAAAGACAATCCATAGGATTTCATGTATATGTATAATTTAAGAAACACAACAAATGAACAAAGCTTAAAAGAGAGAGAGACAAATCAAGAAACAGACACCTAACTAATGAGAAAACAATGATGGTTATCAGAAGAGAGGTGGGTGAGGGGGATGGGTTAAATATGTCATGGGAGTTAAAATATACTCTTACCATTATGAATAATGGGCAGTGTATAGAGTCAGTGAATCACGATACTGTATACCTGAAACTAATTTGACACTGTATGTTAACTATACTGAAATTAAAATGAAAAAGAAAACAGTAGAAGAAAGAATTTTGGTTTCCTTATTAAAATGATAGCTTTGCAAACCAGGTGAGTTTCATAAAAGTAATTTTTTCATTTATTTATATCTTCTGTAACCATAAGAGGAAATAAACCTGGAGGCTCCAACTCAGGATTTTTCCAAAGAAAAGATAATCATTCCAGTATAAAGACATGAAACTCTTCTAACTTCACATTCTTTAAAACTCATAGAACTCAGATAACTATGTTTTCATTGTGCTATATAGAATAGCAATATTTTCATAATTGCATTTGAATCATTAAAAGAAAGTTAAATTTCTTTCAATATAAATTGATTACATTCATTTTGTCAGATTTGTGCTCTGAGGAATCTGGATTCAATCCTAGAGCAGCTGCATTCTAGATATGAGACATTGGGCAAGTCACTTAGTTTTTTCAGTTGATAGAAAGATAAAATGATGTTATACATTTCAGTCCTACAGCATTATGTCTCATAGAAAGCATTCATTAAATGTAACCCAAGTTACAGATCTATAGTAATGATTTAAGTGGCCAAAATATCAAATTAACTAAAAACATCCCATGCTCTGGTATTCTGGACATATCACCATTCTCTAAAATGTCCATAGTCTACTCCAATTTGCGTGAACTAAGAACACCAATAATCTGATTGATTGTAATAATAGAATTAACATTTTAGACTACCAATTATTTGGATTTTATACATTTATTTGAAATATATTTAATAAACCTCTTCTATATACCAGCCAATGGTCTGGGCAGTGGATAAACAATGGTAAACAGTCCTTGCCTGTATGAAGCTTACAGTCTAGAAGGCAGAGACACCAGAGTGAATATGTAAAGAAACAATTCATCAAGATAATTTCAAAATGGTAATACCCAAAAGAAAATCAACAAAGGTCACCCACTGAGTGATTAGGGGTCAGATCTAGCTTGGATTGGGAGCCAAGAAAATCCAGGATGAGGAACTGACATCTGAGCTGACAACTAAAGTACAAGAAGAAGCCAGAGGGGCAAAGGTCTCAGGTCTCAGTGTCCCTAGCTGCATCCCCAAGCGAGCAGCAAATGCAAAGGCTGTAAAGGAGGAAGAAACTTGCTTATTTGCAGAACAGAAAGAAAGCTGACAGGGGTGAATAAAGTACAGTAAATGAAAGGAAAGTGGGAGGAGAAGAAGTCCAGGTCATGCAAAGCATTGGTCATTGTAAGAGTTTTGGAGTTCTAAAGCAGGCAAAGGAGACATCTGACTTGCGATTTAAAGATCAATGTAGCTGCTGTGTGAGCAATGGCTGCTGGGAGATGAGAGCCAAAAGAGTACATGGAATAGGAAGTTATCTTAATTCAGAAGACATGATGTGGCTTGGATTGAGGTGGTAGCCCTGGAGATAGAAAGACTGGATGTCCTATAACGTGTATGTTCCAAAAGGGCATATATAGAAGTAGATTGGTAAGACTTTTTGATATGATGAGAGATGAGAACAGAATATAGGAAAACTGTAAGGTTTTTGGCTTGAGAAATTGGGTAGTTTGTGATACCATTTACTGAGATGAGGAAATATAAGGAGGAAGAAGATTATGCAATGAGGCCAGTTTTCAAAGCCACATGGCCAACCTCAATTGTGGATGTGTTCTTTTTCTCCAAATAAGATGTGATTACTTGGAAACTGAGAAAACTTGGCACTTCCCTCATCCTTCTAAAATAACATTCACTTTCCAGCCCATGCCTAAAGCTCTATGCAAAAACTAGAATATTTATGCTTAACCTATGTCCACAAACCCTTATTTGCAATTATGAGTTCCATTAGCTTGGAAAACTGAAAGATTTGTATAATTCACTTGGTGGCAAAATTTACCTGCCCTTGTCTCATTTGGTGGCCAAATCCAGCCTGAATTTACATGAGGCCATTTATAGTCCTTATCCCTATTACAATCTTATTGCAAAAGTATTAACAACTTCGATTACAGTATCCCACTCTAGAATCTATTGGTGTTATATAGGATATGGTACATGTGTGATACTATCTTTATAAAATTAAAAGAAAATTAAGAATTCTGAAACATTTCTGTCTCAAGGTCTTAGAGAAGGGATTATAGAGCTTGTACTCTTAAACTTTAAACTAGACAGTATTTTATTATGTGTTTTACTACTTGGTTAAAAAAATGTTAGATCCTTTTCTGAGAGAAGAAGGTTCACAAAGTAGACTCTGAGAAAGCAACCTATTGACATTACAATTTCTTAGATTCAAGCATGGAGGGCAATGTAGGGGCCTCCAACATAATGGATTTGAGGGCAGGAAGGCTGGCATTTTTATGCAAGGAAAAGTCACACAGGCAGGTTAACAACAGATATTTCACTCTAATGACCAAAAAAAAAAAAATGGTGTCAAAACTCCTAATTATTTAGGAGTTAACATAACATGGAGCAGCTCCTACACTTAATTTCATTGATTCTAAGCTGCGCAATTTCTACCTGCTAACTTTTCTGAAATTGGGATATGTCCTACAATTAATGGAATCTTAAAATAGACTCTGACCGGGTGGAAGTGATGATGTGTTACTGCTTGAGCATATCCAACCTTGGCTGTTATTTTTGCCTGCATGGTGGGAAAGGTAAAACTTTCTGTGTCTCAATCATAAACTATCTAAGGACCTTAATAGGATCATGTCTTTGTTGATTTAGGCTGCTAAAACAAAAATGCCATATACTGGGTGACTTATATATAACAGAAATTTATTTATCACAGTTCTTTCTGGAGGTTGGGAAATCTAAGATCAAGGCACAGGTAGATTTAGTGTCTGGTTCACAGAATGGCTATCTTGTAGCTGTGTCTTCACACGATGGAAGAGGCAAAGGAGCTCTCTAGGGGGTGTTTTCATAGGGGCACCAGTTCTTTTCAAGAGGGCTCCATCCTCGTAACCTTATAGTCTCCCTAAGGCCCCACTTCTAAATACCATCACAGTGGGGATTAGGTTTCAACATATGAATTCTGAAGATATGTAAACATTTAGTCTATAGTAGAAGGTTTTGAGTGTTACCTGAAGTCCTCCATTGTCAGCATCGGTTAGTATCAAGAAAGCACCAGCATCAAAACTTACAAAATGTCAGAAGCTTGGAATAAGACCCCAAAGACAATATTGAGGCATATTTTAGTAGCATCACCAGTGCTCTCTATGGCATAGAGGGTGATATTTTATGGGAAAACAGAGGTATCAAAACTTTGTTTGAAGTTTTCCCAAAAAATAAAATCTTATGAAGATTTGTAATTCTTCCACCAATTTTTATTTTCCTTTTATTATATGCAGATATAAATCCATTTTTCAACAAATATGAAATAATTCTAAATTATGAGAAAACACTGTGTCATTTTAATTGGTTGATTTTTAAAAATTAACTCTACATAAACCAATGGTGCATCTTATTTAATGTCTTATATTTGATGAAATACCATTCCCCTTTACAGACAGAGGCTCAAAGGACATGGCGGTGGGGATGGTGACTATGTAAAAGTGAAGATTCCAATCTCAGGTTATTATTCTTCAAGTTGACTTTTTTTTTCTTTTTCTGAGCCCAGGTTCATTTCTTACTTTCCCTCTGGCCTTTTTCTGGTACTTTGCTACTAATGCTTAAATGGAGCATCCACTTCATTAATTTACAGCATTTCTAGCACATAAACCTTCAAATACAGGTCAAAGACTGGACTTTGGCCACAACCAAATTAAGTGGATGTTTTCCAGTGATAGCATCTGCATAGAAATGTTAGGCTTTATTTCTTATAAGTCTTGCCTAATGCAAGACAAACTTTGGATTTATATTCCTTGAGTCTTATGTAGCCTATAAGGTTTTTCCTTTGTCACTCTGTGTTAAGAGTATGAGACCATTTGTAAAGGTTTTTGATGTATAAAATTGTACACCTATAAGTTACAATAACTGCACACTGCCAAAGGAATTTTTTTGAAGTTTAATCTTTTAGCCACAGAACATTAAGTAGCACAATCCATGTTATATTTAATTTTATTTGAATGTCATAGTAACTAGGACATTAGTTTTGAGATTCTTTTAATTTTACTTGTATAATTTGAATAAAGCTGTACTCCATTAATGTCAGTTAAAATGTGCTAACAAGATTAAAAGAAACACAGATCTTAACTCAAAAAGTACTGGAAAGTAAATATCTTTGTGGATGTTTTCTGTAAATATTTTTTGAAATGGCTGTAAGGCATATTTTCTAAGTAAAGCATCTATAGTCTAACTGTTAAATGAATAAGTTAAGGGACAAACTGCTTGGGTGTGAATTACAACTCTGCGACTTTTAGTTGATTAACCTTAGGCAAGTTACTTATTTTCAATGTTCCAGAGTTTTCTCATTTATAAAGTAGAGGATGCTAAAATTGTATAACTATCTTACACAATTGTTGGACAATCAAGTTCAATTCATACATGTAAGCCACTTAGAACAGTACCTATTACAGAATTAATAATAAATGTTTATTATTGCTGTTAATTTTTAAAATCTCTTTTATCTCTCTCTCTCCCTGAAGTCCCAATCATATTGGTAGTTATTTCTCAAATTTATTTCCCTGTTATCTCTCAAAACTCTAGCCTACTACATTCCACACGTTCTTCCAGATCACTTCTTTTCTTACCTTTTACCAAATGGAGCTCTGTTCTTTCTTGAAGAAACTAATTTAGATTTTGTAGGCACCATTCTCCACCCATTATCTCATCCCAGTAAAAGTCTAGAGTCCAGTAAAAGTCTTGAGCAGATAAATAAAGTATGTTTGTGAGAAACACACAGGATTGGTACAGGACTACTGAAGTTATTTAGGAAGAGAGAGACTGTTATTTCCAATATTTAATTTTGTGTCCATTTCAGTATGTTCTTGTGGGAATTTTCTCAATTCTATTTGTAAAAGTTACATACCTGGAAAGAGGAAAAAAGATGGCAGCGTAGGAGGACTCTGGGCTCACCTCGTCCTGCTGATTGCTTAGATTCCACACACATCAGCCTAAATAACCCCAAAACTGCTGGAAGACTAGCAGAATGGACTCTCTGGAGCCAAGCATAGACAAAAGGCCCAAAGAAGAGGGTAGGAAGGGCAGAGAGGTGCACACTACACGGATTGGCAGGAGGGAGCCAGGGCAGTGGAGGGGCAGCCCTCCAGGCAAGGCAGAGCCCCCAAAGTCTGGCTTGCAAAAGCGGAGGGGTCGGACTCTATGAGTTCTGACAGCCAGTGGGACTTAACATTTGGAAAGTTAAAAGTCAACAGCTCTGCTCTCGGAGAAAGGGGAGGGCAAGAGGACACCTGGAGGGAGAGTTGTTGAGCCCCAGAAGGACAGAGCTTGGTGGGGGAACAAAGGCGCTGGCAAGCGCCATTTCCCTCTCCCATCCCCCAGCCAAAATTCCAAAGGGAACCAGTTCCTATCACTGAACTTGCTTGCACCTCACAAACGCCCAACCCTGTGCTCCTGTGGATCCATCCCTCAGACGGGCCTGCCTCCCTCCAGGTGCTGTAGGGCCCCTCCCACAGGGGACCACCTACAGCAAAGCTAGCTAACCCTGCCCCTCCCTCCCCTATGCACTGATCCACCCCAGCTAATATGCCCTTGGCCAGGTCCCATCGAAGCAGCACCACAAGCCTGGCTGTGTGCAAGCAGCCCAGACAGGGGCCACACCACTCCACAGTGAGTCCTGCCCCTGGGAGAGGGGAAGATAAGGTACACACCAGTCTGACTGTGGCCCCAGCGGTGGGCTGGAGGCAGACATCGGGTCTGACTGCAGCCCTACCCACCAACACAAGTTTCTTTGGACAGCACAGGGGAAGTGCCCTGTAGTTTGGAGCTACTGTAGACCCTACCCAAAATGACAAAACAGAAGAATTCTCCTCAAAAGAAACTCCAGGAAGTAACGACAGCTAACGAATTGATCAAAACTGATTTAAGCAATATAACGGAACAAGAATTTAGAATAATAGTCATAAAATTAATTGCTGGGCTTGAAAAAAGCATAGAGGACAGCAGAGAATCTATTGCTACAGAGATCAAGGGACTAAAAAATAGTCATGAGGAATTAAAAGATGCTATAAATGAGGTGTAAAATCAAATGGAGGTGGCCATAGCACGGATTGAAGAGGCAGAGGAGAGAACAGGTGAATTAAAGGATAAAATTATGGAAAAAGGGGAAGCTGAGAAAAAGAAAAATAATAAAAATCCAGGAGTATGAGGGGAGAATTAGAGAACTAACTGATACAATCAAATGGAACAATATCTGAATCATAGGAATTCCAGAAGAAGAGAGAGAGAGAGAGAAAGGGGCTGAAGGTGTACTTGAACAAATCATAGCTGAGAACTTCCCGGATCTAGGAAAGGAAAAAGAGGTACAGAGAGCTCCCTTCAGACGTAACTTGAATTGCTATTCTGCACAACATATCATAGTGAAACTGGCAAAATACAAGGATAACGAGAGAATTCTGAAAGCCGTTAGGGATAAATAGGCCCTAACATACAAAGGTAGATACATAAGGGTAGTAGCAGACCTATCTACTGAAACTTGGCAGGCCAGAAAGGAATGGCAGGAAATCTTCCATGTGATGAACAGAAAAAATATGCAGCCAAGAATCTTTAACCCAGCAAGTCTGTCATTCAGAATAGAAGAAGAGAAAAAGGTTTTCCCAAACAAACAAAAACTGAAGGAATTCTTCACCACTAAACTAGCCCTACAAGAGATTCTAAGGTGGACTGAGTGAAATGTTGCAAGGACCACAAAGTACCAGAGACACCACTACAAGCATGAAATCTACAGATATCACAATGACTCTAAACCCATATCTTTCAGTAATAACACTGAATGTAAATGGACTAAATGCTCTAACCAAAGACATAGGGTATCAGAATGGAAGGTGCCTGGGTGGTTCAGTCGGTTAAGTGGCTGACTTCAGCTCAGGTCACGGTCTCATGCTTTGTGGGTTCGAGCCCCGCATCGGGCTCTGCTGAGAGCTGAGAGCCTGGAGCTTCCTTCAGATTCTGTGTCACCCTCTCTCTCTGCCCCTCCCCAGCTCGTACTCTGTCTCTGTCTCTCCAAAAATAAAATAAAAAATGTTAAAAAAAAAGAATGGATAAAAAAACAAGACCCATCTGTTTGCTGTCTACAAGAGACTCATTTTACACCTGAGGACACCTTCACATTGAAAGTGAGGGGATGGAGAACTATCTATCATGCTACTGGAAGTCAAAAGAAAGGTGGAGTAGCCATACTTATATCAGACAAACTGCTTTAATGTTTTTTTTTTTATTTCATTTTTGAGAGAGACAAAGACAGAATGCGAGTGGATTAGGGGCAGAGAGAGAGGGAGACACAGAATCCGAAGCAGTCTCCAGGCTCTGAGCTGTCAGCACAGAGCCCAATGAGGGGCTCAAACTCACGAGCTGTGAGATCATGACCTGAACTGAAGTCGGCCGCTCAACCGAGTCACCCAGAAGCCCCAGACAAACTAGACTTTAAATTAAAGGCTGTAACACGAGATGAAGAAGGGCATTATATAATAATTACAGAGTCTATCCATCAGTAAGAGCCAACAATTTTAAATGTCTATGCACTGAATTCAAAAGCACCCAAATCTATAAAATAATCACAAACATAAGCAATCTTATTGGTAAGAATGTGGTAATTTCAGGGGACTTTAATACTCCACTTACAACAATGGATAGATCATCTAGACACATGGTCAATAAAGAAACAAGGGCCCTGAATGATACATTGGAACAGATGGACTTGAGAGATATATTTAGAACTCTGCATCCCAAAGCAACGGAATATACTTTCTTCTTGAGTGCACATGGAACATTCTCCAAGATAGATCACATACTGGGTCACAAAACAGCCCTTCATAAGTGTAGAAGAATGGAGATCATACCATGCACCATGAAATTAACCACAGGAGAAAGTCTGGAAAACCTACAAAAGCATGGAGGTTAAAGAACATCCTACTAAAGAATGAATGGGTCAACCAGGCAATTAGAGAAGAAATTAAAAAAAAAATATATGGAAACAAATGAAAATACAACAATCCAAACGCTTGGGATGCAACGAAGTGAGTCCTAAGAGGAAAATACATTGCAATCCAGGCCTATCTCAAGAAACAAGAAAAATCCCAAATACAAAATCTAACAGCACACCTAAAGGAAATAGAAGCAGAACAGCAAAGACACCCCAAACCCAGTAGAAGAAGAGAAATAATAAAGATCAGAGCAGAAATAAACAATATCAAATCTAAAAAAACTGTAGAGCAGATCCATGAAACCAAGAGTTGGTTTTTTGAAAAAATAAAATTGATAAACCTCTAGCCAGGCTTCTCAAAAAGAAAAGGGAGAGGATGCAAATAGATAAAATCACGAATGAAAATGGAATTATTACAACCAATCCTTCAGAAATACAAGCAATTATAAGGGAATACTATGAAAAATTATATACCAACAAACTGGACAACCTGGAAGAAATGGACAAATTCCTAAACACCCACACACTTCCCAAATTCAAACGGGAAGAAATAGAAAATTTGAACAGACCCATAACTGGTGAAGAAATTGAATCAGTTATCAAAAGTCTCCCAACAAATAAGAGTCCAGGACCAGATAGCTTCCCTGGGGAATTCTACCAGACATTTAAAGCAGAGATCATACCTATCCTGCTCAAGCTGTTCCAAAAAATAGAAAGGGAAGGAAAACTTCCATACTCATTCTATGAAGCCAGCATTACTTTGATTCCCAAACCAGACAGAGACCCAGCAAAAAAGAGAACTACAGGCCAATATCCCTGATGAATATGGATGCAAAAATTCTCAACAAGATACTAGCAAATTGAATTCAACAGCATATAAAAAGAATTATTCACTATGATCAAGTGGGATTCACTCCTGGGCTGTAGGGCTGGTTCAATATTCACAAATCAATGTGATACATCACATTAATAAAAGAAAAGATAAGAACCATATGATCCTGTCAATCAATGCAGAAGAATCATTTGACAAAATTCAGCATCCTTTCTTAATAAAGACCCTCGAGAAAGTTGGGATAGAAAGAACATACTTAAACATCATAAAAGCCATTTATGAAAAGCCCGCAGATAATATCATCCTCCATGGGGAAAAACTGAGAGCTTTCCCTGAGATCAGGAACACGACAGGGATGTCCACTCTCACTGCTGTTGTTTAACATATTAGAAATTCTAGCATCAGCAATCAGACAACAAAGGCATCAAAATTGGCACAGATGAAGCAACAGAAAGACAAATAAAGAAACTGATCCCATTCACAATCGCACCAAGAAGCATAAAATACCTAGAAATAAACCTAACCAAAGATGTAAAAGGTCTGTATGCTGAAAACTATAGTAAGCTTATGAAGGAAATTGAAGAAGATACAAAGAAATGGAAAAACATTCCATGTTCATGGATTGGAAGAATAAATATTGTTAAAATGTCAATACCACCCAAAGCAATCTACACATTCAATGCAATCCCAATCACAACTGCACCAGCATTCTTCTCCAAGCTAGAACAAGCAATCCTAAAATGTGTATAGAACCACAAAAGACCCCAAATAGCCAAAGTAATATTGAAGAAGACCAAAGCAGGAGGCATCACAATCCCAGACTTTAGCCTCTACTACAAAGCTGTAATCATCAAGACAGCATGTATTGGCACAAAAACAGACGCATAAACCAATGGAACAGAATAGAGACTCTGGAATTGGACCCACAAAGTATGGCCAACTAATCTTTGACAAAGCAGGAAAGAATATCCAATGGAATAAAGACAGTCTCTTTTTTTTTTTAATTTTTTTTAACGTTTATTCATTTTTGAGACAGAGAGAGACAGAGCATGAACGGGGGAGGGTCAGAGAGAGAGGGAGACAAAGAATATGAAACAGGCTCCAGGCTCTGAGCTGTCAGCACAGAGCCCGACGGGGGGCTCGAACTCACGGACCGTGAGATCATGACCTGAACTGAAGTCTTATTCTTTTTTTTTTTTTAAATTTTTTTTTAACGTTTATTTATTTTTGAGACAAAGAGAGACAGAGCATGAACGGGGGAGGGTCAGAGAGAGGGACACACAGAATCTGAAACAGGCTCCAGGCTCCAAACTGTCAGCACAGAGCCCGACGCGGGGCTCGAACTCACGGACTGTGAGATCATGACCTGAGCTGAAGTCGGCTGCTTAACCAACTGAGCCACCCAGGCGCCCTGAGACAGTCTCTTTAACAAATGGTGCTAGGACAACTGGACAGCAACATGCAGAAGGATGAAACTAGACCACTTTCTTACACCACTCACAAAAATAAACTGAAAATGAATGAAGGACCTGAATATGAGACAGGAAACCATCCAAACCCTAGAGAAGAAAGAAGGAAAAAACCTCTCTGAACTCAGCCACAGCAATTTCTTACTTGACACATCTCCAAAGGCAAGGGAATTAAAAGCAAAAATGAACTATTGGGGTCTCATCAAGATATAAAGCTTCTGCACTGCAAAGGAAACAATCAACAAAACTAAAAGGCAACTGAAGGAATGGGAAAAGATATTTGCAAATGACATATTGGACAAAGGGCTAGTATCCAAAATCTATAAAGAGCTCACTAAACTCCATACCCAAAAAACAAATAATCCAGTGAAGAAATGGGCAGAAAACATGAATAGACACTTCTCTAAAGAAGACAGCCAGATGGCCAACAGGCACATGAAAAGATGCTCAATGTCACTCCTCATCAGGGAAATACAGATCAAAACCACACTGAGATACCACCTCATGCCAGTCAGAGTGGCTAAAATGAACAAATCAGGAGACTATAGATGCTGGAGAGGATGTGGAGAAACGGGAACCCTCCTGCACTGTTGGTGGGAATGCAAACTGGTACAGCCACTCTGGAAAACAGTGTGGAGGTTCCTCAAAAAATTAAAAATAGATCTAGCCTATGACCCAGCAATAGCACTGCTAGGAATGTACCCAAGGGATACAGGAGTACTGATGCATAGGGGCACTTGTACCCCAATGTTTATAGCAGTACTTTCAACAATAGCCGAATTATGGGAAGAGCCTAAATGTCCCTCAACTGACAAATGGATAAAGAAGTTGTGGTTTATATATACAATGGAATACTACTTGGCAATGAGAAAGAATGAAATATGGCCTTTTGTAACAATGTGGATGGAACTGGAGTGTGTTATGCTAAGTGAAATAAGTCAGGCAGAGAAAGACAGATACCATATGTTTTCACTCTTATGTGGATCCTGAGAAAGTTAACAGAAGACCATGGGGAAGAGGAAGGGGGAAAAAGTTACAGAGAGGGAAGGAGGCAAACCATATGAGACTCTTAAAAACTGAAAATAGGGGCGCCTGGGTGGCGCAGTCGGTTAAGCGTCCGACTTCAGCCAGGTCACGATCTCGCGGTCCGTGAGTTCGAGCCCCGCGTCAGGCTCTGGGCTGATGGCTCAGAGCCTGGAGCCTGTTTCCGATTCTGTGTCTCCCTCTCTCTCTGCCCCTCCCCGTTCATGCTCTGTCTCTCTCTGTCCCAAAAATAAATAAACGTTAAAAAAAAAAAAAAGAAAAAAAAATTAAAAAAAAAAAAGAAAAAAAAACTGAAAATAAACTGAGGATTGATTGGGGTGGGAGGGAGTGCAAAGTGGGTGATGGGCATTGAGGAGGCCACCTATTGGGATGAGCACTGCGTGTTATATGGAAACCAATTTGACAATAAACTACACATAAAAAAAAGAAAAAGAAAATCTCAAGCAACAACAACAAGCAAGAGCTCTGTGCTAACAACCTGGAGCCTGCTTGTGATTCTTTGTCTCTTCTCTCTCTGCCCTGCTCTTCTCATGCTCTGTTTCAAAAATAAACTTAAAAAATGTCATTGAATATTTAAAAAAAATAGAACTACCCTATGGTCCAGCAATTGCACTGCTAGGTATTTACCCAAAGAATACAAAAATACTAATTCAACATGATACAGGTACTTTGATGTTTATAGCAGCATTATTTACAATAACCAAATTATGGAAACAGCCCAAGTGTCCATCGATAGATGTGTGTGTGTGTGTGTGTGTCCACACACACACACACACAGGAATATTGTTCAGACATAAAAAAGATGAAATCTTGCTGTTTGCAACAACATGCATGGAGCTACAGAGTATTATGCTAAGTGAAAGAAGTCAGAGAAAGACAAATACCATATGATTTCACTCATATGTGTAGCTGAAGAAACATATTGAATATGCAAACGGGAAGAAAAAAGAGAGGCAAACCAAGAAACAGACTTTTAACTATAGAGAACAAGTTGATGGTTAATAGTAGGGAGGTGGGTGGGGAATGGATTAAACTGGTGATGGGAATTAAGGAGTGCACTTGTTGGGATGAGCACCAGGTGATATATAGAAGTGTTGAATTACTTTATTGTATGCCTGAAACTAATATTATACTATGCTAGCTGGAATTTAAATAAAAACTTAGAAAAAAGAGTACATAAAAAGACATTTATTAAAGTTACACATATTAAAATTTAGTTCTTTGTTAGGCTTATAAATCAATTTATATAGTTGTGATACTAGAAGAATTTAATACCACTTTAAAGAGATCTTTAATTAATAGTTGGTGATATTTAAAACTTAAAGATTAGTAAATATTTTAAATTAAATTCTCATTTCATGTATTCAAATATACTTTTAAAGTAATTTGATTTTCTGACTAACCAGCTTTCAAGTACTCAAGTAATACTTCTACTTATTAAACTTATTGAAATGACTATTTGTAAGTTCTATTAAATGTCCAGTATTTTTCATTAGCATTTCATTTATACTTTTCAGCTTTAAATCACAAGTTGAAATCAATTATTCAGTGACACATATTAAATTAGAATCACAAGGCTGTTCTAATAGCACAAATTCCCGTGAACATTACACATCATAGAAACTAAATGCCCACATATCTTAATACAAAGATATTAACACAATATGTTTGATTCTCTTAGGCCTTTCTGTACTTAATTTTATACCCTTCCTCATTTTAATGAATCTTATTTGTTAAATAAACAATGATATTATCCCAAGCAATTTGGAGGATAGCTTCTCAATTGGTTATGACTGCATAATGACCAGGGACATTCGAGAGAATATTCTCTGGACTCTTTTTCATGACACTGATGAGATACCCTGAGTCCTGTTTATAGGCATAGCCCTAGAAGCCTCAGCAGTCTATTTTTCAGTTTTAATCATGGAAATCTGAAATTCCCACCGATGATGCTACATTATTTGATTAGGCTCTACCATTTCTTTGGCTCTTAATATTTAAATGGCCTTCTTTGCCAATTATGAAGATATTCAAAACTGGGGGGATCCCGCATTTGTTTCATATTCTTTGTATCTCTTTGGGGCCATATAACTTTTGCAAATATAATAGTAATATCTGATTAAATTTTGAATATCTGTCATAGTTTTATCTATTTGGCCAAATCTTCAAAGATCCTTCTACTGTCAAAAAAGAATTTGAGACTTTCTATTTGTTTAAACAATATCAGAGTGGTGGTTCTATGACTTAACTGCCAAAATAACTGAGTACATGCATGTTGAATGGAATTAATCAGTGCTATTTGTTCAATCCTTTTTTTGAATATATAAATTATTAAATAAAGTGCCTTCTCTATAAACTTAGAACTATGTTTAAGAAGTGAGAATATAAAGAGTCCTTGTAAATTTTTTAACTTCTCTAGTTGTAAATACTGTCATATTGGACCATAACTTCCCTTAAGCGCCAGCCTCCTAGATCCCCTTAGAAAAAGTAGTATTATTGATTTCTCATGACAATATATGGAACATAAGCACAACGGGCACACAGACCACAGGTTTTGCAGCAGCAGGCTGTAGTAAAACCACACTGCCTATAGAATGGGCTATGACACAGGACCAAGGGCAGGAGGAGATATGGGAAGTGAAGGGAGGAGGGACAGGTCAGGAAATGGTAAACAGTGTAGCATTATTTCAACCCCACCCTCATATCTTTCTATATTCTAATGAAAACAGATTTAAAAATAGTATGTTCTTTGTTTTTGAGTAATTCCACCCTTCATATTACTAGAAAATTCATTACACAAATGATAACTCAAATGGCAAACACAGCTCAAATGCATTCCTAAATCTTAAAAAATGTCTTTCTGAGGTAAGACTTAGTATGAGCTAGTCAACTTTTAACAGTTTAAGGCAAAGAGGCAAGGGGTCACTACTAATAAATCTCTTCCAAAAAGCCATTTCAAAAACACTACCAGGGGCGCCTGGGTGGCTCAGTCGGTTAAGCGGCCGACTTCGGCTCAGGTCATGATCTCACGGTCCGTGAGTTCGAGCCCCGCGTCGGGCTCTGTGCTGACAGCTCAGAGCCTGGAGCCTGTTTCAGATTCTGTGTCTCCCTCTCTCCTACCCTCCCCGTTCATGTTCTGTCTCTCTCTGTCTCAAAAATAAATAAACATTAAAAAAAAATTAAAAAAAAAACACTACCAAATTTGTTTCACTAATTTTTTTAATTTTTACTTTTTTTTTACTTTTGCTTTGTCTAGATCTCAAATAAGTTTATATATATAATATGTAAATATTATATACAGTGATAATATATATAATACAGATAATAATTATATATAATATACATACACATATATATTATTATATATAATTATTATATATATATTATATATATAAATACTGAGCTGTACTGATAGCTCAGAGCCTGGGACCCTGCTTTGCATTCTGTGTCTCTGTCTCTCTCTGACACTCCCCCACTCATGCTGTCTCTCAACAATAAACAAACATTAAATAATTTTTTTGTAAATAAAAAAATAAAGTGGTGATTTTCTAATGGGGAAAACTTATATACCCTAGACCACATTTATACACATAACTTAAAATAGAAAATTGAGCTTTTCGCAATTCATATGCTTTCCACCTTTGCTTTCAGTAAATCATTGTTTGGGTTTGAATTATCATGGTTCCAATTATATTTTGGTAAATGGTTTTGCTTGGAACAGGCTTCTAGAATACTCAAGTCAGTAACAATTAGTTTTGAGGGATATGCTACTTTGTTTTTAATGACTTTTTTGATGTTAATTTACTTGAGGGGGGCGGGGGGAGAGACAGAGACACAGAGTCTGAAACAGGCTCCAGGCTCTGAGCTGTCAGCACAGAGCCCGATGTAGGGCTCAAACTTATGAGCCGTGAGATCATGACCTGAGCCAAAGTCGGACACCTAACCGACTGAGCCATCCAGGCACCCCAGTATGCTACCTTTTTTTAAAACCAGTATTTTCACTTTATGGTTGTTTTTTGTCATTAACACCTGTGTTAACAGCATCCAATCATCTGATGATAGGGTTAGGGTTAGCTTAGGAAACAGGACATTGATTTAGACTAGAATACATGTTTCCTTATACAAAGAAAGTAAAATGCTAAGTGAACATGAGTCCATTACTCATGTCTGATGACTAGAAATTCACACCACCCAAAGATCTCATTTATGGGCCTGAAACAGATGCGGGTCTTAAGACAAATGCATGAAGCTGTGTGTGTGTGTGTGTGTGTGTGTGTGTGCACATGTGCGTGCATGCAAATTATGTTTTATGTTGAAAAGAGCTAAAAGTCAGGTGAAACTCTTACATTTCAATAAGACATTACTTCAAAAAGTATATCAGTTTCCATCAATTGGCAAGCAAATTTGTGTTTGGTAATTTCTCCGTTTCTTCCTTTCTTGACACATTTTCCTAAGCCAGTACCACTCTAAACTGCTACCGGCCATGCATTTAACAGTGCAATCAGTGGTTGTAGTGATACTTATTTGTAACACAGACCACTGTTTTTATGGTGCTCTCCTGATCTATATATTCAATACTTTACATGGGGTTTCTAAGGTTCACAAAATTATTTGAGACAATTTGATAATTGAAAGAAATCTGCATTGTCAAAGTGAAGAACTGGGCAAAATGTAAAAATACTTATAACAACTAGGGACAGGAAAAGAAAGAGAATAGAATACTGTTAATTCTAATTAACAGAATTCTGCCTAATTCAGATTCCAGGCAAGAGAAATAGTCATTTATAGAATTATCTGGAAAATTACTTTTGTGCTTTAATTCATTCGGATGGTATAAGCTTTGGCCTTATTGCTGGTTCATATTATATACATATATATTATGATTAAATTCAATAAATACATATCTTAGTAAAATGACTTTTTTTGTGACAGAAAGCCTTGTATTCTAGTTTTTTTTTTTTAACTCAACTTTTCTTTATGGTTGTCACCGAATCCTGTTGTCTGCTGTAGTTTGAATTCAGGTGGTGAATGCTTAACTGTGTGGTTTTACTCAAGTATGAAATTAATAATGGAGCTGGGTTTGTTGTGTGGTCTGACTCACTTTCCACAACTTGAGGAGGTTTCAGAATTATGGCTTCTATTAACATTTCTTTGTCAGGGATTTATGCACCAATCAGATTTGCTCCCAACCTGAATCAATACAAGTGAAGTAATACTTTTTGCTGTTCTTGATTTTGAAACCAAGAAGATACACTGGTCTCACCTTGTTGAATCATTTCAAACCTCCCATTGATTTTAATATGTCCAGCTTGATGGCCTGTGCATCTGATGTGATTATTACTACAGTGGTCAAGAGCTTGGAAAACAAAATAGAGCCAGTGAAAGATACTTCACTAGGATGAAATTTATATCCTCAACTTCCAAGGAATTTTTTTTTACATTTCCCACGAAGCACAACCTAATGTCTTTACTATGACTCATTTACTGTAGTGAAAACTTACAACCAGATTCAACCTGAAAGCAGGTCAGTACATTGACAGAAAAAAGCATTAGAGCAAACCACATATATCCTTTTGTGTTAAAAACTAGAGCCTTTTTATTTAAATATTACTTTTGAGAAGTCTAAAATCTCGTGAGAAGTATACAACTGAATAAACACAGCAGGAGTAAGGAATAACATAATTCCAAAAAAAAAAAAAAACCAAAAAAACAAACACATTGCCCATCTGACTTGTTTTACTTTAAGAAAAAATCCTCTCCTCTGTTGTATCCTTTGGAGTAGAGAAATACAGCTCAACAAGTCTAGTTACCACAATTGTAGTGGGTTTTTATTGTTGTTGTTTTTGTTTTAGCTTATGTTTCCCCAGTGAGAGCTTTTTCAGTAGGTTTTACTGTTAAATCAGTTCAATGCAGAGCTCTTCCTTTACTGAGAAAGAAACATTTTGATTGAAGACCTATTTCAACCTTGAAAGGGTCAGTTAAATTTTACCCCAGCCAATGGCTTTATTGTCTGTGTTGCCTTGAACTGTGTTTCAAATAATAGGGCCTCTGCTCTATTTTTAAATCTAGTACTTTCAAGCGTGTGTTGCTTCTGTTTCTCCTAAGAGGAAGGGTGCTGAAGGCAATTTTTAAAGTAATCTCAAAATCGTTTTTTAAAAGGAAGAAAAATAAAAATGCATAAATATAAAACAAACCTTAGGCACCATCATTATTATTTTTACATTATGAGAAACATAGTTTTCAGTTCTTTAAGAAAAAATAATTTTTTTTAGGAAAATCTTGATACCTCATTTGTACTTTTACACAGAATTCAGTTGAGTATCATGTGTTACAATAAATGAAGGGAATAAAATATCTTAGATACGCATTGTAGCAAAATCTGTATTCTCTGCTTCCAAAATGTGTTTTTCATTGAATATGTTAACGCTACCAATAGTAGCATAAAAATTCTTCTCCCTTCTTCACCCCAGTTAATTTCTCCTGAATGCAAATATCTGAAATTCCACAAGTAGAGGCTTTAATTACAAAACCTTTAATGTTTTCAATGTCACTGTAATTTTCCAAATTTTTGTTGAAAAGAAATTCTTCAGGGAAAAGTAATATTTTAAAAGTTACCAGTCATTTTCACTTATGTCAGAATTAACTTTGGATCCATTTCTAAGATTGATGTTGATCAACAAAAGAAAACCATGCCCAGTGGGGAGTGGGTAAGATAGAGTAGGTGACTTGGGATGCAAAAGACAAACATTCCATTAGTAAATTTAACCAGTTGCATCCAGGAAACTTAAGGCTTTTAGAAGATTGAATGTTTACACAGAGGAAAGGTTTCCCCTTGCCCAGGTTGTAGACTAGGCTTCAGATTTAGTGTCAGATAGCATGTTTCTCAATCAAAAGCTATGTTGTACTACGACAGAAACTTCAGATTATTAATACTGGGGTGCCTGGTGGCTCAGCTGGTGAAGCATCCAACTCTTGATTTCAGTTCAGGTCATGATCTCAGGGGTTTGTGAGTTTGAGCCCTGCATTGGACTCCTCACACTGACAATGCAGAGCTTGCCTGGAATTCTCTCTCCCTCTCTCTCAAAATAAACAAATAAACTTAAACAAAATAAATTAACAAATTAACACCTGGTATTTTTTTCTAGCCATGAATATTCCCTGCTCAGTTAGCAATGAATCTCCTATTTCCACTGGGAGAACCTATGAAAACTATGTCCTGTTCCATGCAGCTGATCCTAGCTGGAAAGGTCTAAGGAGGTCTGCCTATGGTAGAAACACAACTTACAGGAATAGTCATGTCATGGCATTTCTTTCTTTCTTTCTTTCTCTTTCTTTCTTTCTTTTTATTGATTGATTATGAAATTTATTGTCAAACTGGTTTCCACACAACACCCAGTGCTCATCCCAACAGATGCCCTCCTCAATACCCATCACCCACCCACCCTCCATGACATTTCTAATTGCTGGTGGTACTTGGATCTTTTCTCTACTTTTGACTCTGGATGATTTCATATATTTCCATGTATTCATTTATTTAAATAAATGAGTTTTTTTATAAGTTTATAAATTTTGAGAGAGAGAGAGAGAGAGAAGCATGGGAGGGGCAGAGGGGGAGGGAGGGAAAGAGAATCCCAAGCAGGCTCCACACTGTCAGCACAGAGCCTGATGTGGGGCTCAAACTCATGAACCGTGAGATCATGACCTGAGCTGAAGCCAAGAGTAGGATGCTTAACCAACTGAGCCACCCGGGTGCCTGGCCATTCCTTTAAATACTATACTGTGCTGATGATTTCCAAGTTAAAGTCTCAGCCAAGACATCCTCGTCTGATCTCCAAATTCACAGGGGCAGACATGTCCATTTGGTCCTCTAGTAAATATCTCCACATGAATATATCTAAAAGTGGACTACTGATTCATACTTCTATCCAACCTTTGTTTTTTCTCCCTTTTGTTGGGTTCCCCATCTGAGTAAATGCAGTAATTTTCAACAGTTTCTAATTGATCTCAAACTTGGCACCTGTAAGTCAGTGGTGGTTCATTTACTTTCTCCATTCCTATCTCTGCTATATAATCCTTCAGCAGGTGCTAGTTAATCAAACAGCTCTACTTTTCACTGTTTCATTGTGATTGCCCAAATTGAGGCTGCCATAGTTTCACATCAGAGATGCTTCTACAGCCTTCCAACTGGGTTTCCCACTTCTACTCTGGTTTCCCTTAAAATCTAATTTTCACATGGTAAGAAATAACAAGTGTTGGTGAAGATGTGGAACACTGTTAGTGGGAATGTAAATTGGTACAGCCACTCTATAAAATAGTATGGAGGTTCCTCACAAATTAAAAACAGAAATATATATGATCCAGAAATTGTACTACTGGGTATCCACCCCCCCAATAAAACCAAACACTGATTTGAAAAAATCAATGCACCGTTATGTTCACTGAAGCATTATTTAGAACAGCCAAGATACAGAAACAACTTAAGTGTCCACTGATAGAATAATGCATATGGAAGATGTGGTGTGTGTGTGTGTGTGTGTGTATACACACACACACACATTATCTGCACACATATACAGAAATATCATGCAGCCACAAAAAAGGATGAGATCTTGCCATTTATAACAACATGGATGGATCCAGAGGGTATAATGCTGTGAAATAAGGCATAGAGAGAAAGACAAAAACTATATGATTTCACTTAAATGCGGAATCAAAAAAAAAGAATAAGTAAAGAGCAGAAACAGATCCATAAATACACAGAATAAACTGATGGTTGCCACAAGTGGAGGGCGATGGTGAGGATGGGCAAAATGGGTGAAAGAGAGTGGGAAATACAGGTTTGTTTTTTTTTTAAAGTAAGCTCTACCCACAACGTGGGGACTGAACTCATGAACCTGAGATCAAGAGTTGCATTTTCTACTGACTGAGCCAGCCAAGTACGCTGCAGGTTTCCAGTTATGGAATGAATAAGTAAGGGGAACAAAAGGTACAGCATAGGGAATATAGCCAACGGTACTATAATAGTATATGGTGACATGGTAGCAATACTTGTGGTGAGTATAGCATAATGTATAAACTTGTCAAATCTCTATGTTGTACACCTGAAACTAATATAACATTATGCGTCAACTATACTTAAAAATCTATTCTTCATAGGGCAACCAGAGGGGTATTTTTATTCATTTTCCTTTTAAGTTAAATTATGTCATGATTTCTGCTGCACATGGAATCAGTATGACATCTCCCACTGTACCTAGAATCAAACCTTTACCTTGTTTTCTAAGATTCTACATTATTTTGCTACTGCCTCTTTCTCCATCTTCATCTTCCACCAAACCTCATCTCTCACTCACTCCTCCAGCCTCCCTGGCTTTTATTTGCAGTTCCTTGGACATTCCAAGTTTTCTCTCATCTCAGGAATTTGGTACACGTTCACTCTGTTTAGACTATAATTCATCCGACTTTTGAATAACCGTTCTTCCCCCCCCCCCTCACCTTTTAGGTCTCAGAATAAATATCATCTATTCAGAGGAGTCCTGGCTGACCACTGCACACTTTGTCTATCCATTATTATCTACCCAAGCATAATGTTTATTTCCTTCATCTTTCTACTAGGCAACAAACTGCAGGAGGTCAGGGAAGAGGCTTTTCTTTTCACTGCTCTCACTCAGTGTTCATCATGACTAGTATTTGGGTATTGAATGGAATGAATGCCCAGTTTCTTCAACTGACCCAGCCTTCTTGAAGGCAGTCTGCTTGCCTCTCTGTATTTTTTTTAGAGCTTCTGCTGTTTTCATTTATTTTCCCTATTGCTTTCTGAACACTTTCTGCCCCTTTGGTTTCTGTACATTATCTTGAGTTTGTTCTCCAGCTTTGAATCCATGGGTGTCCATCTGATCAATTCATTTAAACTTATTCGTGAACTCTTTAAATGAAAGGCAATCTGTTGGACATGGCAGAACACAGAACTATAAGAAAAACAAAAGCCTATTCTTATGCCATTGACACATCTTTGGAAAAAGGTATGAGGCAGAGAGAAAGGGAGGAAAGATAAGTAAACAAATAACAAATACATTTGAATAAAGTAAGAGACACAAGCATGTATAGAGAATTACACGGATTTCAAAATGCCTCACTATTATTTCTTATTGTTGATGTACTACTTAGCCCAAAGCCTTAATTTGCTGACTTTTCAGACCCAACAGCATGCTTTTTATATGCTCTGGAATTTGTCATGATATTAGAACTGAATATAATGGACTTTTTTGTTACTTGCATACATTTTTATACATTTATAAACTTATATATTTCTGTACATTTGTTCAACCCACAATTACTTTGATGAAAACAAAAGATTTAGAGTAGCTTGTGTTATAATAACAGAAAAGTCAACTGATTACAGCATACTATTAAATATGGCACAACCAGATTCACCACCTCAAAATGCTGATGTTACCCAGAAGATATACCTTTGACACTCATGCATATCAGCAGCAACAATGTAAGTTTTCATTGAAGTATTCTACTCACTTTCTTCCTCTTTTTTTAATGTTTATATTTGAGAGAGAAACAGGGAGCAAGTGGGGGAGGGGTCGAGAGAGAGGGAGACATAGAATCTGAAGCAGGCTACAGGCTACAAGCTCTAGGAACAGAGCTGTATGCGGGGCTTGAACTTGCAAACCACAAACCATGACCTAAGCCAAACTCGTATGCTTACCTGCCTGAGCCACCCAGGTGCCCCCTACCCACTTTCTTATAAGTAAAATTTCATTAAGGTTTTAGAATTCACAAGTGAGGTAACTGCTCACTTGAATGTATAGAAAAGTTTATTCAAACTTATAGAAATGTTTAGAAAAGGTTAAACCAAAACTATCATAGTCAACATAATTTTTTTTTCATTCTTTATAAGGATAGTAGTTCAGAAATATAAAAATTCATCATCACTTCACATTGGTCTTTTTGATTATTCAAACGAATCTGCAAGGAAACCAGCTAGAGTGTTCATGTCCATCAAACCTTGTATCCAAATTCAATGAGCCAGTGGTTATTAAAAACTCACGGAAGCTTATCTGCATAGCAACCTCACTCCAGCAAAAACTAAAAACACAAATAAAAACAAGGCAGAAAAAGCTGAAAGAATAAAATTGTAAGCATTTGAATTTTGCCATATCAGATTCACTTTAATAGTAAAAGATGAATGCTTTGTTTAAACCTATTCAGGTAGATAGAAAGTTTTTCTAATCACTAACAAATTAATGGCTAGTATTTTGTGTCTGGTGTCTGGCCAATTTAACATTGGTAAGGTGAGTCAAGTTTATTTAGCCAGCCATCAAGTATGCATAAAACACACAGAAGAGTTTCCAAAGTTGCATAAGAATGGTGATCAATTCTCAGAGTAATTTATCAGCTTAAATATATTGATAATTTAATTTTCAATTCATGTGTTTGGTAGAACTAGCATTCACTTGCTAATGTGAATGGAACTCATATGGGATGGTATTGACTAAGAGGCATGAAGGAGAAATTGTATACTTTATCAAAACAAAATATTATGAACAAAACTTTCCTGAATAAACCCAGTTTCCTGCCACCAAGGAACATAACACTCTTTTCAGAAGGTTGTGAATGAGTTGACTAAAATTCAGACTCTTTTAAAAAACCAACACCATAGACTGCCATCAATACAGTCACCTCTATTTTGATACATTTTTTTCTTTCTGCCCAATGTTCTGTGTTGTACATGAGAACATTAATTAATCAGATGGCGTTGCAAAAAATTCATTTGAGAATAATTGAGATTGAGATTGAGAATAAATCTCTTTTCTTTCCTTTTTTTCCTAAAGGACACTGTGAGTCCTAGACTGAACCAAATATAACCTAGTCCTTATGCTGGAGGAACACTCATCACATTTTACAGAATTACCTGAAATACAGCTCATCACTGTACACTGAATTAACATTTTGATAAAACTAAATTCCCAGAATAAAAGGGTGTTTAGAACTAGTGAACACCAAAATTCGACCATTTTGAAGTTAATGGAACATAATGCAATTGTATTATTGTTGTCTTAAAATGTTATTGAGATATTTCATACACTTAATGAAGAAAATTGAGAAATTTCATAAATAATAAAGCCATTTTTCTGAGATTTTAATGCATAGTTATGATAAATGATTCGAGGTATAGTATTTTATTATGGAAAATAGGTGTCAATATCGTTATTACTTCACTTTCCAGGATACTTTATGAGCTCGTTGTAATATAATTTAGTTTAGTAGAGTGCACCAGCAAAACAAGTATTCTGTTACAACACAACTAATCTTTGTAACAGCTGCACATTTACCATCCTCAGCTGCTCCAGTTACAACAATCATCCTTTTAACAGCCTGACACCTGTCTCTTATTATATTTGAGAGCAATTGTTAATTTCCTTAAATTTTCCATCCCTTTTAGTGTCTTTGCCTTGCTTTATTTCTCTGATGCACATTTACATGGTCTATTATATTAATTCCCTCATTTAATCTTGAAAACCTAAAATTATTAGGAAGTTAATTGTGCAGGGATCAGAGGTTTTTCTCACTTACAGCATAACTCTGTTAAATGACACAGTTTGTTCCAGCTTCTTGCTGACACTGCAAGGGATTGTCTAGAATGAAGAGTTCAATTACTTTCACAGTGCTAATCATATATCATTATGTAGAAGCATGAATCCTTAATTCTCAAGCCAGGGCCCGGAGCAGCACAGCAGCAATAAAGGACACATTCCAAATTCCTCTGTCCACTGCAGCATGCAGGTAATAACCAAAGAATAAAATAATTGTGTCTACTTGGCTATGCTCTTTATTAATTTGAATATTTGATGCCCACAATGAATCATGTTCCATTAATTTTTATTCACCCACACAAGATTTTTGTCAGAATTGATTTGGAATGCATTGTGCAAGGCCAAATACATATTTACACTCTTTTTTGAGAACTTTTCCTCCAGAATTTAAGAAATGTAACTTTTCAAGGTACAATTAAAAGTTTGTAAAAAAAAAAAAACACGGAACCAAGTCTTGCAGGCAAATAATTTCTCAGCTTTCACAAAGCCTGATTGCTCCTTCTCCCCCCACAATCTTGGACACATAGGTTAATGTGTAACCCACACTATTCTCTTGTTCAGTTTTCCCAAGGTCAACAAAGAAATGGAATTGGAGTGAAGAATATTTTGTTTGTTTCAGAGGCAGGAAAATGGCTTATGAAATCTCAGAGCAGGGTGTAACCTCATTAAGATAAATGTAAAAATAACTCACCAATCACAAGTTATGGAAACAGGAAATCGATGCCTGTGTTTTATAACAAAGGCACTCTTACATTTCTGGCATTAGAAACATTTCTGTTACCATTTTCTTTCCTCTTCTTCCCTCTCCTCTCTGTTGGCCTGGGCAGGAAACTCTCTGGCTCCTTCTGTTAATGTTTCCTGCTGCCAGTTTGCTCTGTCACCTGCTCAGCTGTGGCCAGAGAAGGCTGATACATCTCCCCCCTTTTGATGAGTAACTTGCAAATCTGAAGAGTTATAATCAAGCTTGCTCTTTGGAAGAGAAACATGGATAGCACAGTCCTTACTGTTCAACTTTTTTTTTTCTTGCTAAAGCTGCTCAGGGTCTACTACCTATGTTATACTCTCTGTTTTTAGGCTACATGAAAATGTAAGAGTATTAGAAATGTTCTATAGTTGCAAACACATCTATTTACTTACAGAAAACTCCAAAAAGAGTTTTCTAATGTAATTGCTTCAATCAAGTAGCAAGGTTGGCAAATAGTTTCAGTTTCATTTTTTTTATTTGCTTGATTTTCTCCAAAATCGAAAGGAAAAAGTTATTTTCCTTTTTATTCTTCCTCCCTCTCTACCTCTTTCCTTTGTTTCTCCCTCCCTCCCTCCCTCCCTCCCTTCCTTCCTTCCTTCCTTCCTTCCTTCCTTCCTTCCTTCCTTCCTTTTTGGTAAAAGGGTCAGTTTTGTGCCCTTTTGTATTTCATGTACGTAGGTCCTAACGCTAGACTTTAGTCAATATTCAGTTAACATTTTTTCTGTGACTTTTATAAATCACCTGTAAATTTAATATTCAATATATTATCTATATTTAAAATGTATCCTGTTTTCCAAAAGTTGAAGCTATACATTCAAGATCTTTCCTGTTGTTCAGTACCTTATATAGCATAATGCTGAAACTAAACAGGTACTCTGCTTCATATAATTGGAAACTAGTACTTTTTGCAAAATTCATTTCTATAGAGATAGCAGATACTTTTGGGGGTTACCTGGTAATCTTTTGCCTTTGTTACATAATTCACTTTACTGTGAACACAGCTTAAAAATATTACTGTATTACTCTGTAGATATTTAATAGTATTATAGTTTCTCCAGGTTTTGATAGAACATATGACCAAACTGGGTTGAATGCAATGAGACTGGGAACAGCCTGGAATTGGAGAGTTGTTAACTGTAATTAATCATTAATTGACTTATGCATACTCGGAATAGGTCAAAGTAGTTATGATTACTTACCCTGGTTACACTTTAAAATGGCACTGAGGTCTTTAAAAAAAAAAACAAAAAAACAATATCAGCCCAATGGAATCTGAGGTGAGGCCTGGGAACCTGTATTTTAAAAAGCTTCACAAGTGGTTCTGATGCAAAGTGAATGTGGGAATCCTTGAACTTGAGTTTTAGTAACATTAATGAAAGAAAATCAGCGTGGGGCCACTTTGAATACTTCAACTATTGATCCCTATTTACTCCTAAGCCTCTTACTATTCTTTTTATTTGCTTTTGCACTTGCATATTTATGAAAATATTAAAAGTTTGGGTTGGATGAATAATCTGACCAAATCAATATTTGCTCCCATACATTATCTGGGGCTTAGCTACTCTCTTGATATTTTAGTAGGTATTTCAAATTAGCCTTCTTAAATATTTTATCTCATCTGAAAAACTGCCATTCTGAAATTTACTACAAAAAACCTATTTACATTTGTATGTATTTTATTGTCACTAAATTATACAGTTTTACTGTTTGAAATAATGCTTAGGTTTGTTTTCCCAACAATCATCTCCTTCAAACTCAGACATCCCTTTAATTCTAATACAACAGGATTTTGGAATCATGCTCAGTTTATAATTTTAGAGACTGATTATTAATGGTCATTAATATATATTGTTGGGTACTATTCCAGTTTATTTTTTTCTGATTTTAAAATAAAATCAATTCTTACATAAAAATGCTAAGTTTTGTAATTTTAAATTTTGTTCATGTAAATATAGTCACAAATCAGAATACATTCTTAGTTCATGTATCTTAATTGTTTAAGTAGTCACATTAAATACATTCATTCTTATTTTTTTCTAATCCTCAAGAATTTTTTCCTTGGTGTGACAAATCCCATCCTTTTTGTTTTCCAGATTCTGTTTTGTTTCTTTCATTCACTATACTTTATGAGTGGCCAGTGGCTGGCACATGTAGCATAGATTGATTAATTCTTCCTGCATAACAAATTGCCCAAAAATTCCGTGGCTTGAAACAATAATCATTTATAACTGTTTTTGCCTCTCCGAAAGTTGGTGGAAGTTCAGCTTTGTAGCTTTACTTCTCACTCTGTGCAGGACTATGGGATACCTGGGGTAGCTCTGCTACAGGCTGTGGGGACCAGGATGGTTCCCTTTCTTGTATCTGTTATCTTTCTCCTGGGACCAGAGCACTACCTGTGGTATGTTCTCATGAGAATGGCAGGGATCTGAGAGAGCAAGTGGAAACACAGGAGGATATTAAAGTCTTGTCTCAGAAACTTCATACTTCTACTTACATGCCATAGACCAAAATGGGTTACAAGCCAACCCCAAGTCAAGTGATGGAGAAGTCCACACAAAGGTATGGATGCAAAAAGAGGGTTGGAATTGAGATCAATAAGTCAATCTATGACATAGCAATACTCTTCCTTCTTGTGCTCAGAGCAGATATCATTGACCTGTTAAATCACTCATTCCTACTGAGCTAAGATTGGCCTCAGAATTCTTCTCAAGTCAGTGTTTTATGAAGCTATGCTAAATTGCAGTAATAAGCAGAATGCCGTTTTCCTTATCTGGTGTTCACTTTCTTCATGTTTAATCATTTCTTTCTCCTTTGTATTATTTCAAAATTAATACTTGGTCTAAACTGTATGACTGGTATAAAGTATTGAACTGTAAGAAAAAATTATTTAACTAATAGTTAATATTTGCCTTCTATTAAGACAGGATTGCAGAGAAAGATGACACTTTTCTGCTCTCTTAAGGTTATGAGTGGCTTTTGACCTATGTTCTGAATGAAATATGAACAAAATGACCCATATTTTCCAGGATGAATCCTTTCATTCTGAGATTCATCAGTTCTTTCACCCTTTGCCAGTTGTCACAGGAGCAAATACTGACATGGAGGTGTGATACTGAACCATTGCATAGGAGACAGATCCTCTTAAACATTGGCCAGACCCACTGCCTACTTGCTTATAAGGAATAAAACTTTTTTAAGCCTCTGAGATTTGGAGGTTTTCTGTTACCCCAGAACTTGACCTATCATGAACAGTGTTTTCCCCAAACTGAAGCTGAAGTTAAATAATGAATGCAATTCACTAGAGCCAATTTAATATCTTATATGAACAAAAACAATTGTAGTCTTATAGATGGAGGAAATAAAGATTGAAGTAGGCAAATTAAGTGATTTTCAATATTTCTTAGTTCTTTCTTTTATTACTGGTTGCAATTAAAATTGATACCCTTTGGAAGAGCTCTCATGCTGTTCACTGTAAATGGCAAAACAGGAGAAAATAAAAGCAGAGAAAAGGAATGGCATAAAAATGCCAGGCAAAGGGGCAATCCTTAGCACGTTTTCCTATTCTGCTGTCACTCATACATGACTGAGCTGAAGTTTGAATACAGAGGTATTAATTAGGAAGGAATCTTTGGAAAAGTTGTCATTCAGTCTTTGTTTTAAGTCAGGCTAGTCTTGGATTGAAATTTAAGATGCTGTTCTTTCAACAATTCTGCATTGATTTATCCCTTTGCCTGTCCTGCAAAATTGATTTTTTGACATTTTGGTATCTTGGAAAGTACACAGTTAGACTTTGATATACTTATGGGTAGAGACAGCAACTTTTTTGGCATCTGGCAAAGAAGTCTCCTAATTCATGACATATTCAGTAACAGTCCTTGATTCATAGAGGATCCACCAGTTCCTTGAGAAAGAACTTGAACACTATATATAATTGGGATTCTTTGTATATATATATATATATATATATATATATGGGGATATATGATATATATATGGGGATTTATATATATATAATATATATATATATTTGGGATATATGAATCCATATATATATATATATATATATATATATATATATGTGGAAATTCCTTCTTTATCTCCCAAGATAGACCAAAAAAAAAAAAATCACCAAAAATGTGGAGATGAGCAGGAGCATAGATACAGAACAAGGAACTACACCAGTTTATGGACAGCAAGGATTGAGGACTCTAAAACAAAGTGGCTTCAGAACAACTGGTAGAAACTATAATCATATGTGAGATATATCCCTCATGTCAGGACTTCAAATGGGAGAAAGACTATATACCTAGCAGCTGTAAAAATGGTAAATTTGGGGTACATAGAATATATCTGAAACTATCTTTGGATGATGCTTAAATCTGAAATATATATCTTAATTTGATATAAAATATTCATCTTAAATTTCAGTCCAATATTTGCCTGACATGAAACAAAAGTTGAATAGACAATTGCTTTAAAATACTTTCTTGGGGCACTGGGTGGCTTAGTTGTTAAAATATCCAACTTTTTATTTCAGCTCAGGTCATGATCTCACAGTTCATGGGTTCGATCCCCACACTAGGCTCTGTACTGACAGTGTAGAGCCGGCTTGGGATTCTCTCTCTCCCTCTCTTGCTCATGCTCTTACTCTCTCAAAAATAAATAAATAAAACCTTTAAAAAATATGTTTCCATTTAATACTGCCATATTCAAAACCTCAGCTCAGTCAGGTGGGGCAGCAGCAGAAGAAAACTTACTCTGGATGTCCCCTTTGCCTGGTATTTTTAAGCTACTCTTTTTCTCCCTTGCTTTTATTTTCTTCTTTTGGGCCATATCTAGTGATCAGCGTAAGATGTTTTCCAAAGGCCATCAATTTAAACAACTTCCAGAGATAGTTTCAGACTATGCAGACTTAAATATATAGAGATAGGTATAGTAAACACAGAATAAGAATTTTTCTTTCTTTTTTTTTCACTTTTATGTAAACATTTTAGTAAAACCTACATACATACTGAAGAAGACTAATTATAAATGTAGAACTCAAAAAATTTCCACAAAGTGTACATATCTGTGACACAAGAACCCAGATCAAGAGAGAGAGCATTACCAGTATCCTGGAAGCGGCCTTGTTCCCTCTCCAGTCCATATACCCTCAAGACTGACAGCTTAGTTTTGCCTGATTTTGAACTTTATAAGCATGCAATCATACACTAGACAGTTTTTTTGTATCTGGCTTTTTACTCAACATTTTATATGTGAGACTTATTCCTGTTGCATGTAGTTGTAGTTTATTAATTTCTTATTGGCCTATGGTCATCTATAGCATAAATACACTATAATTTATTTATCTATTCTAGTGATGATGGATTTTTTTTTCTCCATCTTGGGTCAGCTAGGACTATTGCTGCTGTGAACATTCTAGCATATGTGTTTTGATAAGCATTTATACAAATTTCTGTTCTTTGTGTAACTAGGAATGAAATTGCAGGGTCATAAGACATGCATACATACAGCTCATATACATTGTACTGAACAGTTTTCCAAAATGGTTGTACCAATTTACAATTCCATCAGTAGGTATGTTTTAGTTAATTGGTACATAATGGTTTTGATTGAATGGCACACATTATAAAGGAAAAACCATAGGGGTCTCAGATGAAGTTATCTTCCATGAGAGAAGCATCTCTACTGTCTCTATTTAGTGAATAGAAAAGGGGGTTTGGCACCTAAATCTTCCATTTTCTAAGCTGAGTTGATGTACAAATTCTCTGTACTTCTGGTTTGTTCTTTGTTTTTGACTCTAGACATCCCAATTCGGAACAGGTTTTCAAAAGTGTTCATTGGGATCACCATCCTTGGAGGATGTTTCTCTCTTTTGCAATAAGTAAATGAGGAAAATTCCTTGATATTACTCATTAGCTTTCTTCTTCAGGCTTCTTAAGAATTCAGCAAATGTCTTAAAGGAGAAACCCTCCAGTCTTCAATTTTGTCATAGTTACCCTACGGAACCACAAATGTTTCTGCTGATTTTTCTGAACCTCACTCTTTTGCCAGGAAAAAGAATGAATTCTCAATCCCTTACTTTCCCCATTAGAAGAAAAAAAAAATTGAAAATACAGCTGTGGATCAACAATGCACCACTCCTTCCAAGACTGTCAACTGAAAATAATTGTGTTCACTGGAACCACTTCATATGGAGGGTCTTTTCCCTTTGGCATCACAGTACTATAGAATAATTTGCTTTACTATTTAGAAGTTATTGGCTTAGCTATTTTGTTTCTTTCCTGTAAGTCTTAGAATTATTCCACACGTCTTTGGACAAAACAGGCTTTTTGTCTGAGGCTACTCAACTCTACAATAGCGTTTTCCCAGAGCTGTACAACTACTGAACACTCCACAGGTTTTGGTCTCCCATAGCGGCTCCCTGCCTACACTAGCCAGATTCTCCCCCTTCCTGGCACCCCAGGAAGACAAACTGCCCCCAAAAGAATGGGTGCCTATCATAAGCTCACTTTTCCATGGTCTTCCCATATCCAACGTCTTAGTTGCTTGTTTTTATTGCTTAATGTAATATGATGCGTTAAGTAAAGGATTTTTGTATTTATCTGCCTTTTTTAGTTGTTCTTTGTGGAAGTATTAGTATGGCATGAATTAATCCTTCTCTTAGTTTAGACTTTCTAGATTTGATTTCTGTCTAAACAGTGGGTTTTCTGACATGGAGATTAGTATAAATATGGCACATGTTTAGCCATGAATTATAAATTATTACATATAAAATTACTTTCAGAAGTAAAAATAACACTAAGAAATTCTGTTTAACTCTGAAAATGTATGAATTTTTTCTCATTATTATACAATTCTATAGTGCCTTATAGACCTTTGTGTGTGTATTACAGCATGTTGATCCCATGTATGTACTATTTTGAGCACAAATAAACCTTGCTATATTTTAATATGAAGTGAGTTCATTAAGAACATGGATGCAAAAGAACAATTATTTTTGTGGTTTCCTTAAGGTTGTTTTGCAAACTTTCTCATTTAGGCATTTTAAACTTGCTCAATTTCTGCCAATGGCAACCTGTTCTCAAGCTTAGATACTTTGTCTTCATTACCCTCAGTTTTTTGTCTAATAACGAAGTTTATTAGTCAAGCTAATAGCCATGAATTGTGGTTCATTAATTGAAACTTCAGATTCACTGGTTTTAATAAAAAAGCCCACAGTCACTTCTTAAATCACTTTCAGATGTAGTTAATTTCCTTTAATCTTTTTCTTCTTTCTTCCTTTTTTTCTTTATGAAAATAATTAATAGAAAATGATTCATTAAACATGATGGTTGTGTTTATACCATAAGTAAACTAAAAAACATAAAATCTCATTCTTTTCAGGTGATATCATTTTTAAATGCTCTTCTTATAGCCAGGATTATAATTTTTGAATTATAAAATATTTTATAATCTTTCTCCCCCAGTTTTTCAGATGACATAGTATAAAATGTCAGGGAGACCCAATTATTTAATTTTATGAAGACTTTAATGTGGCAATATTTCCTATTTTAATTTACTTCCTTGGTGTTACCACAGTGTTTTGTTTCCAGACAGCATGCAGTTTTGATTCTTTAAATCTCTTTTTGCTATAATAATAAGAATTCCTAATATACAAGAAAAATGTTTTGCATATAACACAAAGAATTTAATATGAATGTATTATGTACACAAATACATATATACAAACGTATCTATATATCTATAGATATATACATAGATATACACTACAAACACACACCCATTACAAATACAAGTACAAATAATATTTCATTGTAATCCCTAATGGTAAAAATATAACTTCCAATTGCTCAATACCTTGTAACCTCTTTGAAAAAGGGTCCTCTTCATTATGGGATCAGCTTTCAAAGTTGAGTGAAAGTTTACTTGATAGTTACAGTGCTTGAACTGTTGTATAGTAAATTAGATTTTACAAAGCTCCCATGTATTTATTGGAGTTTAACAAAACTGCATGATTCTGTACTACTTGGGTACCAGCAGGAAGCAACCCCTGAGAGAAGAAATCACAGCTGGGAGCAATTAAGACTGATTAGCTTGTGGCTGAGAAAATCAAAATGGAAAGAACTTCTCTTTGGGGGAATTAGGAGCTGCATTCCCAAGCATTTCCGAGTTGAGTACAATTCTCAGAGGAATTTAAGACTGAGGAAAAATGTGAATTTCAAATGTTTGGAGGTTTTCTCAGCTTATTTAATGTCTGCATAACCACAATGTATTGACTGTATTGGATATTTGAAAGAAGAAGTTCAAGTAAATTGACCAACTTTTCTTCACATGGATTTCCCAACTTTTTCATATACTCCAAAGTTTCCCTAATATTTTCATTTGACCTTATATGTAGAATATAGATTGTTTATATAACTTCTTACTATGTATTTATCGAGATTGGGATAGCTGTGGTTTCTGAAAAACTGGCTAAGCACATAAATATCAGTTCTTCTGAAAAAAGTGCACATTATTGTGTATGAGATTGGTCTGAATTATCCTTTAGAAACTGTAAAATGGTCCAGTTGAAATTTTAAGCAAGAAATACGCAGAAACTTTATACATAATTCCTGAACTGTCATCCTGGATAAAGAACTGGTTTCTAAAGAGCTAGACAAGGATGTGCTTAATAAAGCAAAAGAAATTAAATAAAATGGCAACAGATTGCATAGTTTATACCTGTTTCTTTTGTTTTATATTTGAATTACAGATATGCATTAGAAATGTTTCTTTTGGATAGGGTGAATTGGGTCACTAACAAATTATAAATATAAATTAAATAGAAAGTTGTTTTTCTAGGCTTTTTAAGGAATCTATCAGAGATTCATTTACTCTCAATTCTAGGTCAGTTGGTGCTAACTATTGTTTTATGTGGATATGTTTGTTAGCATATCAAACCTTCTATACCAGAAAAACGATGACCCAATATTAGGTTGTTTAAAGAAATGATTCCATATTTCTTTCTCTTAACAGGTAGAATGGTTACTTTATATATAATAATTTATTTAACATGATACTCTTCTGTGTCCAGATTTTCGCAGTCATCCTTTTTTATTTTCCTCTCACCTTCCTCTCTCTCTTTCTCTTTCTTTCTTCTTTCAGTGTTGGGTGTGCTGAAAATATCACATATATGAAACAAAGTAAAGACCACTTTTTGAAATATATTACAGATTATCCCCTTGAAGGACTGATGGTTCAAAGAGCATAAAAATGTAATTGAGGAAAGTCATAATTATTAACTACAAAAAAATGTACTGTGGTAGGGTAATAGATTACTGAATCAAAAGTTGTCTTGGATTTTATTTCTACATATATATCTCTGTGTAATCACAGTTTCCAATTCACTTTACTACTTTAAGCACTTTACAGAGAGTGATGATACTAATTCTGGATGCCAGATGACTGGACAACCTTAACATTACACATACATAAAAAGATTGATTAGAAATATATTAAAGATAATACACTTCACTTAGTTTGAGAGTCAAAACTATTGACTAAATTATAGGAAGTCATGGTTCAAAATTCTGCAATCACTGACCAGAGATTATATAAAAGGGAACCAACCAGGGGCTGGTAATCACCAAATTGATTTTCTATTTCCTAAACCAGTTGTTCTCAGTTTATAACCTTTTAAGTACTATGAATTCTTCCATAAAAGAACCCAAGTTTCAAAAAAAAAAACCTCATTTTATTCAAAATTGGAAATTTATGTATTTGCATGTGTTATAATGCCATTCACAGTAAGATTTAAAAACAAATCACTGCATTAATGTTGGGGGGTATCTATTTTTGCCATTAGAGATTTTATATCTGATAACACTATTCTCTTAGTGTCAATCATATTACTGTCATCAGGAGGTTAATAGAGCTGCTATCTAGGCTGACAAGACACAGTTAAAAATGGCCAGCAAATTAGGGGTAGAGTGGTGTGGAATCCTATGGGGAATGACAGAAATCATTAGAAAGTAGGTCCAGGAACCAAGGTAAGCATAATCCTCAATTTCTAAGTTTATCCTGTACTGTCCATAACAGGTAGGGTCAGCAATATATTCCTACTTGCAACTGGATATGAGAGTTAGGTTATAAAGAGTCCTTGGAATATTTAGGGAAGCACCTGTCACCAGTGGTCTTCAAACTGGTACACATATAATCAGCGAATATGACAAAATTTTCCAAAGGGTAAGAGAGATCAGGTGTTTTTCAGGGATATGTTTCAGATCTTCTACATATAAACTCTTTCCTAAAATTAGTCTGTGATGCTTTCATAATAATTCTTCCATTTTATTAAAATAAAGCATCCCTTCATGTCCCAAATCTAAATGGAACTTTAGACCCCCTTGGATCCCTGTGGAAGCTTTAACGACTGGCAAAGTGCAAAAAACCCTTAGGGCTTTCCATCTTTCCCTCCTTGTACACATTCTCTTAAGCATATAGTACAGCATTAGAAAGCAGGGTATTTGGGTCTGTATGGGATCTTTGTGGGATCTTCCGAGTTCAAGTATTTGGTAGAGTTCTACTCAGGGATTAATGGCCACCTTTATTTAAAATGTGTTTGTTTAGGAACCCATGGGGGAGGGGAAGGAAAAAAAAAAAGAGGTTAGAGTGGGAGAGAGCCAAAGCATAAGAGACTGTTAAAAACTGAGAACAAACTGAGGGTTGATGGGGGGTGGGAGGGAGGAGAGGGTGGGTGATGGGTATTGAGGAGGGCACCTTTTGGGATGAGCACTGGGTGTTGTATGGAAACCAATTTGACAATAAATTTCATATATTAAAAAAATAAAAAATAATAAATAAAAAAAATTAAAAAAAAATAAAATGTGTTTGTTTGTTTTTTTCATTCTCTGTCCTGTAATGAAAAATGCACTACTTTTGAAGGATATTCTCATGAAAGCATCCCTAAGTAAATATTGGTAAGAAGTAATGAGCAATAAAAATTTTGCCATGTATATAAAGATAAGCCATTCCTTTTCAACTATTCTTAATATTCATCCTTGGAAAGACCAAACAAAATAGATTATTGACACTGACTTTTGAACTCTAACTGAAATATTTTCAAGGGCTACCAAAATTTTAATTTGTAATTGGTTAGAAGTCTAAGGCTATGATTTTGTTATGATTTTTTGAGATTAAAAATAAGTCATATTGTGAAATATTTATTACAGTTATAGCTAACCCTTATCGTATTTCACCTTATACAATAGTGACTGTTTTCTGCCATATATAGACAATCTAAAATTATATACTAGCTCAAGGATGGATTTACTTTGATGGTATATGTCTTTCTACTTCATTCATTACTTAAAAAAAGTTTGATCATGAAATATACAGTTAATTTAGTGATTTCTGATTTTGATACTTGATTGTTATCTAATTATTCTATAAAGTTAAATGTAGGACTTCAATACCTGCACATGAACATTTTTTTAAAGAATACCATAACTTATCTTCTCTATCTTATAAATAACTTTTTTAATTTTAGCTTCTTATAGTGTATATTCATTTATATCACTCTTATTACAAAGTAAAAAGAAACTATATTTTCTCTTCATTTTGTAAAATTATAACGTGGGTAGAATATATTTTGATCTCTATCAGCTTAATTTTGATGAGACAAACTTTAGCAATCAATATTACAAAGTGACTGATTTCTCATAAAGGCAAGTCACATTTGGCCAATTAGATTATACTGTGGACGTTTTCCATAAATAGACTAATCACAATATGCCAGTTCAAGGTTTGTTTAGAGATATACTTAATTGATGTGATGAAAGTTATCAAAAATATTATATTAGGAAAAGTATATTGAAATGAACTATGTTTTCATTTTTTCCAACCCTTTCTGAGTATGCCAGGTGTGTTGAGGCTCCCCAAGACCACTTCTAGGTTTGATGATTTCGTAGGAAGCCTCACAGGATTCCAAATAAAGGTAAAAGATAAAAAGGTGGACCCAAGTAAAAGAATTACAGTCATAATTAATAGTCCCTTGTTAAGTTTCTGTAAACTTTTTCTGGTATAGACACTAAGACATTAAATTCTAATGTCTAAACAATAAATACTTTAAAAAAATTTTTAAAAGTTTATCTTGAGAGAGAGAGAAAAGCACATGCAAGCATGTACAAGTGGAGGAGGGAGAAAGAGAGAGGGAAAGAGAGAACCTAAAGCAGTTTCTATGCTCAGCATGAAGCCTATAGCGGGGCTCTATCCCATGACCCTGGGATCATGACCTGAGCTGAAATCAAGAGTTGGACACTCAACCGACTGAGTCACCCAGAAGCCACTAAGCAACAAATACTTTTGAAGATCGTGTGGTTTCAAACTTTCTGCTTTCAATGTAATTAGACAACAAAATATTTGAGTTGTTAGCTAATGTTATTTTTATTTATTTATTTATTTTAGGTTTATTTTTGAGAGAGACAGAGTGTAAGCAGGGGGAGGGAAAGAGAGGGAGAGAGACACAGAATCCCAAGCAGGCTCCAGGCTGTGAGCTGTCAGCACAGAGCATGACGTGGGGCTCGAACCTACCAACCATGAGATCGTGACCTGAGCTGAAGTCAGATGCTTAACTGACTGAGCCACCCAGGTGCCCCACTGATATGTTATTTTTTGATGACATATCACATATAAAAACCCTTATGTTAGTTTGCCATTCATTTGTTCAAACATTGTTATTCAACAAACATTAATACCCTATATGCTCCGATTATACTTGTGCTTTGGATAGAAATATTAAATGGGACACCATTCCTACCTCAATGAGCTTGAAGTTTATAGGAGAAACTATAACAATGTAGTAAATAACATGGAAGTAGCATATATGAGAAATCTGGGTTCAATGAATCAGAATGACTTTCTGGGGGAGTTGGTGGAGAATATGAGAAGGGATGCAGCAAGTTCATGTTTGGACTCAACTTTTTAAGGACATTTATTTTACTTGCAACATAAATTTCTAAAGGTTCAAGTTTCACATGAAATGCCCTTCAGCTGTGGAGTAGGTAAACAAATTGTGGTTCATCCACACAAAGGAATATTAGTAAAGAACAAATAGAATGGACCAATGACCCAGAAACATAAATGAATCAATCGTAAATGCGGTATGCTAAGTGCAAGAAGCTAGATTTGAAAGTGTGCTTCCATTTACATGATATTCTGGAAAAGGCAAATAATGGGAACGGAGAACACATCGCAGTTGCTAGAAGCCTGAGATGGGAGGGGCTGACAGTAAAAGGCAAGGGGGCGTTTTTGGAGGCGATAGCATTCTTCTATATCCTGATGATGGTCAAGTCCACAAAAACAGATGATGACTGCTGAATGTAAATTATACCTTCATTAAAAAGAAATAGTTCACATAAATTTAGCTGTGTTCCCATAGGGACAGATGTGCCTGTGCACACACACCCACTCACAAAACTGTGGTGACTCATTCCTTGCTCCCCTTTACCTGTGGAAGGGTTCCCAGCAGAGCTTCTCAACAGGAGTGCTGTTGGATTTTAGGCAGGATAATTGTTCATTGCCTGGGACTGTAGTGTGCTTTACAGGATGTTCAGCAACTCTGGCACTCACTCGCCAAATGCCAGGAGCAGCCATATGCCTTTCCCAAAGTCCCCTAGGGGATATTTCTAGCTGAAAGCCACATGCTGGACATTTCCCTAAACTCCATATGAAGAGAAGTGCATTCTTTAACTCACTGAGTGTTTTGCTTATCTTTTCTCTTTTCTGGGGGTGGACTGCCTATCTGTAACAAAAGTATATTCTAGTCTGCTCTATTCCACGAATAGCAGAGTTGACTTTGCTTCAGGCCACATCTCAGGGTTGTTAAGTGTGGAAGGCAAATTCACACATGTTAGCAAGCATCTGTGGGCACACATGCCTCGTGCCCTCCAAGTTATCTTTTAGAAGAGAGCTGACACTTCAGTTTCCATCAGTCTGACTCCTGTGTCTATCTTATCAGACTTGGTAAGGAAAGAGAGGAGTATTTTATACAGATAAGCTGCCCCAATTTATATAATCGTTAATTAACAGAAGTATCAATTGGTTACGATAAATCTTCCAACCTTTAGTTTCTGTTATGACACACTCTGAGCATATTAACCCAGACCCTAAAACTCAAAGTAATACTATAGCACTGTGAACTTTCTGGAATTAGTACAGTAGGTGCCTATGAAAAACTAGTGTCATTTGCTCCTCATACATAGCATACTAGTTGTTTCTCAGTTCTTTCCCCACCTTTGAATGTAACAGGTCAGGGTTACATTGCAGCAGTGTCTGCCCTTGTAACCCACTGTCAGGCTCTCTAACTGTGTCACCGACTGATCCACACTAGCTCCTGCACTACAATTTGTACTCTGCACATAGTACAAATGAAACCGTCAGTGTTAGGTGGAGACAAGCTTTTCCTTTGAAGCATGGAAACACTTTTTTTTTTTTTCAAGAGCAAGAAAGTCTTTAGTTTGTGGGATAATGGAAGTGTCATAACATGGAGCATTATCAGATCTTTTTGTCAGTCGTTTCAAAAGCTAGACACACTATCACATACATCCTGAGGTTGAAAATTCTTGTTTTAAAATAGTATTGATAGCATTCTGAGATGACAGAGGAGTACTAGCCTCTGAGAAAAACAATAAGTAGGCAATTTATTCCTCTCACCTTATCACAAAGCCCTTCTAGCACTCTCCTGTTAGCATCCTTGTTCTTTGCTATAATCCCCCAGAATGTTTCTAAGTAGTTGCCTAATCTAATAAACTATAGTTTGTAGTACATAGTATTTTAATCCTCATTTTGTTCTAAGTGGTTAACTATGTTTTAATATGTAACATGACCTCTTTCTGCTCTTTAACGTCTGTCTCCTAAAAAGGACTTTTCTTGGTGTATCCAGTCTTATTGGGTGGGCTTTAGGCACTAGAGCTGATTTTGTAGGAATGATGTGGGGTTCTCAGAGCCCCTCAGATAACATTGCATAAATAATATCGTGCTTTGTGAATACCAGACTCTGGAATAGTTTCTGAACTTCTTATAGTCTTAGAACTTGAATATTTATCAAGTATGAGAATATTTTGTGTGATATTACTTGATTAGAGCTGCTATGTATTATTTTATTTTGAAGGGGTATTTATTCAACAAATTTTTATTAAGCACATATGATGCACTGGGAATAACAATAATAAAAACATATATAGTGTAACACTGCCAGGCTTTCTTCTAAGTATTTATATATATATATTGATTTATTTTAATCAATAGCATTGCTGGGAAGTAATTACTATTATTAACATCCCCATTATATAGATGGGAAAACTGAGGCTCAGAGATGTTAATTATTCTTCCTGAGGTCACACTTCTGGTGAGCAGTGAATGCGGGTTTGAATTCTCACATTTGGCTCAAGGCTCTCTTGTCAGGGTTAATGTTGGAGGAGATTAATAAAGGTTACACCTCAAAGATAATTTTGAGTCTATATAAAACAAAAACAAACATATGAACTAAATTTCTGCAAAATGACTCTAATTTTATAAGGTGGTTACTCTCAAAGTGGTGTGATTTTGCTTACATGTATAGTTTTTTTGTTTGTTTGTTTTCTTATTTTTGCGATGTTAATTATTCCTCCCTATCTTCCTCTGACAAATAATGTTAGGTTTGCATGTAGGTAGAAGCAAGTTTTACGGAAATAGAATGTGTAGATTTATCATAGGACAGTATAACATTGCTGCATTTTAATTTGTAAACGATTAAAAATCTCCTACTAACAATGGCTTCATATCTTGGAAAGGAAGACTTACAAAATAATTAAAAACCTGTATTTACAATATGTATGCTATTCAAACTGATTAAAATCACAAACAAAATTTAATACCTTTAAAGTATATTTGTAAGGTATTTTTAAACTTTATCATTAAGATTTGTTTGTAAAGAGACCACCACATACCATGAATTCTTACTTTTAACTTACAGTCACTGAAGCGCATGTAAACTTAGAATGGCTTTTACAAGTACGTCAAAACTAGCCATGACTAATCCAAAACACAAACTAGAGCCAAACACAATATTCACTGTAATCAATGCCAGTGCACAGGGATAACTCATTTGTAGGTCTTATGTTTGCTTATTAGATTTGAAAAATATAGCAATGATCTACCAATGAGAACTAATTTAGGTGCCTGGATTTATGAAACCACCTTTTTTGAAAAAGTTACTTACATCAGTACTATTTTCTGTAGGTGTATTAAGAATGCAATTATTCATTCAGTTAATTCATTCTCAATTGATAAACTGCTTAGAAATTAAAGCAGGGAAAATCATCTTTTTGATTCTATCAACAAATAAAAAAAAGATTAGGGAAGACTATTTTAATACTTTTACTGACTTGAATGTATGTTTTACATTTTGGTTATAAAACATGACTTTTTACATCAAACAGTCTCTCCAAAGTAGTTTGTTTGCTGGTGACACATGGCTCTTTTCCTGGAAGGAGGTGATGATACCACCAACCTTCTGGGAGGAAAGACAGGGTGACCCACACTCCTTCATCCCTCACTTTTAAGTCAGGCTGATAATGAAAAGGTAAAATTTTCTAGTGAACTTATCAATAATTAACCTCAATCAACTTTGGTAATTAAACTAAGCAAAACCACTTAACTTTATGATAAAATTACAAAAAAAATCCATTTAAAAAAATCAAAAGGTGGTGAAAGATAAAATCTGTATCTCTCTCAGAATCTTGGAGAATACTTATGTAATTTTAAAAGTGGATAGATGGTATCAGCAATGGACATGCACTTAACTAGAACTTTGGAGACATGGGGCTAAGTCCCCACCCTTCCATGAACCAGCTGAATAGTTCCATGTAAACCACTTTCACTCTTGGGATTTGATGCCCTTACTTATCAAAGTAAAGGCTGAAATAGGAGAATCATGAACTGTGTCTTGTTGGTCTCTTCTCCCTCTGTTACTCTGGTTTTACAAACATGCCTGTTCTCCCCTGGAGAGGATGAAGATGAGTCAGGAGGCCCTGGTATGGGAAAAAGGGACCAGGAGACCTTTCCAACAGTAACTAGTTCACTGAGCATCTATGACTTTCTTCCCAGCCCTGTGGAATTATGAAAAGACAGCAAATGCTTTATCTTTACTCTTTATAGTGACACATCCACAGGTAAGGGATAACATGATCTCATCAAAGCTCCTGCTTTTAGGATTTAATGTCTCAACATTAAAAAGATGTCAGAGAAAGTGAATCAATTCTCTCCTGTGTATTGCTTTTTAGAAAATTCTGTCAATGCTAATAATTATTTTGTATCACTATCGATTAAAAAACAAACATCCCTGATTAGGAATGTCTTTCAAACACATGTCCATTGGCCTTCAATGGTTATAAAGGATTTCTTTCTTTCTTTCTTTCTTTCTTTCTTTCTTTCTTTCTTTCTTTCTTTCTTTCTTTCTTTCTTCTTTTCTTTTCTTTTCTTTTCTTTCTTTTCCTCTCTTTTTCTCTTTCTTTCTTTCTCTCTCTCTTTCTCTGTCTCTCTGTCTTTCATTTTTAAATTTTAGAGAGAGAATCCCCTGAACAAGCAGGGGACAGGAGCAGAGGGAGAGAGACAAAGAGAATCTCAGGCAGACTCCATGCCCAGAGTGGAGCCTGACACAGGGCTCAATCCCACCACCCTGGGATCATGACCTGAGCCGAAATCAGGAGTCGGATGCTCAACCAACAGAGTCACCCAGGTGTCCCTATCATTTTATATTTTTAAACATTTATTTTCTGACTTAGATTGCCCTGAAGCAGACCCTGAGATGAGGATTTAGGTGAAAGTGGTTTATTAGGAAATATATCCAGGAAAAACACATAGATGAGTGGGAACAAGGAAGGGGAGAATGGGGAGGGGTGGGGAGGAATTCAAGCAAATTTGCAATATCAAGATAATTCCCATGGCTCAATCCAGCAAGGTATATCTGTCCCCTATCTGGAAAGAGGGAGCCGAAGTATTTATACAAGCACATCACAAGTCATTAATCAGTAGCTGCTGGGTAGAAGTAGAGGTATGTAAATTTCTAGGCACTTCCATCTGGCCACTGGAGGGAACAGGTACAAGTTTAGGGACTGAAAATGAAGGAAACCAGCAAAAAGATGTAGGAGATAGGGACAGAGAGCTGACAAGGTCTGTTGTAAGACCATTTACATTCCACAAGCAACCATAAAGCTGATGAAACATTATCTAATGAAGTAGTTTCCTATAAAGAATAAAGGGGTAGAGCTTGCTAATCTGTTTTACAGAGAAGTGTTTGTATTAGTGTGGGTCCTGCAGGAAACACACGACACACCACATCCAGTGATTTGAGGAGTTTAATAAAGGGACTATTTATGGAAGTGGGGGAAGTGAGCATAGACTCCCTGAAGATGAGGGCAGTATTGGCAGAGGGTTTATTTCCATCCCTTGGCTTGAAGGCATGAAGTGAAAGAACACAGAAATGTGGTGGAAAGAGAAGCTCTGTTCTTCTGCCTTCGTGGGCAGGAAGGCCTGCCCACAGAACTGGTACTCTGTCTCACTGCTGCCCACGCTCCTTTCCTTGGCTCCCATCAGCCAAACAAGGAGACAGAGCAGATGCTCTTGCTTTGGTTCCAGTTGGAACTCACAGATCTGGGCAGAGTTGAGATGGGGCAGAGGAAACACATAGGGGCAAATGGAAGATCTGTACAGTAAAAGATGAGTTGTTACATCAATTTAAAGCAATTTAAACTCAAATTGCCTAAGCCCATATTACCAGCATTCCTATCAATTTTTATTCCAGTAAGGTAATCTAAAGCTTTTCTTCAAGATATTTAGGATAAAAATCTATTCATCGAACTTGATCTTCTCTTTCTACTCCTTGCTGGAATGACCTACTTACCTTTCTAGAGTTATTAAAAGAGAAACAAAACCTAATCCTCAGGAGTTCTTTCACACTACCTGGAAATTAAGCCTTTTCTCTGTGTCCCAAGATTTGGTCTCTGACTCTACTTTATATTTATCTTTTAATCCTTGAGTTTCTCTGGCCTTTTCTTCAACATAAAAATTTTCTCTGGTAATGTACATTTCATTCTTTTTTCTCCTTAAATTGAAAATAGCCTTATTTCTTATAATTACATAATATATGCTTATTATAAGTAATGTAAACTACCAATTAAAATATAGCAAAAATTTACCTTTATCCCACAAACCAGGGATTAATAACTGTTAATACACTGCCATACATCCATGCAATATTTTTTAGTTCACACACACACATACATGCACATACATGACTATAGACTTATTTGTAAAAGTGAGATTATTTACAAAATTATTTGGATTCTTTAATAACTTACAGAAACTCTCCCATATTTTGGTAGATAGAGCTGCACAAATTTATTATAGTATAGATATTTTTATATGAATGTGAAGTAATTTATAATACTTAATGAGTTCCACAATTTTGAACATGTAATTTCTAATTTTTTGACGTTTCTTGCTACTAAAAATAATGTGACCATGGTCTACTTGTACATATATGTTTTTGTATTTATCCCTGATTTTCTTATGCTAACTTTCTAGATTTAAATCTCTTGCTGGAAATGTTTTATTAAAGGAATTTCTTCCATTTTCTACAACTGGCATTCTTTTGGGAATGCCAGTTCTAGGTGATATCTTCAATTCAGCCTAAATTTTATTTTATCAACTAAACTGTTCATTACTACAATAGGAATATTTCCAATGTATATTTATTGATATTTTCTGGTAGAAATAAATAGAAACTTCTTGAGGCTAGAGTAAGATAAAATGGGACATGCATTTTGATGTTGCTGAGGTGTTTCAATGACTCAAGGTCAGAGTTATGGTCAGACCTTAAGAACAACAGATAGAGGTGAATAGAGGCCCAAAAGATGACCGGGGAAATCTTTTGGGTACACGTGTTTCTTCTTTCCTTTGTCTGTTTGAAAATCTGCTTTAAGTCAGTCTTCCTCAGCTTCCCATTCCTTGTATAAGCCATTATTTGTTCCATGGAAAATAATGTAGGCAAGTTCCTGGTCCACTTCCTAATTTCCTTAGGAAATGGGGATAATTGATAGAATCAGTTTGGGTTTGGATGCTCACTCCTGACCTCTCTCAATCTGTGGGTTATGAGTGGGACCTAGGAACATTGTACAAACATGGCCACTTGAAGCCCCATTGCTATAATCATGTGGAGTGTAGGAGTATGACAGATGGTTCAAAGTCAAAGATGGATGGATGGGCAGCCAAGCCAAAAGTCAAAAGTAATGACTGTAGACTGCAATACCCAACTTTAAGTAATAGAACAACCAGGCAGAAGATCAACAAGGAAACAGAGGACTTGAACATCACTATGAACCAACTAGATCTCAGAGATGTGTATAGAATGCTCTACCCAACAATGGTAGAATCCACATTCTTCTTGAGTACATGTAGAACATTGTCCAGGATAGGACACATGGTAGGCCATGTAATAAATGTCAATAAATTTAAAAGGATTTAAATCATACAGTGTATGTTCTCTGACTACATTAAAATGAAGTTAGATATAATCCAATAAGAAGATTAGGAAAGTTCACAAATATGTAAAAATTAAACAACACACTCCTAAATAACCTTTGGGTCAAAGAAGAAATCAAAAGAGAAATTAGAAAATACTTTGAAATAAGTAGAAATGAAGATACACATACAAAATTTGTGCATGCAGCTGTAGGTAAAGCAGTGTTTAGAAGAAAATTTAGAGCTGTAGATACCTATATTAAAAATTCATGATCTACATGGAAGCATATTGCCTGTGCCTAATACATTTTCCAGAGCCTTGGTAAGACATGTAGACATACAGAAATATGGGGGAAAAAAGAGTGCTACTATATGATAAATTAAAGGTGAGAAAGTACAGGTCTTTCAAGGCATAATTTCCAGCAACTGCATTTTTGGTGATTTAAGATGGATTAAATGCACATTATTGAAAAACATAACTCATATTCTGACATTTAAATCAAAACAGGAGACAGAGCCTGGATTCTGGCTAGTTTATTAACCAAATTGAATGATAATATATAATATTAGCCTTATCATCAGTGGATGATTATATAGAAATATACCATGCCTCCATTATATAGAAGTAAACTTGGAGTTTAAAATGTTTCAACTTTTATTATTAGCAAAAGAATAAATGCTAATTTATATTCTCTGCTTGCCACAATGTCACTTTGGTTTTGTAGTTTTCCAATTGTATTATAAGAATAAGCCCTTCATGTTTCATTTAGTTGGAAAAGGAATATCATATTCTAAAAAAAAAATGTCTATTATGTGTCAGGAATTGTGTAATCATTTTTGTACAAATGCTCAGGTCTTTGTCTCATTATCCTTCCTGTGACGTGCATTATCATCATCACTTCAGAGACTACAGAGATTAAGAAACTGAGGTTATACTAAATTAAATGATTTACCCGGAGTCATGCCCTATAAATGGGGGAAGTGGATGCAAACAGGTCTGACCTATGCCTGAGCTTCTACTTTTCCTGTTACTCCAGGTTACCTGCCATCTGCCACCCCCACTGCTGCATTTTGCTGGGAGAATTCTGCTACAGGTCTTTTAGCCTGCACTTTTCCTGCAAATTATATCAATGGCAGCACATAAGAAAAGCGCTTGAATTGCTCTTTTTATTACTTCAATTGCTGTAGAAATTTTGTATCCCACCCTCGCCTTATCAAATTGATCATTAAAGAATCAGTCTGATTAAATTTGAGAAATAAAAGTAATGATGGTTCCTCATATATTATTTCGCCTGTTTATATGTGCCAGCTTGAACCTCAACAAGATTTGAGACATTTAATTCACATTTGTGAAGACTTGAAAGTATACCAGGTAATTTTTCATACACTGTATTATCCTGAATTTGATTTGACTTGATTCTTCTAGCGGAAATTTATTCTCAACATGTAACCATCCACACTTACAATAATAAACCTTATTAGCATCTTTCTTCTTTTCCCTTTTTAGATCATGTAAATTCTTTATTGTCACTACATGGGTCAAAGTTTAGTTCTGCAATTTGACTTTATAAATATGTGTATTTAAACACCAAACAAAACATGTTTGTTTTGCATGTTTTTAGACAACTGATGTTCCTCTAAAAAGTGCCACACGTGATTATGTGTTACTGATTGCTTGGTGACAACACTAACACATTCTTTCCATTTTATAAATTTCGGGACTTTTATTGGTTTATGGCGAATGGCTCATTTGAATACAAAGTGAAATTGTCTTGCCTACATGAGTTACTATATGTGTATGTGTACATATACATACATATAGCCCTTCTGTAGATTAAAAGGGAGATTCAAATGAGCCAGATAGTAACACTGATTTAAGAGAAAGGTATTCTTTTCCAGTCTTCAATATCCAATGGCAAGTAAGAAACTGTTAGACCTTGCAGCCCTTCCTCTCTCCCCGCCTTCTCTGTCTCCTTTGGTTCAAGATAAATTTCAATTACATAAACCCTATTTCCTGTTGCTAATCACCTACTCCAGTCAATATTCTTTAAATAGTCATTAACGCTGGGATGAGATCTCTGTCATGTCTGAAACTAAGAGAAAATTTGGAGCAGCCCATTAACAGAACAGGAAATTCCCTAATATCCTCAGGATATGTATAGAAACCCATTACAATTAAATACAAGAGGAACTAACATCCTGGGGATATTTATTAAATAAACTTGCCTAAATACATCTGACAAATACATTATCTTTCCCAAAAAGTCTAATTACCAAGATCCATTTATCTAATTAAGTGACCCTCAAATACCTTAATTTTTCTTTCGAAACTCCTCTATGATAATGAATTCACTAATAATGAAACCAGCTTGCTAAAATGGGTACCAAGATAATCAACTCATTTGTGCATCTTTGTATTTCTTATGTTAGATAAAAGCATTCAGAGAAAAGAGCCATAATTCCATGTTCCAATACTAAATAATTTTTTCTAAAAATTTTTCAAGGAAAATGAAAAACATAATTTACTTCATTGTTATTTGTAGCAGTAGCAATAAATGAAGAAAATAAATATTAAACATGAATTATATTTGTCATTTTTTTTCAGCATTTACTTATTTTTGAAAGGCAGAGAGAGACAGAGCGTGAATGGGGGAGGGGCAGAGAGAGAGAGGGAGACACAGAAACAGAAGCAGGCTCCAGGCTCCGAGCTGTCAGCACAGAGCCTGACACAGGGCTTGAACTCACAGACTGCAAGATCATGACCTGAGCCGAAGTTGGCTGCTTAACCCACTGAGCCACCCAGGTGCCCCATGAATTATATTTGTAAAGGAAAAAAATTCAATTTTTCCTTAATGTAGCAAAAACAATATACCATTATTCCAGATAATCAAAGAATAATTACCTCATAAACGTAAGAGGGCAATCATTAAAAAGTCTATCAGGGGCACCTAGGTGGCTCACTTGGTTAAGCATCCGACTCTTGATTTTTGGCTCAGGTCATGATCTCATGGTTAATGTGTTCGAGCCCCACATTAGGCCCTGAGCTGACAGTGGGGAGCCTGCTTGGGATTCTCTGTCTCCCTTTCTCTCTGCCCCCTCCCCTGCTCACGACCAATCCATCTTTCTGTCTCTCTCTCAAAAATAAATAAATTAACATTAAAAAATTGGTTCATAAAATAAAGATTGCTATTGTACAACTTGTTCTGTATTGGAATTCAGCAAAATGGAGGCCCATTCAAGGAACATTAGTTATCAAACTACTTGAAATACTTTTTGATGTCAGGGTACTCTCCATTTAAATTTTTTAAAACATCTATTTATTTTGAGAGAGAAAGAGAGGGAGAGGGAGAGAGAGAGAGGGAGAGAGAGAGAGAGAAAGAGAATGAATGGGGGAGGGGCAGAGAGAGACAGAGACAGAATCAGAGAGACAGAGACAGGCTCCAGGCTCTGAGCTGTCAGCACAGAGCCCGATGTGGGGCTCGAACTCATGGACCACAAGATCATGACCTGAGCCGAAGTTGTACGCTTAACTGACTGAGCCACCCAGGTGCCCCTATTCTCCATTTAATCTCTAATTAATTTCTTCTTTTCTATACAAAACCCTGCTTTCCCCCCCAATCCAGGCTGATCTATATATATAAATTATCTTCCAAACATTGTTTTCTCTTTGATAATATTTGCTTATGACTCTATCCTGTGTTTAGAATAGTCTCCCCAACTTCTCATTGGCCTATCTAAATCACAAGAGACAGTTCTAGAGAATAAGAAGACCAAAGATTTTGAAATCTGGGAAAAGTGGGTTTGAATACAACCTCTGCCTCTTACTAGTGGTGCAACAGTGAGAAACATTAAAAACAAAAGAGTAGACCCCAAATGGAATTGCTTATGTAAACTAAGCCCCATGTCACCAAACTGAGACTAAATTACAATTTAAACTATTTCAGAAATGGAGTTTTAAGTCAGTCATCCAGGAATCACCTGATCCACACTAGTTAGGTCATCTGTCTAAGAGATTCCTGCCATCTGCTAAAGGAAAGTAACCTTGCAATAATAACCAAATCATTTTTTTTTTGTCAGGTATAACTTCCTTGTTTTGGCTCCTGTCTGCCTATAAAAGTTTTTAATTTTATATAGTTCCTTGGAACTACTTTCTATCTGTTAGACTGGATACTACCCAATTAATAAATCATTGTATAAGGCCAATAAGATCTTTAAAGCTTACTCAGTTGAATTTTATTTTTTATTTATTTTATTTTTTAAGTTTATTTATTCTTTTTAAGTTTATTCTTTTTAAGTTTATTTATTCTTGAGAGACAGTGTGCAAGTGGGAGAGGGGCAGAGAGAGAGAGGGAGACACAGAATTTGAAGCAGGCTACAGGCTCTGGGTTGTCAGTGCACAGTCCGACGTGGGGCTCAAACCTACAAGGTCATGACCTGTGAGATCATGACCTGAGCTGAAGTCTTTTTCTTTTTTTTTTTTAATGTTTATTTATTTTTGAGACAGAGAGAGACAGAGCATGAATGGGGGAGGGTCAGAGAGAGGGACACACAGAATCTGAAACAGGTTCCAGGCTCCGAGCTGTCAGCACAGAGCCCGACGCCGGGCTCGAACTCACGGACTGCGAGATCATGACCCGAGCTGAAGTCGGCCGCTTAACCGACTGAGCCACCCAGGCGCCCCTGAAGTCTTATTCTTAACCGACTGAGCCACCCAGGAGCTGCTGAATTTTATTTTTTAAAAAGAAGGAAGCTTTGGGGCGCCTGGGTGGCTCAGTTGGTTAAGCGGCCGACTTCGGCTCAGGTCATGATCTCGTGGTCCGTGAGTTTGAGCTCCGTGTCGGGCTCTGTGCTGACAGCTCAGAGCCCGGAGCCTGTTTCAGATTCTGTGTCTCCCTCTCTCTGACCCTCCCCCATTCATGCTCTGTCTCTTTCTGTCTCAAAAATAAACGTTAAAAAAATTAAAAAAAAAAAAAAAAGAAGGAAGCTTTGAAGTTCGGTTTTGTCATTTGTAAACTGGTAATGTATCATTTATCTCACGGGATTGATCTGAAGGTTTAATGACATAACGAAGTTAAAAGAAAAAAAAAAGTCCACGACATGGAAAATTCTCCATAAATCCTACCCTTCCATAGGATTCTGTAGCAATCACAGCCATAGTGATCTCTCCTTTAGACATCTTACCCCAAGCCTTCCACCAATTTGGTGCTTTTCACAGGCCCTATATAGTTACTTTTGAAGTTCACTGGAAGCCAGTTACTAAACACTTGCTAAAAGTCACAGTTGGTGTTAGATGCTGGTGAACATAGAAAAAATATCTACAAGAATATTATGATCTATATTGAATGAGGCTAGTCATCGGGGCTCTACATCAACTACATCTTACCCTAAATTAATTAAAGCAGTTGTAAAGGGCAGCTCTGAGGAGACTGCTTTAGTGGGAGGTAAGACTGAGGCTCCAATATTTTGTCCTGTTATATATTTCTGTCAGTAATTAGCAAACAGCAGATTTCTGCCTTCTTCTGTAAACCCATTCTTTCAACTTCCAAAGGAAGCCACAATTAAGTTGAGAAAAGAGGGAGACTAGAAGGGCAAGAGTCTAGCAAGTAAAAATCTTCAGGTTCAAAACTTACTGAAATCTTGCTAATGGATACTAGAAAAAGAAATTTACCATAAGCAAAACAAAAATCAAAACAAAACAAAACAAAACAAAACAAAACAATCCCATAATCCTGACCTAGAAAAACCTGTAATTATTTCAGCTCCTCAGGGATCCAAACCACAACTAGCAGGGAACATGCTGCAAAAGTCTAGCCCCCTAGAAAGGGCATAATTCCCTTTCTTTCCCACTATTGATGTGACCACAGAGAATAAGAACAAAAAAATCCTAGTAGCAAAATTAAGCGTGTAGGAATTGGGCTGCCAGATAGGCTTTCCCAGGTCAGGCACTACACTCTTGTTAGGCTAAACATCTTCCCAGCTGCTGTCCAGCAGGAGTTGATAATTCCTATGGACCAGAGATAACTGTGCATTTTCTATTCTTACCTCTTTTGGAGGAAAGTTCTTATTTATTTTAAAACTACTGTTATTTTGCTCGTATGACATCATTGGTGTTGAGTTTGTGAGCATGTGTGTGTAAACAGTGATGGGGTATATATTACATCCCTTTTACTTCATAGTTACTTGATCAGGAGAAACCATATTGAAGCTTATAGTGAAGACTATTTCTCAGAGATCCTGGACTTTGATCTAGGTGTAGTAACTGGTTGGAATTTTGTAGTTGTTTTCTTTGGGCAAGAGGTGAATATATTTCTTTTAAGTAAGGTGCATATAAGGCATTTCGGTGATCAAGAAATAAGTTGTGGCAAAAAGTAATAACTGTTCCCTGATATGCATTCTCCCCACTTCAATTTTTTATTCATTCATTTATTTTTATTAATACTATTTTTGTAATGGAAACTTGGTTTTTATATTTCCCAGCTTCCTTTTTTTTTTTTAATTTTTTTCAACGTTTTTATTTATTTTTGGGACAGAGAGAGACAGAGCATGAACGGGGGAGGGGCAGAGAGAGAGGGAGACACAGAATCGGAAACAGGCTCCAGGCTCTGAGCCATCAGCCCAGAGCCTGACACGGGGCTCGAACTCACGGACCGCGAGATCCTGACCTGGCTGAAGTCGGACGCTTAACCGACTGCGCCACCCAGGCGCCCCCCCAGCTTCCTTTAAAGCTAGTAGAAGTGACATGTGCATTGAGGTTGTGCTCTTAAGAGGAAAGGACACACTCATTTCTCTGGGTTTATATTTTCCTGTTGGCTAGAATGTAAACAGTGGTGGTAAACCATCTTAGGCTATGTGGATGAAGGAAAGACTCTTATTTTGATGAAGCCAAAGAAGAAAACTTGGTTCCCAACGGTCTTGGACTTATCATGTCAACATTGAAAGATTTCACCCCTGGACTGTTATTAGAAAGGGAGACTAAAGGGTTAGGAACAGGGAGAAAGAAGGGTGAGGGAAAGAGGAACAGAAGAAATGTATCTTTTAAAACTCTTGTCATAGTTGGCATATAAAATCACGGATTGGGTTAGTTCACTTAGGTCAATGATTATTAATATGAGATGATGTAGACCCCCTGGGAATATCTGGCAAGATCTGGAGACATTTTTGTTTGTCTAGGGACTGGATGCTACTGTCACCAGGTGGGTAGAAGCACAGGAGAGCCCCCACAGCTAAGAATGAACACACCCAAAATGCCAACAGTGCTGAGTTTGAGAGAACCTGACTTAGGGAAAGGCTTGACAAAGTTAAGAAGAGGTTCAAAGACTGACATAAAGGATCACTTTGTCTAGAGCACAGAGCAACGGCAGAAAGGAAACTGGAAAGTCAAGCAAGTCTAAATTGCTCAGGATCATGTAAGCCATGTGAAGAAGTTTAGATTTTATACTAGGGCAATTAGAAATCAGGATTAAAATAGGAAATGAACATGATAGGATTTGCATTTTAATGAAATAAGTTTGGCTTCAGTGTGTAGAGTGAACTGGAATGGGCTGGTCTGGAGTCTAGTTAGCTTACAAATGAGAGACTGTCCTGGGAAAGGGTAATGCAGGAGGAAAAGAGAAAACAGAAGACAGATTCAGGCTTTTGGAGGGAGGAGCAAAGTGTTTGATATGTTTAAGAGAGAGAGGGTTTGGGGCTTTCTGGCTTGGACCAGAGGCAGAGAGGTGGCACTCACTGAGAAAAGGGTCACTATTTTTCCTTGTATATTATCTTCAGCAGAAAGGAGATACCAATTATGAGCCAAGGAACTTAATAAAGTCATTGAAATCATCACCAAATTCCTTTAGGTATTTGGAATTGGAGAGAGTCATTCTTTTTCTCATTTAGTGGAACAAGAAAATGGAAGTCATCTCTGAAGCAGACTTGAACTAGAATCCTAGTGAATAAGCCCTGGTAAGCCTTTTTAGGGAAGGTGATAATTTTCTCTTACAGTAAGTACATTGTCATGTTGAGGATAACATCAGACTGGGATATTTAACTAGAGTTATATGTTCTTTTCTCCCATATTTGTAATTAAAATAGAAGAAGTACTACCAGTGTTTGAAGCTGCTTGCACCTGGCTATATATTTATAAATATGTGTGTGTGTGTGTGTGTGTGTGTATTTATATAAAATTTATATGTTACATATATAGCTAGATATAGATCAGCTGACTCAAGAAATCCAACAAATTAGACCTAGTTCCAGGATACATATTGAAAATTTAAAAATTTATGTATACCTAAATTTATATACCTAAATTCATTAGTATATATAAAAAATCTTTTCTACAATGGAAATTTATACTTAGTCTATAAAAAATTTTCAAGCCTTATTAGAATCTCTCAGAATAAACAGTCATTAATTCTTAAGACTATTAATTCATTATTACTAAGACTATGAAAGAAAAACTAAAATAAGATATAAAAAACTCACTAAACTATTTGTATTTTACTAAATCAAAATTTAAAGCCACTTTAAAATTATTAAATGATTTGATATTAATCAAACCTAAATATTGTGATTTTGAAGCCTAAATAAATTATAGTGTCTTAAGGTAGATTAAATATTATATAATAAATGGCTTATTCCAGAAGATGTAATAATTTAGAAGATGCTGTTTATCTGACATGCTTCTATCCTAATTGTTTTCTAAGAGGCAAGTAAAAATAAAACAAAGCTAAAAAATTCCAGAACAGATTATTGCTGAAAATGAAATATATGTACTTTAGTATTCAAGAGCTTAAAAATATTTTTTCTTTGGCTAATATTTTGAATTTAATTTTCACAAATTTATTGCCTCTAGAAAAATAAAAAGCTTAGGACCTACACATATGAATATTTCATCAGCATTTAATATCTGCTATTGAGTTTACTTACATACATTTTTATTACAAATATATTCTTTAATATAGCCTCTTATTCAAAATGGTTTATCCAATGGCCCATTGGAATTCAGGGAAGTTCTTTTCAGTAGCAATGAAAATGAAAATGCAGAAACTTATTTGCTCCCTCTGCTGGAGAGATGGTTGTTAATTTAAAGAGCCGATATGATTTTGAACTCTGGAAGGCAATGGGTACGTTTTATTTCTTACATTCAAGAAGGAGCTCAGTAAGCAAATGTAATGGCATCTTGAGAGGCAGAAATAAGGCATATTTAGTAAGGTACATTCTGATTTAAAGACTAACATGAGATGAGCTTTTGGAAAATGTTAACTTGAGAATGATGATTTAAGTGTTTGTCTCTGAAGCTTACTTTAGTGTTTATTGTATGGGTTTACTCCCCAGAATTACCTATTTATAAAGATGCAATGCCTGTTTTGTGTTCCTTTATAGATGATGTGGGCTCTTGAGTATTATATTTTTATAACATCGATACCCTAGCAAATAAAACAACAGATCTCACATGACTTTTGGCATTTAGAACTTTGATTTTTCTCTTCTTCTTGTTCCTCAAATAATCTTTAACTACATTTTCTGGTACAATTATTATGATAGTGCACTAGTAAGTCTGACAGTATATATCAGACAATCATATCAGACAGTATATATCAAGTCTTACAGTATATATTGTTATAAATATAACAATAATTGTGATTTTTAACATTTTTTGCATGAGTTAGGAATTCTGCTAAGTTCTTTATGTGAATAATCTTATTTAGTGATTTCACAAATACATGAGGGTTGGTATTAAAACTAGCCCCATTCTACAGATGAAGAAAATAAGGCCTAATAAATAAGTAACTTGTCTTAAATTCAGATTCCTAAGTGGCCAAGCCAGGATTTTAATCCAGGCTGTCTGACTCCAGACTTCAGCCTATGCGTCTGAATGATGTCTATACAAAAATGTCACATGCAAATTGTATGACTGTTGTTATTAAAACTTATACATGTTACTGCAAAGCTCCCATTTCTTCCTGCCAGACATTATATTAATGCAAGTTGCCCATGAAATGTAAGTTTGCAGGAGACTTACTGTTCTTTCAGACTAGTGCAGTGAGGACAACCTGATGAGGCTTTATGGGGAAATGCATGTCAAATTGGACTTCCTGGTTAAGAAGTCTGCACTTGTGTGCTAATTCTCTGGATCAAAAGGTCAAAGTTTTTGCAGGTTTTTTTCCATCTTTGAAATGGATATGGCTCTTGCAGGAAGTCATAATAATAAATTTGAAAAGATCTGCATGATGCACTAAGCCTTACAACATGGGATAATATGCTCTATAAATACTCAGTAAAAAACCTATCAGCCCAAAACCAAGATGACGTGTAGCTATACTCTTGTGCATCACATATGGTAATGGAATAGAAAATTACCTTGAAAAAAATCTTTTACACTGTTAGAAGATTCAATTCAATGCCCTAAAGCTGAAGAACTTTGAATTAGAGTGTTAACACCTTATTTAATAGTTTGAATACTGACTTCTCACCAATTTAAAGGAATATAATAATGCATCTGCTGCTTTTTCATGATATACTCAAAGGCTGTAATGCAGGACCATTGAAACTACTGCCACGTGAATGAGCCAATATTCAAGAAATATTTTTTTGAGGATTACTGATTAATTGATTGATTTGAGAAATTATGTATCTGATTATGAACAACTCATGGTCATGCTATATTCAGTAAAAACAGTGGTATGGAAATTTTAATTATAAGCATGCAACACATAGTTTAAGATATAGGAATTATGATAGTTAAGTTGATTAGTTGGTTAAGCATAAACCATTTCAGATCTATAGTTTAAAAATTAGCTGGCTAACAATAAGTTGTACACTGAATTTGGCACTTCATAGACACATCCGTAAAAACATAAAATCAATTCCCCAACCAGAAAATAGTAATTCTACTTCTAATACCAAAAAAATCTCCAACACAGTGTGATAACATTGGATACACACAAAAACCCTCTTTAGGAGAAATTGCACTAGTGGTATTGAGAATCTTTTGAATGACTCAATGGACATCAGATATTCTGTCACATCACTTCAGGAAACTAAAGCTAGAAAAGGAGAGAAAAATAGTCCCCACCACATTACTGACAAGAGGGCTGTATTATTAGATACAAGAGGCATGTGCATAGCCATTGAGAAAAATATATGTAGGGATTATTTCAGGAGTTTCATAATAGAGGCTACTGTTAGAGGCAAAACAATCTTTATTCCTATTAATATGATTTTTTTATTTTATAACTAGTATGGTCTGAGAAAATACAAGTGTATTTGTACACATTATATTGCATATGACAAATGAGGCCCAAGGAGGTTGTAACTTTTTCAATTATATTACCACTTTTACTAGGGAAAATAAACTGTAAATACTATGTTAGAAAAAAAATCCTTAACATAGTAAATATCACAGTTGAAAAAGGTATGGAGTTGCAGATGTTAGATCAATTCAAAGAGGCTATGTTTGTGAACAAAGAATGGACTAGGAGCTGATTAAATAAGTTATGGTATATCCATACAATGGAATTCTATGAAGCTGTTAAAAAGAGGGGCGCCTGGGTGGCGCAGTCGGTTAAGCGTCCGACTTCAGCCAGGTCACGATCTCGCGGTCCGGGAGTTCGAGCCCCGCGTCAGGCTCTGGGCTGATGGCTCGGAGCCTGGAGCCTGTTTCCGATTCTGTGTCTCCCTCTCTCTCTGCCCCTCCCCCGTTCATGCTCTGTCTCTCTCTGTCCCAAAAATAAATAAACGTTGAAAAAAAAGAATGTGGCAGGGACATTAAAAAACACTACAGATAAAGTGGAATTCTAAACTATGTTCAAAGAAGCCTTAAGAAGGCAGGAAAAAGAAAGCAGAGTAAATAAACAGAAAACAAAACTGTAGGCTTAACCCTAATAAATCAGTAATTTCACTAACTACAAATGGTATAATACACTAATCAAAAAAGTTTGACAGAATGAATAAAAATTATTAACCTATATTCTGTTGATAAGAAATCCACTTCAAATACAATGATACAGGTAGAGTCAACATATATGTATCATGAAAACATTAATCAAAAGAAAGCAAGAGTGGTTATGTTAATAGCAGATAAAATAGACTTCAGAGCAAAGATGACGACCAGACAGAAAGGAACTTTACATAATGATAAAAGGGTCAATTTACCAAGAAGGTGTAGCAATGATACGTGCGTATGCACCAAACAAGAAGATTCATATTCTAAAAACTTGTTTGATAGCAATGCTTTTTGTACAATTGAAGAGAACAGCTATTTACAATATCCTAATGATCATTAATTCTCTATATCAATTTTATGTGTTCTTTGGCCTTTTAATGTTTTCAATATTGACATTTTTCCATTACGGAACAATTTTACCAATGCTTCTCTGGGACAGAGTCACTAGTTGGGCAGATAAAAACTATCAGTAATAAAACTGTTAGGAGCTTTAAATTATTAGCACACATAAGGGAAGGAAGGTATATAGTGTATTTTGAGAAGCTAAATGCAAGAGAGAACAACTTTTCTTTCTAACACCTTTGCTCAGTGTATACATTAGCTATACACCAATAACACCATGTAACAAATTACCCCAACACTTGATGACTTAAAACAGCTATCAATTATTTGCAAAGATCTGTGGTTCAGTAGACCTGACTGATTTAGACTGGCTCAGGTGACCAGTTCTTCTTCAGGCTGGGCCAGCTTGAGCAATTTTGCTTCTAATCACAGATCTATAGGTTGTCTAGGGTGGCTCTGGTCATGTGTCTGTCATCCTCCTTGGACCAACTGGCTTGATAGTGCATGTCCTCCACATGGAAATGACAGAGGCACAAGACAACATAAGAAAAGATGGGAGGTATCTTAAGGTCTAGTCTTGGGACTGGCACATTGCCCCGTCAGCCCCATATGCCACCAGGCAAAACAAGTCACATGGCCAAGCCCCAATGTGAGGGGTAGGTAAATATAATCTACTTTTAGAGGAACTGGAAATTCTCTAATCAAAGGGTGTAAACAAAGGGAAGAGTTAAGAACTGGGACCAATCATAAGACTGTTACCAGTACTATTAATCCTCCTCCCCAAACAATATGTGTGCATGTGCAAACACAGACACACAGACAGACACACAGACAGACACACACACACACACACACACACACACACACACACACACAGCTGACTGATGTCTTCCCACTGAGATTGGGTGGATTTCTGGTTTGTTTTTAAAAGTTTATGTTACTTCACATGACCTTGAAACAGATATATATTTAGATCTAGATCCAGATACATTTTTTTAATGTTTTTATTTATTTTTGAGACAGAGACAGAGCAAGAGCAGGGGAGGGGCAGAGAGAGAGGGAGACACAGAATCCGAAGCAGGCTCCAGGCTCCAAGCTGTCAGCACAGAACCCGACGTGGGGCTCGAACTCACCGACTGTGAGATCATGACCTGAGCCGAAGTCAGACGCCCAACCGACTGAGCCACCCAGGTGCCCCTAGATACATTTTTTAGATAAACTCTAAGTCCAACGTGGGGCCTGAAGTCATGACCACAGGATCAAGAGTCATATGCTCTATCAATTAAGCCAGCCGGACACCCCATATTTTATTTTTAAATCAAAATCATAAAGGATAATGGCATTAAACGCCTCTACTATTTTTTGTTTGCTGCATACCTCATAGAGACAGGCAAAATCAGGAAAGCGTGAGCAGAGATAGAAGCTATGCTATCCAGTAGTAAATGAAATTTTATACTATATCCTGAAATTTCTCTTTTCTACTTGATGAATGAGTGTGTATTATACTTCCTCATTTTTCTTTCTCTTTTGAATCTGTCAAAATGTTTAAGCTATAAGAATCTAGATTCTTTAAAAACAATCCAATTCAAAGATATTCCATCTATGCTATTTATAACTCTTGGATTATAATGTAGGGGGACAGATATTTGAGCAACCTTCTCCCTACATAATAAACAGATTTATTTTAGCTGTTTTATGTCTTGACCTCTCATGTAATGTTTCATTACCTAAAACAGTTGGCATATCATTGATCTGACTAAAATCACCCTCCCCCCCTTTTTTAACAGATGAGGAAACTGAGGCTCTGAGATGTGAAGAGACTTATTTCTACAAAGTATTATGGCTTAAAACATTTAAAAACATATATAAACCAGACTTGAGTTTCCTGGCTTCAATACTGTGTTAGTTTTGCTGCATAACAAATTGCCACAGACTTGGTGGTGTAAAGCAATACCCATTAACTCAAAGTGTCTGGGGGAAGAAGTCCAGGAATGGCTTTGCTGGTCCTCTGCAAGGCTGCATTCTCCACTGGAGGCTCAACTGGAGAAAAGTCTGCTTCCAGGCTCGTTCAGGTTATGGCAAAATTCATTTCCTAATGGCAGTAGGATTCAAGTCAGCTTGCTTCTTCAAAGCCAGAGATAGACAGAGACCCTAGCAGGACAGGTGTTGTACTCTTACATTAATTGTGTATATCCCATCACCTTTCCCACATTCCAGTTTCTGCCAACACTCATGGAAGAGGATTAAACAAAGGCATAAAGACCTGACAGTGAACTCATGGAGGCCATCTTAAAATCTGTCCCTATGAGTACAATATTGTGTTACCTGTCAAAATATCAGTAGGTGAGAAGGATACTGCAGTGGTTTTTAAATAGGTCTGTAAAATTTTTTACATTCTTCCCCTTCATCTCCACTCCCCCTTGAAACTAAACTTGACTTAGTGATTCATTTCTAACAAATAGAATATGGTGGAAGTAATGGTGTATGACTTCTGAGACAAAAGGCATTGTGATCTTTTTGCTCTTTCCTGGATTACTCACTCTGGGGGAAACCATTTGCCTTGTCAGGAGGACATTAAAGCACTCTGAGGCAAAGAACTGAGGGCTCCTGTCAAAAGTCAGCAAGGGTTTCTGCCAACAACTGTGTGAGTGTTGATCTTCTGCTAATAGTTGCATAAGTCAGCATATTTAGAGGAGGATTCTTGAATTCCAGTCAAACCACTAGCTTCCCACAGCCCCATCCAGTATCACCTCATGAGAAAAGCTGAGTCAGATCATTCAGCTAAGCCACTCGCTAATTCTTGATGCACTAAAACTGTAAGATTTATGAATTTTTATCACTTTAAGTTACTAAGTTTGAGGGTAATTTGTTACCCAATAATAGATAAATAATATAGACACAAAGTGCTTTATTGTCTGGTTTAACATTCATCAAAGAACTTCCCATTCATCAAAGAAATCCCTATTGTATGTTACAGGAAACTCTGTTTATAATAGATTGTGTTTTATATTTTTGAAAATCATTTAAATTTTTTATTTTATTTTTCCCCTTAAAGTGGCACCAATCCAAGTTAGAAATGTCCATTTTTGTTTGCATCTAAGAATTCTCTGTAGGAAAAACATGTCCATGCCAAGTCCTAAAGCTTTGATTAGAGGAATAATTTCCCTTGGAAAGGCTGTGTTTTCCTTAACATTTAAATCTCAGAGCTGACTTGAACATCTACTCCATATTCTAAATGGTATACACTACACATTTTCTGCAGAGAAATGTTCCAAAGATAAACTAAGAAAGGTGAGAGCACTTGTTCTTAGACTGTTTCAGGTAAGTGAAACCTCACTGTGGATGCAAATGTATTTGCTCAAAGGTTTTACTCAGAGAAAACAGTCAAAAGATTAAATCTTCATAGGGAACTATAACCCTAACAAACTTCAAAGAAGTGGGGCTCCAATTGACAACCTGTGGACTGTCCCTCCCCCTAGCTGTGAGCCTAGGAGCAAAGCAATAGAAAAGTTCAACAAATTGGATTGGTTTTCTTAATGGGACTGAAATAATCTGGTCTAAGTGAAAAAAATAAACTTTGTTCAGCTGAAGTTAAAAGGGCAGTTCTTTGTGGTTATCAAAATAATAGCTTTACAATGGGATGTTAGCACCATGTAGCAATTATTTTTTACTTTTTTACTACTCTTATCATTCTCGTTTTCCTTTTTATCTTCCATGCAATCCACTTTTATAGTTCAGAGCTGAATAAGCCATGATAGAATATTTTCACCTTTCTACTTCGAAAATTATCCTAGAATACTCTTTCCCCAAACACATCTATTTCACAAACAGCCTTATTATTTTTTTCCTTCAGTACTAGTATTTCAGTAGTCAAATTGAATTCAAGTAATATATATTCCATGGTGGAAGAACCAAAATGTCTATTAGTTTAATTTAATCCATATTAGATTGCGATACTTGTGCTTCAAATGGGTAAATTTAACAAGGTCTGGTTTTAATTTATCAAGTATACTGAAGTAGGTAAATATCAGCATGGAGCCTGATACATCAGAGTTGGAAGTATAATGAGATCAGTAGGTAAGCCCTCCATAAAATTACTTGGGGCATAGAAGAATCCAGACATAGCAATTATACTTAGCAAGAAGAAGCATTTTTAGAGAGCGTAAAGCAATTAGTCAGATTTACAATCTCAAAGGAGAGAAGGGAAAATTACTTAAGTTAAACTAAGAAGTGTCCTAAATCATCATTACACTGTATTGATCTCAGTTGAAAGTGACTGGCTAGAAATGCTTGGTTTATCTTTACCATTAAATATTTCCATAGTGTTTGACTAGCACCAAGAATATATAGTCGGCATTTGAGCTATAGTAACTTATAAGCACACAGGCCTTTTGGAATGTGTGCACATCTTTTTGAAGAAGACTCTCAGAACATTCAGGAGAGTTGACATTGATCTATATGCTAGTTATATTTTTTAACATTTCTGCCAATATACTAAAATAAAGGGTGGGCAAATACATTTAAAGAGGATGAAGAAGTGTACGCGGCAGTGGTTTTAAGTGACAAATAGGTTGTAATATTTTAACTGTTTGGTTTTATATCAAACGTGTCATTGTTCATTTACTCATTGAATTGTCCTGAATATTTCTAACCTACTTCATTTTTCAGAAAGATTTAATGTCCCTGAAAAAATATAAAAGATATTTTGAAATATGCATTGCTATGTTGAAATATCTGAGAAACCTCTTCTGATTTGTAAGAATATGCTCTTCAGATGTTAAATTACTCACGTTGGAGGCATCTGACCCATCCAATTAAAATTTTGGACTGGGGAGAGGAACACAGAATCTTTCCTATTTGCTAGTAAAATACACCCTTGAATTTGTCTCACCACTACTATGGACTCAAATGTCATCTGCACAAGGAGAGAAACTGGCCAATTATTATCTCTACTAATTGTTTATTAAGCACATTTCTTGAAGAGAAAAAAAGAAAAAAAATAAATGAGATGGTAAAATAGTATCATTACTAGGCAGATGGGGTGGTGTGTGTGTGTGTGTGTGTGTGTGTGTGCTCATACACACTTTTATTCTTTAAGATCTTAGTTATTAGAATTAGTCAAGTATATATAAATACACAGAAAGGCCAGAATGACCAATGCTACAAACTACCTGAATTTCTCTTTGTAGAATTAACCACTGAATTTTTTCTATAAAAGAAAAAGGGAGATATTTAGATTGTACCAGAGGCTGTGATGATAGCTTTTTACACATCAACTAATTTAATCCTGAGCAACTCCTAAATTATAATGTTGAACTTCCTATTTACTAAGATAATAAGTCCTTCTAATGTTGATGCTTTGAGAAAACAACCGAGTAAAAGAAAGGGCAATGTTTATTGGCCCTAACATGGCCCAAAGAACTACCTACTCTAACAAGCCTACAATACAAGTGTAAGGAGAAGGACTTAAAAACAAACAAAAAAAACAAACAAGCAAACAAACAAACAAAGCTGTGGTCCCTGTAGAATCTCTCTCTCCCCTTACCATTTCCTTTAAAGCAAAGGTTGGTAGATAAGGAAAGCCTAGGTTTGAAAAGCTTCCAAGATTTGGTTCTTTGTATTCCTAAAGGTGGACACTAGGGTTTTCACTTTTTTAGTTTGGTATTTTTTTGTATTCATGTTTTGGAAACAATTTAAATGAGTCGTCATTTATACAAATAGAAGATATTAGGAACAATAAGAAAAATGTAGAGCCATCTTTCTTACGCACATCAATGTAAAAATCCTCAAAGTTAACCACTAGCATCCAGCAGCCCATGAAAAATTAATGCATCATTACCAAGTAAACTTTTTTGGGGGAAATCTAAAAATGGCTCAATTTTAGGCAGCTTTTACCATTATAGACCAAATGTGAACTCAAAAGATCATTGTCCATGGATGCTGAGATAGCTTTATATAGAACTCAACACTCATTTCTCATGGTGTGCTGAATATATTACATTTGCCCCTCTAGATCATTTCTTTACCCTACTCTATGCCCCCAGGAAGCTCTTCTGTATAGACTCCATAAAAAGACTGTTATAACCCCTGGGGTCTAGCTGGGCTCAGTCAATGAAAATGCCTGCCTTCCAGAAGCAGATCACAGAGAGGAGAATGAGGTCAGAATATTTAGTTCCTGTTTCCTCTCTGAAGCATTGCTTCTAGCTATCCCTTAAAAAAAAGTTGCTGCTTCCCTCAAGGTGGCTTTTGTACATGATTCTCTCCCTCTGAATTCTGGTAAATGCTTCAATCTCCTCCCTTCTATCTTTAGGGTAATCCCAGGTTTAAGGAAATTCCCTTTGAGGTTCCTCAATACTCCAGCCTTACCTTAATAGTCTCCTTGTTAAAACCAAGTTATCTTAATGTCAGTGAGCCATCTGTTTTCCTTCTGTTATGGGTTCAGATGGGGAGCTTTCTTAGCATGTCCAAATATTGTGTTACATTAGTAAATTATATAAATAGAGAGAATTATCTGGTTTTTGTCCAAGATTCCCGGCACAGAACTATAAAAACACTTAGAATTTTTCTTTGTTATGCTAATAGGTAGACTCTTGGTAGGCCCCTACATAACTTCAGGATGGGGTCTGGTCCCCAAAAGATCAAGCACATGTTTAGAGAATTGGGGACTTTGAGTCAGCCTGACCACCAGGGAGCAAAGAGGACCTGGAGATTGAGTTCAATCACATGGCCAATGATTTAGTCAATCGTGACTAAATTATAAAACCATAATTAGAAGCTTAGTGGGAAATACTGATGTGCTTAGAAGGTGACATGTCCTTCCTCCACATGAAGATGGCGTGGGAGCTCTGCATCGTTCCCTTCCAGAACTCATTCTATGTGTATCTTTTATATAGTAAAACTGCAATAATTAATTATAGCATTTTCTCGAGTTCTGTGAAAGGATTATGGGAACCCTCAAATTTGTAGTCAGTTTGCTGGAAGTCCAGATTGTCTGATGTCCCCCCAAAACACAGCTGGCATCTGAAAGAAGGGCAGTCTTGAGGCAGATTAAGCCCTAAGCCTGTGGAGTGTGATGTTAACTACAGGTGGTTTAATGTCAGAATTGTATTGCAATATATCCAGTTGGAAATGAAATAGAACAAATGTATCCCAAATCAGGAGACAGCACCATGTTTTAAATGGTGAAACCTCAAACACAGCTTCATTAAAATTGAACTTCCACTATCATATTAGTATTTCTCAGTTTTAGTAATACAATTAGTTAAGACTATGAATTTTCTCAGAGAAGAACATTGGTTTTGGTGAATCTTATAAGTTGATATGTTTCATACTTAATATCTTCAAATTCTTTAGTTTGGATTTTAATTTCTTCTTTGGTCCAAGAGTTAATATTTCTCTTTTAATTTTCAGGTTTTTTTATTATTACTTTAAAAATTATTGTAACTATATCATATTTTAAACATAGAGCTTGTTTGGTACCATATCTGCTTCTAGAAATTATTAAGCTTTTCTTTGAAAATTAATATTTAGTTTGCTTTTATGAAATGTTCATAGACACATGAAAATAAGATACAGTTTCTAATTTCCTGATGTTGAAATCATTTTATATTTATCAGATAAAGTTTATTAACTTTGCCATCAGTGCCCTTAAATCCTTAGTAATTTTTTTATTTACTTGATTTATTATGGCCTTTGAGAGCTGAGACATGGTCTCCTATTTAATATTGTGTTTCTATTACTTCTCATTGTAGTTACTGGAGTTTTGCATTATGAATATTATTGACATATTATTTGGTACACAGAAGTTGATTGAAGATTTTTATTGTATTTTGTATTTTTTTATTACTATAAAGCCTTTTTCTGTTTTATGTAACGTTTTGACCTTGATTATATTTTCTCAATATTAATAGGGACTCCTGAAGTTGATTAGTCTTTTAAAAATATTTCTTTATTCTTTGTTTCTTTGTAATTGCATTGTATTTCTTGGCTCATCTTAGCTTTTTCATTTAACTTTTTTGAATCACTTTGCTTTAGATGTATACTTTGTATACAGCATTTTCTTGTAGCTTTGGAATCTAATATGTACTTCTGGGTTTTTTCAAGTTTTTTTTTGCGTGAGATCTGTGTGCGTGTGTGTGTGTGTGTGTGTGTGTGTGTGTACCTGTGTGTCTTTTATGCTGACAATATATAAGGTTTATGGTCTTTGTTCTTCTTGTAGTTAACTTCATGACTTTTAATTTTATTTTTAGACCCTTCTTTATTGATATATCTGTTTTTTAATAAATAATTTATTGCTTCCTAAAACAGTAGAAATTAGAACACTTCTGTACTATATTAGTCATCCATTGCCATGATAATGCTGCATAACAAACCACTTTAAAATTGTTTTAATTTTTTTATGGGGCGCCTGGGTGGCGCAGTCGGTTAAGCGTCCGACTTCAGCCAGGTCACGATCTCGTGGTCCGTGAGTTCGAGCCCCGCATCGGGCTCTGGGCTGATGGCTCAGAGCCTGGAGCCTGCTTCCGATTCTGTGTCTCCCTCTCTCTCTGCCCCTCCCCCGTTCATGCTCTGTCTCTCTCTGTCCCAAAAATAAATAAACGTTGAAAAAAAAATTAAAAAAAAAATTGTTTTAATTTTTTAAATGTTTATTTATTTTTGATAGAGAGACCAAGCACAAGTGGGGGAGGGGTAGAGAGAGAGAGAGAGAGAGAGAGAGGGAGATACAGAATCTGAAGCAGGCTCCAGGCTCTGAGCTGTCAGCACAGAACCTGACACAGGGCTTGAACTCACGAACCATGAGATCATGACCTGAGTCAAAGTTGGAGGCTAACCAACTGAGCCACTCGGGCAGCCCCCAAATTCACTGTTTTAAAACATTAAATATGTCAGTGATCTAGGGGAGAGTTTAACTTAACAGTTATTTTGGTTTTGTCTGGACTTATTCATTTGAACAACTGTTCACAGTTCAGCTAGCCTAGGATAGTTTTAGTTGGGATGACTAGGAAACTCAGCTATGTTTCTTTCACATGTTTCATTTTTCAGCAAGCTAGCCCAAACATATTTTTATGCTGCTAGTAGAGGAACCAAAGAGAGCAAGAAGAAATGCACAAGACTTCTTTCAGTTTAGATTTGGAGTTAATGTGCTGTTACTTCTGCTATATTCTATTGGACAAATTAAGGTATAGGCTAGTCCAGATTTAAGGAGTGTGAAAATAGTTTCTTTTTAGTGAGACAATAATCAACATCACATGGTAAAGAATATGAACACAGAGAGGACTGAAGAACTAGGCCAATAAGTGTAATCAATTTCAGAAGATCTGCTCTAAGAGCCATTTATTCACATTCCTCACACCTGCAAAGTATACTTCTCTTCATCTCAAGTTATGCCACTCTATTTACTCCAAATTCACTTTCAAACTGGTAATTGGCATCCTCTCTACCCCACGCCTGAGTTAATCTCTTCTTATACTACTGTAGACTATAGAGCTGAATGCAACCAGCATTTAACTAGCTAAATGTAATACTTAATATTTTACCTGGTGATCACTTTGCCAAGTACAACAGTTTCATTAGGTACACAAGAGTTACCATGTTACCATGGTACCACAAGAGTCAGTTTTACCAATTGTTTTGCCAGTACAGAATATGGGTTGCCATCTAGAACAGTTTCAGCTTCCTCTAACAGTTTCTGCATCCTTTTCCTAGCCTCTGCCGCCAACTTCATCTCACATACTACATATTTTAGATTTTATTATGGCAGCTCCAACTAAAAAGTTTTAGATCTGCATCGCTGGCTAGCTTGAATCCTACCCTGTGTCTATTAATTTCCAACAAAAGCATCAGAAAATTGCTGAGTCAGTGCTGAACCTAAGTGATTTGATACCATTAATTAAAATGTGATGCTCAAAATTGGTTTTAAATATTAAATTTATCTTTATCTAGTACGATTTTTTTGGGTAAAGATTTATTTTTTAGGGCATTTTTGGTTCAGAAAATGATTCAGGGGGGCACCTGTGTGGCTCAGTCAGTTGAGAACCCGACTTTGGTTCAGGTCACAATCTCATGGTTCATGAGTTCAAGTCCCACATTGGGCTTGCTGCTGCCATCACAGAGCCCTCTTTGGATCCTTTGTTCCCCTCTCTCTGCCCCTCTCCTTCTTGTGTGCATGCTCTCTCTCTCTCTCACTCTCTCTCTTAAAAATAAACATTAAAAAAAAGAAAAAGATTGAGAGGAAGATGCAGAAATTTCCCATATACCCCTTGCCCCCACTCTTACATAGCATCCTGCATTATCAACATTTACCACTGAATTGGTATATTTGTTACACCTGGTGAACCTATAGTGATAAATGTAATCACCTAAATTCCATAATTTACCTTAGGGTTCACCCTTGCTATTGTGTATTTTGTGAGTTGAGACAAATGATATGTCTATCATTATAGTATCATACATGGTGTTTTCATTGCCCTAAAAATCCTCTGTGCTCTGCCTATTCATCCTCTCCCCAACCCCAAACCCTGGAAACCATATATATATATGTGTGTATATGTGTATGTGTATATGTGTATACACATACATATACATATACATATACATGTATGTATATGTATGTATATGTATGTGTATATATATATACATATATATATCTCTTATACATATATATATACACAGTATATATATATATATATATATATATATTTTTTTTTTTTTTTTTTTTTTTTTTTTTACTGTCTCCTAGTTTTGCCTTTCCCAGAATGTCATATAGTTGGAATTGTAAAGTATGTAGCCTTTTCAGATTGGATTTTTCACTTAGTAGTATTCATTTAAGCCTCCTTCATGTCTTTTCATGACTTGATAGCTCACATATAAACTTAGAATGAGTTTGTTGATGTTCACAAAGTAACTTACTGGAATTCTGATTGGGATTACATTGAATCTATAGACCAAGTTGGGAAGAGTCTTCCTATCCATGAACATGGGATATCTCTTCATTTATTTAGTCCTTCATTGATTTCATTCATTTTGTACTTTTACTCATATAGACCTTATACACATTTTGTTAGATTTATATCTAAGTATTTCACTTTTTTGGTTTTTATATAAATGGTATTTAAAAAATTAATTGGCATATAAGTAGACATACAATATTATATTAGTTTCAGGTATATGACATAGTGATTTGATATTTACATACAGTACAAAATGCTCACCATGATAAGTGTAATTACCATCTGTCAGTGTGATTGTGTTTTCAATTTCAAATTCCACTTGTTCCTTTCTGGTACCTGGGGAAGTGATTGACTTTTGTATATTAATCCTGTATTCTACAAACTTGCTATAATTGCTTATTAGTTCCAGGAATGCTTTTGTTAATTCTTTCAGACTTTCTACGTAGACAATCATGTCACCTGTGAATAAAGCCAGTTTTATTTCCCCTTTCCCACTCTGCCTCTTTTATTTATTTTTCTTATCTTATTGCAGTAGCTAGAACTTCCAGTACAATGTAAAGAAGGAGTCATAAAAGGGGACATCTTTGCTTTGTATCTGATCTTAGTGGGAAAGTTTTGAGTTTCTTATTGGTAAGTTTGTTAGTTGTATGTTTTTTATAGATATTCTTTATTAAACTTAGGAATTTCCCCCTCTATTCCTGGTTTTCTGAGAATCTTTAATCATGAATGAGTGTTGGATTTTGCCAAATGCTTTTTCTTCACCTATTGCTATAATCATGTGAGGTGTTTTTTTTGTTTTTTGTTTTTTTTTAGCCTATTAATGTACTGGATTACCTTAATGGATTACTGAATGTTAAATAAGCCTTGCATACCTGAGATAAATTCCACGTGGTTCTGGTGTATAATTCTTTTTACACATTGTTGAATTAGATACATTAATATTTTGTTGAGGATTTTATGAGAGATACTGATCTGTACTTTACTTTTCTCATAGAGTCATTATCTGGTTTTGGTAGTACAGTAATGCTGGCCTTATAGAATGAGTTAGGGAGTATAACCTCTGCTTCTATCCTTTGAAGGAGATTATAGAAAATTGGTATACTTTCTTTTTTAAAAGTTTAATAAAATTCACTATTGAACCCTTCTGGACCTGGTGTTTTCTGTTTAGGGAGATTATTAATTATTGAATAAATTTCTTTAATAGATATAGACCTATCAGATTGTCTATTTTTTGTGTAAGTTTTGGAAGATTGTGCTTTTCAAGGAGTTGGTACATTTCATCTAAGTAACCAAATTTGTGGGCACAGAGTTACTCATACAATTTCTTTATTATTTTTTTAGTGTCCATAGGATCTGTACTGATGTCAGCTCTTTCATCTCATATTAGTAATCTGTGGTTCTTTTTTTCTAGCTAGCCTGGCTAATGTTTTGTCAATTTTATTGATATTTTCAAAGAACTACCTTTTAATTTCATTAATTTTTTTCTACTGATTTCCTGTTTTCAATTTTATTGATTTCTGCTCTAATTATTGTTTTTTCTCTTCACTTAGTTTGAATTTAATTTGCTTATATTTTTCTAGTTTCTTAAGGTGTTCAATATTGGTTTTAAAGCATCTAAGCTTCCAATGCAGAGATGGACAGAAGTCCGTATCTTAATTATATGAAGTCTGAGGACTGGGACAGAAATGATGAATGAAGTAGTGAGAATGCTTAAACTTTTGGTTTTAGGAATTTGGCACTACCTTCACTTGTTCAATTCAGACAGACATTTTAGATAAAGGGAAATCAGATCTCTTCTAAGTACTGTCCCTGAGGGAAGATTCCTGGTATTTAGCTTGTTTTTGCCTGGAGGTTGCTCCTATGCAATTATGGCAGTTGGTGGTGTAAGCTATCTGACCTGCTGAGGACTGCTGCTGAGTGTTTTATGTAATCAAAAGAGACTCAACAGGATTGAGAAGAGCAAACTGATTTTGTAATTTTGTTGAATATTTCAAACCTTTTAAGTTGCGTGACTGTTTGACAATTGTCAGAATAATTGTTACTTTGCTAATTTGTTAAAAAAATTTTAAATTTATTGTATATTTGTGTAAATATTTTATATTGATTGCTTCGTTTTTTGTTAATACTATAAATAGCCTCTGAAAAACCTGAAGAAAGAAGATTGAATCTGTAGTAGATATGTCAAGCAGTTAGACACAGTTAGTAATGAAGCATTGAGTTGGATAGCTAGTCAAGATAATGCAGTAAACAAAGACCATGAATGGTCTTTTTAGTGTGTAAATTCTTACACCATAAATTATTATCTGTATAGCATTAAATAAACTTTCTACACCTCAGAGTCTTCATCTTTAAAAAAACGTTACAATACGGTATAAACTTTTTTGTGGGGTGAAATGAAATGTTTATAAAATCGAAAGCACTGAGCTAGCTCCATAGCAAATGCTCAAGAGATGTTAGCTTCTTCCCTTCCCTCAATTTCCTACATTTACTCTGAGATCTGAGTTTTATTTATAGATAAAGATTACTCTTTACTGACATGCTTCCCGTATTATTAGGTTCCTTTATATATAAAGTCTCAATTATGGAAAATTATTTTTATTATGTTTAGCCTATATGAGAAACTAAGAAGTAATTGTCTTGAAGTAAATATGGGTAGAAATAAATGTATTTTTAAAATTCCCTTACGGTAAGTAAAATTTATTCTCAAAAAACTATTAGTGTTATTTTTCAATATGAGAAATATTTACAGGATTTCTACATTTATGGAATGAACAAATTGTTATAAATTCACTCAGATATAATGCTTCTCAAATTATAGAATTTAGGCTTTTTTGTGGTTGTCATCAGTGTCAAGTCTCTCTTTTTTGCTACTAGCAAAATGGGCTATGTTATTGTACCTGAAGATGTATAGTTATAACCTAGCAGCTGCTGGTAAGGCAAACAGTGGTGAATACTTCTAAAGAATCATATTTTCTAGGTTAGATATGCTAATTACCAAGGTCAGTCTTTGGCAAAAAGGCAAAAACTGTCTCAGTTAGTTTATTCATGGTTAATTTTGCACTTTATTTATTTTTGGTATCAAATCCTCCTGTTTTTTTCTACCAGCTTCATTTTGCTTTATTCTTAACTTTCATTGTGAGGTAAACATGTTAATTCTAAACTATAAATCAACAAGGCAATGCATACAAAGAGGTATTAATTTCTTTCCTATATAAACATTTTTTTTTGGCAAAATATAACTTAGTTATTTTGGCCATGTAGGCCAAATATGGCATTGTTCTTTCTTCTAAAATGGAAATAGAGGCACATATTCTCTACAGTAAATTTTCATACTGAGTTCAATGAAATCAACTGCTTTACATTTCTGTTTAATACTTTGGAATTTCAAAACAGCTTATGTGTTTTATCTCCTTAATAACTGTGCAAGACAGACAAGGTAAGTAGCCCTGTTGCTATTGTATGGATAAAGAAATAGCATATCAAAGATTCTAAATGATATATCCAGAATCTAGTATTGGAGGGTGGACTGAAAATCCAATCTTGGTATTCTGCTAACCCACCATGCCTCTCTCAAATAAACATAATATGGCTGATTATGGCAGATAAGTTTGGAATATGTGGTAATTTGTATAATTCTGACATGTCAAATCATAATACTGTTTGCTTTTTCTACCAACAATTTTAGTGAATTGTGTGAGAAGTGAGCTTATAATTCTACCTTTTGCTATCACATAGTTGTTGATTGATAACTGCTAACTTATAGTCAGGTACTCTGCTTAGAATTATTTATCTGATGAGTGGATTCGTCCTTGTCCATGGTGACCAGTGCCAGGCAGTATGCAAGATGACTAGATATGAATGCATCAGGATTCTGTAATTGGAGTCTGTTCTAAACAAATAAACAGACAAAAATTGAAGGAAACAAAATTGAAATATTCCCTGCTCTATTTTATGAATACTTTTTAATGTTTATTTATTTTTGAGAGACAGAGTGCAAGCAGGGAAGAGGCAGTGGGAGGGAAAGGGAGAGGGAGAGGGAGAGGGAGAGAGAATCCCAAGCAGACTCCGAGGTGTTAGAGCAGAGCCCAAAGCAGGGCTTTATCTCACAAACTGTGAGATCATGACTTACACCAAAATCCAGAGTTGGATACCTAACTGAGCCACCCAGGTGCCCCTGTTCCCTGCCTTATTGATAAAGTATTCTAGTCCCAAGAATCTAAGGCAGAATCTAGAAGAAATATTTCTTTCAAATAAAAGCATGTTGATCTAAGTCATTTCTTGTCAAACTTTTGTGGTACAGGTAATCAGCAAAAAAAGGAATTACAATTCAATGAACAACTGCATGTGCATGTTCATTTACATGACCAGCTTTTTCAAGCCTGTCAAATCTACAAAATCTATATTATTGCCCGATTTTACAGATGAGAAAATTGAGGCTCCCAGAGACTAATTGCCAACTGCCAATAATGATAGAACTCAAATTTGAAGAAAGTACTACCAAACAAAAGTTCATACTTTTTCTACTCTCCCACTAATCCTCTCTCAAAAAATTTTTAATCTCAAAATATTTGTATTTGTACAAATTTTATTCTAAACAGATAGTCAATTCTTACATAAATAAGGCAATATTTTTATTTGCCTGAGTAACCTAAAGAGTTTAAGAAAATAGGGAGACAGACTGTAGAATTAAAATATGTTCAGTAAATTAAACTGTTGAGACTATACTAAAATAAAAAGCTTTTGCATAGTGAAGGACATCATTAACAAAATAAAAATGCAACCTACTAAATGGGAGAAAATATTTGCAATGATATACAGGTTAATTTCTAAAGTATATAAAGAATTTATACAACTCAACACCAAAACACAAATAATCCAATTTAAAAATGGGCAGAGGACCTGTATAGATATTTTCCAAAGAAGACATACACATAGCCAACAGACACATGAAAAAAGGTGCTCACTATCACTAGTCATTAGAGAAATGCAAATCAAAACCACAAGATATCACTTTATACTTACCAAAATGGCTCAAATCAGAAACATTTTAAGAAACAAGAAGTGTTGGTGAGGATGTAGACAAAAGGAACCCTCATGTACTATTGATGGGAATGCAAACTGGTACAGCCACTGTGGAAAACAGTATGGAGGTTCTTCAAAAAATTAAAAATAGAATTACCACATGATCCAGTAATTCCACTACTATTTACCCAAAGAAAACAAAAATACTAATTCCAAAAGATATATGCATTCCTATGTTTATTGCAGCATTATTTTTACAATAGCTAAGATATGGAAGGAGCCCAAGTATCCAACAGATGAATGGATAAAGAAGTTGTGAGATTACATACACACACACACACACACACACACACACTGAAATATTATTCAGCCATAAAAAAGAATGAGATCTTGCCATTTGCAACAATGGCCAGGACTAAGTGAAATAAGTCAGTCAGAGAAAGACAAATACCGTATGATTTCACTCATATGTGGAACTGAAGAAATAAAATAAATGAACAAAGAAAAAGAGTGACAAAAAACCAAACTCTTAAATACAGAGAACAAACTGGTGCTTGCCAGAGGGGAGTCTGGTGGGGGGAAGGGTGAAATAGATAAAGGAGATTAAGAGTGCATTTACCTTGTTTTAAAGTTATCTTTAAGCTTTTATTAATTTCTTTTGAGAAGTGGGGGAGAGAGGGAGAGAGAGAGAGTGAGAGAAAATCCCAAGCGGGCTCCATGCTGTCAGCATAGGGCCTGACATGGGGCTCCACCTCTCGAACTGTGAGATCATGACCTGAGCTGAAATCAAGAGTCAGGTGCTTAACTGAGCCACCCTGGTACCCCTAGAGTGCAATTATCTTGATGACAACTGAGGTGTGTATAGAGTTGCTGAATCATTATACTGTACACCTGAAGCTAATATAACACTGTATATTAATTACATTTGGATAAAAAATATTTTCATTAAACTGTTTTTTATAATATTGGACTATATTAAATTATTATACATAATTTAAACCCCACGCTTAATATAAGTTTGATTTGGAGGTAAGGCATGCCTCTGATATGCTGCAGTAGTTGTTCCTGCAGTATAAAAAATTATTTTGTACAGAAGAGGAAGCTTAGCATGGTTAGTGAAAATTTGCCAGCATAAAACTTTAGAAAGCATTGACCTGTGTGACTACATGTGAAATAGACAGATTTACTATTGAAAAGATTTGTGTGTCCTACTTACAAAGTTAAACTTTAATTACCACAACTCATGATAAAAAGGCTCCTTAATACTATGTTTTTAAAAACTACATAGATTTATTTTCCCAGAAAAAAAATCTTTATGATTAATTGCATGCAACACCCCTAAGAGATCCTCAGTATTTTGCTTTAGCAAAGTTTCTGTTAAAAAAGTATATATGTAATAACTCATTAAGGATTCATTTTGATTACTGTTTTTGCATTTTAAATACTGTTTGGCAAATTCTATTTTTGACAGCAGTGAAATGATTTAGTTTGGAGTGCGCTCTTGGTCATGCTGAAGGACTGTAATAAATCAGTTCCATGAAAAAAAAAATTTGTGTGTACGTCACTATATTAGCTCTAGGCCATTCAAAGGCAGCTAAGCCTTTGTTTTACCTCAAAAAAGAATGTTTAATTCATTAGAACAGGTAGAAAAAAACATGTTTATGCTTCTTCTTGGTATTTTACTTGAAGATTAATCTTTGTTCACCACTGGATCTGTACAAAATAAATTTATTTGAAAGGAATTAACTGTCACGCAGTGTGTGGGTCTTAGTTTTCTTAAAGTGAATAGGAAACGGCTGGGGCCTAAACAATATTTCAGTTTGAGGGTAATGTGTTTTCTGGTTTCTACCCTGTCAGATTCTCACCCTGGTCTCCAGGGAGGCGAGAAGAGATTGCCTATTTGACATATTTTGCCTAAAGCAAGTCCTGAAACTAGGATTTATATTATTCATTTGACTGAGTGCTGATTTCCATAGATTTGCCATGGGTGAGAATACAATCCATTTTCTTAAAAAACTTAACACCTTTCTTGTATAATGAAATTGTATTTTGTACAAAATAATGAGGGGAGAAAAGAATTGGGGGATGTTTAAAACAATTTTTTTATGTTAAACTAAGTAAAATCAGACTTTTAAATACTTCTAATTTTTACTTATTTATTTTATTTTATTTATTTATTTATTTTTTTAAATTTTTTTTTTCAACGTTTATTTATTTTTGGGACAGAGAGAGAGACAGAGCATGAATGGGGGAGGGCCAGAGAGAGAGGGAGACACAGAATGGGAAACAGGCTCCAGGCTCTGAGCCATCAGCCCAGAGCCTGACGCGGGGCTCGAACTCACGGACCGCGAGATCGTGACCTGGCTGAAGTCGGACGCTTAACCGACTGCGCCACCCAGGCGCCCCTTTACTTATTTATTTTAAAAGGTATAGGAAAATTTAGGAGTCTGAACTTCTTTTTTTGCCACAGATTAAAAAAAACACATACAGAGAAAACTAAATTAGAAAACCTGAGGTCTTCCCTTTTTTCAATATCTGCATAACAACAGTAAAATATAAACTTAGTCTGATAAATGATATATGACTTATCTCTTCAGCCCCCAATGTTAGTTTTTACTGATAAAAATTGTCTTAAGTTGCTGACTGATCTTGTAGAGATGCATTATCCATGGACTCAGTTAATAAAGATTAATGATGATATTAAAATTTTCAGAGATTAATAAAAGTTCATAATCATATTTTGCTATATGGAGAAGCTTTTTTAGTAAAAGGCGAAAGATTTATGCAATTTGAAGAGAAACCAGAGCATGGAGAAGCTTTTTTAAAATAGGGAATAACCCATAATTATATTCCAACATAAAATTATATTATTTATATATAATTATATTCCAAACATAAAATTTTTATTGTAGTTTTTGTTTTTCAAATATAGGGATAAAACAGAAAAGTTCTATGAGAGCAGGAAAAAGTTCCCACTCTAGGTGAAAAAGACAAAATAAGTACCCCAAAACATGACCTATCTGTGGTATAGAGGAGAATTAACTTCACACCATTCATTTTCTAAGGCCTAATCACTATTTAAAATTTTTCTGTTGAATGACTACAACTCGAATTAGTCTTTACAATGAGAAAAATCCCTGTCATAATCTCTCCAAACAGCTCCCAAACTAGTGTCTTGACCTGAATTCCCCATATCTATAAATATTATTAACAGATGAACCAGGCTTCATATACTAGAATAGCTCTTACAGCAATTATTTTATCTCTATTTTCCATAAAATGACAATTTATAAATATTACACATTCATAATTCCTTCTTAATCCACCTTGTTTTTCCCTAGTACCATTGTCATTGCCCATAAGCAGGTAAGTTAATTCATATTTTACTAATTCATATTTTACTAATATTTACTTTGAAAATTTAAATATCTCACTTTCACCATGCCAGACACCTAAGTATCAACTCAGTCAGAGTTTAAGAATTAGACCTTTACTGGGGTGCATGGGTGGCTCAGTCAGTTAAGCATCTAACTCTTGATTTTGGCTCAGGTCTTGATCTCACATGAGATCAAACCCTGAATCAGGCTCTGTGCTACAGCGTGGAACCTGCTTAGGATTCTCTCTCTCTTGCTCTCTCTCTCCACACTTGCACATACACTCTCTCTTTCAAAATAAATAAATAAACTTAAAAAAAAGAATTAAACTTTTCCTGCTGTACAGCAAAAATAGTTATTTGCTATATTGGTTTCGATGGACTGAGTCCATTGAGAAATAATTTGTGGAAAAGAATTTTGCACAGCACTTAGAAGGGAGAAAAAAAGTGTCTGAAGAAGCAAGAAGGAAGGAAAAATATTTGAGTGAAGAAGTCATGTCATGGCCTAAAAAGGAGATTAGAGGATGAGGGAAGAGAAAGAAAAGACTCAGGATTTTCAAGAAAGGAAAGGACTCATATTTCCCTGTTGAGTAGACTTGGAAGAGGACAACTGTGAGGGGCACTGCTGACCTGTCCAGGTAAAAGATCTGGCCTCACCCACTGAGCCTTTCTTTACCTTATCCAGGTTTTATGCTAGTATTTTTTACTGGATAGGGTTCTCCCTTCATCTAGCCACTGGGTAACTATATAGTAGGAGTAGTGCTACTCTGCATTACTGGATTTTGTTTGGTCTTCATCTCATGACACCCAGAACACAAGAAAGGGCTGAGTTTCCTGCCCAGTGTCTAATTTCCATATATGTGTGGGGAGTAACTGAAATTAATCAACTCCAGAGACACTCAGAGCTCAACAGTGTTTAATGATACATTGAGGTATTTGTGGTTCTTAGAGATAGCTTTGTTCATCTCTGATTTGTTATCTCTTTCTTTTCCGATTGTTTAAAGGATAAATTTATTTAAAAAAACAAATCTTGGGGCCACCTGGGTAACTTGGTCAGTTAAGGGTCCGACTCTTGGTTTGGTTTAGGTCATAATCTCATGGTTTGTGAGTTTGAGACCTGCTCTGTGCTGAGAGCATGGAACCTGATTGGGATTGTCTCTCTCACTCTCTCTTTGCCTCCTTCCTGCTCGCATGTTCTCTCTCTCTCAAGATAAATAAATAAAAACTTAAAACAAATGTCAAATCTTGACTTTCATAAAAAACATAAAGTGAACACATGTCAAAGATTTAACTCATGAATTTAGGATGTACTCAGATGTTACAACCAGCTCAAAAGATGATTCAGAGAGCATAGACATTTAGGCATTATGATGATTTTATACATTATAGTAAAATTGACTCTTTTCTACAGGGATAGGGGAAATGGGGTTAGGGAGGAGAAATAAAATTTCCCTCCATCAGATAGAATTTATTTACATGCTAAAAGGCAAGAGTTATTTGCAGTACTATCAATTATCTCTAACTTGTAGACTTGTAAAATACTTCGACATACCATGAAAAATGCCAATCTCTTAGCTTTAGAAGCTGGAAGGATGAATGTTCTTTAGACCAGAGGTTGGCAAATTTTTCTGTGAAGGACCAGCTATTAGACTTTATGGGCCACACACACTCTTTGTCACTTATTCATCCCAGTTTTGCTTTTTGTTTCATGTTATAACCTTTTACAAATATAAAAATATTCATAACCCAAAGTCTTTCACAATTTTTTTTCTGATAGCAGCTGGACCCATCCTTCATTTTATTGCAAAATAATTCTTTTAAGATACTAATTTGGTCTTTTTTAAAAGTTTATTTATTTATTTTGAGAGACAGAGTGTGAGCAGGGGAAGGGCAGAGAAAGAGGGAGAAGAAGAATCCCAAGCAGGCTCTGCACTGCCAGCATAGAGTCTGATTCAGGGCTTGATCTCATGAAACATGGGTTCATGACCTGAGTGGAAACTGACTCGGAAGCTTAACTGCCTGAGTCACCTAGGCACCCTAATATGAATTTGCTCTTAATTAGAAGCTCCTCCTTCTCAAACAATTTCAATAGGTCCTTGAAGAATTAATTAAGTGCAAACTTCCCAGGCCTGGTTTCAGGACTCCAATCACACATTTGACTGCTGCAGATTATTGCCTCAGATCTTTCCATGTATGAACCACTCATTCTTACTTAAATATGCCCCATTTTCTCACTTCTGTGTATTTTCTAATGTTTGAACTATTACACAAAATTCTTCCCCTTTTGAAATCGTAGCCTTCCTTACAAGGCCTATTTCAAAAGCTCTCTGCTCAATAATGTCCTCTTCAACCTTTATCCAGGGAGAATATTTTTCTTTGAGCCTTCCTAACATTAGCATCATTATTTGTATCTTTCACATTAATCATCCTAATATTGATTCATTTTTACCTATATTATATCCTGTCTCTATCTGTGCTTCTATAACAAAACTACTGTGGAATAGGTGGCTTATAAATAACACAATATTTTTTCTTACAGTTCTGAAGGATGAACAGCCCACGATCAAGGCACCAGACAGGTTTGGTGTCTGGTAAGGTCCCACTTCCTGGTTCACAGACAGCTGATTTTTCATTAAAATGTCACATAGTGGAAGGGGCAAAGGAGCTCTCTGTGGTCTTTTTTATAAGGGTACCAATTGCATTATGAGGGCTCTACCATCATGACCTCACCACCTCCCAAAGGACTACCTCCAAATACTAACATACTGGGGATTAGATTTCAACATATAAATTTCAGGGGTATACAAACATTCAGTCTATAATAGTTCCCATTCAATATTAAATTTTTTTCTTATTTACCTAATCTAGGCCTTTCAAAATCAGGTGCTCAATAAACTCTTGCTGCATTCCATCACTTGTTTCTTTTGTTTTTGACTAATTTTTAATTTGCTGGGATGAGACTTTTTGTTGACTTACTGAAATAACTTAACAGTGTTTATTTCCTTTATACCATTAGCCAGTCTGATATCTATGGGAAATCACTTACCATTCTTGTTTTAGTTATCAATTGCTACATACCAAATTTCCCTAAAACTTATTACCTTAGAATTAAAAGCACATTTTTGATTTAAATGGTTTCCATGCATGAAACATCTGTGTAACTTAGCTGGGTTCTTTGGCTCACAGTCCCTCACAGTACTTTAATCAAGATGATTCTAGAGCGGAGTTACCTCAAAGTTCTTTATGGGGAAAGATCCCCTATAAAGTTTACTCACATTCTTTTGGCAGGATTCAGGTTCCCATGGGTTGTTGGACTGGGGGCCTCAGTTTCTCACTGGCTGTTGGTCAGTGGCATTCTTTCATTCCCTGTAGCTTCTCCATAGGTCAGCTCACAATATGGTGGCTGCTTCATTAGAGCGAGCCAATAAGAAGAGCCAGAGGAAGAAAGAGAGGGAGAGAGAAAGAAAGAATTCAAGTCTTTTATAACCCAATCTCACAAGTGACATTCCATTCTTCTATTGTATGCTATTTTTAGAGGCACTTCTCTAGCTCTAGCCTATACTCAAAAGGAGAAAATTACCCAAGGGCATGAATATCATTGGAGGCCATCTGGAGTCAGCCTGCTACAATTCTCTCAACTTCAGTTTTCAAACCACTCAGATGATGGTAATAATGTTGAATCTACTAACTTCAGAGAATTGCAAGATTAAAATGCTATTATAAATTAAAAATACAGTGGAATGTTAACAGTGGTCTCTAAATGCAAGGAAACCATGGGAAACCTGTCAAATAAAGATGAAATTTTCAGATCGATCATATTTATGGAAAAGTTCAAAATTAATCTTCAGCAAAAATTACTGTTAACTGAAAATAATTCAGTCTGATTTTCCCCTCTATTATCTAAGCATCCAGCTTTTGGGAGTCAATACTTTGTTCTCTTGTCTCATTATAGCGTCGCACATTTAAAACAGACATACTTGCATTTTAAAAGAGCCTTTAGAAAGAGAAAGGAATCTTATGATAAAGGAAAGGTCTTAGGCATCCATGAAGGTCTCTAATTTTGGAAGATCTCTTTCCTAGAATTCTTGAAAGTGAATGTTTACTCTTCTCAGAACCCTGAGAAGTTATCTTTAAAATGTCTGCTTAACCTGGTTTAATCACCATTGTTTCCATTCTTACCGCTGCAAAAATTATTGCAACTGCAGTGTATCATTGTTCCAGTAGATGGCAAAAGCATACTATACACCAGACTGAAGTAAGTTTGAAAACATGTATATTGAAGGCATGAACAAATGGTCTCAGCCTGTTTTAAAAATCTGCCTTTGTTGTGTTTGGGACACCATGAATGTAAAGGGAATTGTAGCATTCCATCATTGACATCTCTGATTCAGACAGGTTTTGCTGATATTCTACAGAATTAAAATATATATATATATAGTTCATAGAAATGAGTGATCTCATGCAGAATTAAGTTATGCCTGTGTGTTAATCTTGTAGTCAACTCAGGCTTTTTTTTTTTCTTTTTTCTTTTTGGTTTTATTTTAATAAAACAGAGTGGATATAATATGGAAATTATTTTAATTAAAAGAAAGGCATATGGCACTTTGTAATTATAAACCATGAAGATCAGTTGTTTAGATAGTGGTGTTCCGCAATGGGAGTTAAAAGACACAGAAAGACATAAGACATTTATATTCAATTGCCATTTTTCAGTTATACGATAACAGCATTTCCCAAAGAATGTACATATTATTGCACATATTGTAATTTAGAAAGCATATATGCTTAACGATTTCGTTGCTATTCTTGCCTATTTATGTTCTTGCTAATTTGACAATACTGTAATTTAAACCAAGAATATTCTGCAGTGATGTGATTGTAACTGCTCAGAAATAAGGATGGTGACATTTATATTCATGCAACATCAACATAAATTAGGCAAAATTCAGCTTTTTTTCCTGGCATTGATGCTATCTAGAAAGGATATACACAACCAAATTTCAGTGAGGTAAAACTTAATTTTCTTTTTGTTTTCATTATATAAAGTTAAATGTATTTCCACTAAAAAATATTTCCTATAATACATGTTGTAAATAATGCCCATTGCTCCATTGCTTTATTTGTCCTTGTGGCCTCAGCAGGACACTATGTCCAGCTCTTCCTGTGAGGCACCCTCCACTTGGTAAGGGGCTGTGCTTAGGGAAAAGCCACATCTAGCAAGAATAGATATGACAAAGCTTGCTGGTGAGGCTTTGCAGTGGGCAGATGGGCAGGATTTTAGTTGGAGCTAGCTCAGGTTGTCAAATCTGAGAGCTGACTACCATAAGGGGAAATGAATACTGGGGTTCATTGCTGGAAAATTAGAGCAAGACTGGATGAGCTGAGAGATTGATTTGGGCAGTTCAGGAATTAGTTTTTGAATAGAGGCTGTATGCCTGGCTACTTTTTCAGTGTGGTGTTTTAGAAGACTTTCTGTTTAAAGGTGCTAACTAAAAGAGCATTACATTGATGCCTTTAGGGATTGTCAATCTACAAAGTCCTCTCTGACTGTTTCTTGAATTTTGCTGATAACTGAGACCCAATTAGATGGTAAATGGATTTGGATTACTTTTTATTTAATACATTATCTTACATATGCTTATAGTAAAGCTTTGCTGGCTTTTCCTATCCACTGTAGACATCTTTCAGGACAACCCATTTGACTGGGCATTTCATTATCTTAAAGTGCTTGGTTTTGAAATAACGTTAGAGAATTTATTGTCTGCTCTTCTACATCAGTTAAAACAAATCTATTTTAGCACTAGTCCTTGTAGTACCTCATTGTTCCCCTTTCTTTCTTCAGAAGAAATGCTGATTTCCCTTTATAGATTTTAAACTATAATTTTTTATTTATCCAGGTTTTAATTACATTGAGATTTTAAAGTATCCATGAAAATAATTTTATCAAGGTTTTCTTAATAACATAAAGTATGAATATCCATCCATTTCTTTTTTATATGCATATTTGCTTTTATTTTAAACACTCTCTTAAGTCAATTTCATAAATGCATAATTGTATATCATAAGACAAATGGACCTAATATATCTTGAGAATTAGAAACCTGAAAAATTCAACAAAAGAAAAAATCAGGTTTGAAGCCCTGATGACCTGGTAGTGCAAATCGTATTAGAGAACTTACCTATATTATATAACTTTCACATCTGACATTATTAGAAAAGAGACCTCTATCATTGATTTACCAAATTTGATATAGAAGAAAGTGTTAAGGTCTCTATCCATGTCAATTTCAATGAAATATTTATAATTTGTTTCCTTTGTTGAAGACAGCATTCAGGCAGAGAAGCTCTTTGATGCTTGTTTCTGTGTCTTGGCCTCAATCTAACTGTGAATAGTTTTTGATCTTGTTTTTTAGAACTGCTGACAACAGGGTTCTGATACTGGTTTTTCCTCCATGCCCTTTTGTCCCTTTTTTCCCCAATTTTTCTAGTAATGCAATCACTTGGACATTTGACTTTTAAAAAGCTTTGGGTGGCCTTTTTTTTTTTTTTTTTTAACTTACTAACATATTTTCCATTTTTTCCCCAATCCCCAGGGCTTTATGGTCTTGGCTCAGCTCTATGTCAAAATATATGCTGTAACCCATCTTATGTTTATTTAGCTTCCTCCTATCTCAGAAATACAAATACCACCAATATGTAATTCCAAAATACAGCATTATAGTCTTTTACCTTCATTTGTTTCTAAAGAATTTATTGAAAATAATTTCTCTGCTAATCCTTGTAGCTTCTTTTTCAATTTCCGAATGCTAAACTCCTCTTTCTTTATATATTTTAACAGAATTTTATTCAATAATTTTACAAATATTTACTGAATATCTACACTGTGAATATAGCAGTAAACAGAGCTGATAAAACCCATATCCTCATCAAACTTCTAAGGTAACAGAGAAGACAGACATTAAAGACATAGTGAAAAGTAAGCTGAGATGTCTATGACAGCAGGACCTAGTTTCAAGGAAGGACCAGGGGAGTTATAGCTTCCAATTATTAGGGAAGCATAACAAACTAACTTCACATTTAGTGCATCAAACAAGCACTATTACGCCTACAGATTCAGTGAGTCAAGCATTCAAAAGGGTACAGTGTGATGACTGGTCTCTCCTCTTTGATAACTGGGGATTCAGTTGGAGAACTCAGAGCATAGAGGCTGGAATTATCTGAAGAACATTCATTTGCCTGTGTGGCGCTCAGTGCTGTTAGCTAAGATCTTAGTTGGTCCAGCTGGCCAGAACACCTAAATAAAGCCTCTACGTATGCTTGGGCTTCCTCACAGTATTAATGAGTTCCAAAGGTAACTGTCCCAAGAAAGTACTAGGCAGAAGCTGCATCTCTTTAATGGCTTAGCCTCAGAAGTCACATAGCACCACTGTTGCCACACTGGTTGGAGAAGTCACAAAGCAGCCAAGTTTGAAGAGGAGGAGAAATAGACTTCAACTCTTGATGGACAAGAAACAAGCTTCTGGGAAGACATATAAGATGACAGTATTGCTATTCTATGAATATTGTTATTCACTTGGGGAAGAAAATATAACCTGACACAATATCTTTGAGAAAGTGATATTTAACTTGAAGCTGATTGAAAGGGAATGGATATGAAAAGGCATTATAGTCAGAGGAAGCAGTCTGAGTTAAGATGCTAAGTTGGGGCACCCATTTGGCTTAACTGACAAAATGAGGACCAGTTTGGCTAGGTCACAGAGAGTGCAGAGCTGACAGGCAGGAGGTAAAACCAGAGAGGGAAGGCCTTCTAGACCTTGGTAAAGAGTTGAGACTTTCAGCAAGGTCTTATGGATCATGGTAAAAATACAAACCTCGTTGTAAAGGCAATAGGATGCCATGGGCAGGTTACAATTTTGGAGTGACATGATTGGATTTGTGGTTATAGGTATCTAGTCAGGTTGCTGGCTTGCAAGATTCAAGTGTGGGTGTGGGGCCATTTAAGTGACGATTGCAGTGATCCAGGTCAGAGATAAAAGTGGCCTGGACTAGGGTGGTGGTGGTAGAGATATTGTCAAGTAGATAGATTTGAAATATATTTAGCTGGGATGAGAAAGATTTGGAAAATGGTTTGGCTATAAAGGGTAAGAAGGTGACCAGATTTTGGATTGCAAACCATATATGGAAAGACTTGAGTAACAGGAATGGGTTTTGACAGAGAAGATTATAAGTAAAGTTGTAGGCATATAGAAGTATTTTGAAAGCTACATTGAGATATCCAATGGTAAGTGGATTTCATGGGCCTGGAGCTCAGGAGAGATGAAGCATACATTTGTGAATCACCAGCATCTAGGTGGTACCTACAGCCATGGATTTAATCAGAAGAGGGTATCAATAAAATGGTCGGCAGTTTCACAATTCGGCTACTTAAAGAATAAGCAGAATTTCATCAGGCTTGAGAAAAGGAATTTGGCTTTTCTTACATTTTATTTACAGGGTCATTTAATTACAGGATCGACTGAAATATAATTAGAGGTAGAAGAGGTAGGATTTTGGAAATAGTTTAGCTGCAAAAGATCCCTTTGCAGGGGTCATTTTCTTTCTTCTTCTTTTTTTAAACATTTATTTATTCTTGAGAGAGACAGAGAGAACAGGCAGGGGTGGGACAGAGAGACAGAGAGAGAGAGAGAGAGAGAGAGAGAGAGAGAGAGAGAATCCAAAGCAGGCTTCATGCTCTGAGCTGTCAGCACAAAGCCTGATGTGGGGCTCGAACCCATGAACCATGAGATCATGACCTGAGCCAAAGTCAGACAACCAAAAAGCTGCCCAGGTGCCCCTGCAGGGACCATTTTCTATAGTACATGAAAAAGTCACAGATATGAGGCTGGAAAATATTTGAACATATTGAATATTTGAATAATATTTATAATTGGAAAAAAAGGCATTGTTTTACATAGGTTTTAGTTTATGTGTTGTGAAATAAGAAAGATGCTATCCAGACAGTAAAAAAAGTAAAATTGGTGTTTAGAGTGAGAGTGAACAATCAGAATTAGTTCTACAAATTTGTGAGACTGTATTCTGAAATGATGCTCAATGAAATTCTGTAGATCAAAGAATTTTCTATGCTAGTGAATATTTTCTATATTCTGCAATATAGAAGTGTGGTTTTGAAAAGAGTGTATCCAGGCCTTTGAAGCCCCTTTTCATTCCTTGGAGTATGGATAGTTGGGAAGATAAGAAGAGTTAGAGCTTTGTGTCTTTTTAGTAACTATAGTGGTTGTTGTCCTTGGTCACATTTAAACAACGAGCTGGTGGACCTGGTGTGAACATTTTCACTTAAACCTAAAATAAATACATGGCCATCTAGGTGTCTCTAGCTTACCTGTCTTATTTCTTAGTGACTTAATAACATCACTCATAAAGTTATACTTCTGTTAATAGGTGTTGCTTTATAACTCTTGGCTTAATACTTTCAAGTAGCTTATTGTTTTGAAGAGAATGGGCATAAATATGAATAACCCTGCTCGTAAATGCTTTTAATCCCTGGAACTACAGCATGTTGTATTTTCTCAGCAAAGAGTGACTGAACAGTTTGATAATAAGCATTATCCAATGTGAATGGGATTAAAACTTTTTCAGCTTGCATTAGAGTAGGGGATTCTGAAGATGGAACTTATTCCCAAAGTATTTATCTATAAATTTCAGGACTAGGTAATTATAAATGGAAAGTTGATTTTCTACAGGGTTCATTTACTCATTCCTTTATTTAATATATAGTAGATATCTACCACATGCTACTTACAGTTCTGGGCTCTTGAGGTCTAAGAAATGAGCATAGTAGTTGCCATTAAGGAGCACATAGTGAAAGAAAGGAGAAAATCTAGAAAACGCCCTAATGCAGTTTAGGATGTTACGGAGTAAAAGAAGTGTTACCTAAATCAGAGGCTTTCCCTGATACCCCTGTTCTAAAAGAAAGTTGAAATGAATTCTACATAAGACAATAGGCATTACTATTTCTAGTTTGCTTGTTTGTTTATTTATTTAGAGACAGAGACAGAGAGAGTGTGAGCAGGGGAGGGGCAGAGAGAGGGAGAATCTCAAGCAGGCTCTGCTGTCAGTGCACAGCCCAACGCGGGGCTTGAACGACCTAAGCCAAAGTCAAGAGTCAGAAGCTTAACCAACTAAGCCACCCAGATACCCCTCTAGTATTTTTTTTTTTTTAATATTGAAAAGATCCTAGAAAGGAGTAATATGGTTCCATAGTGTAGACAGGTTATTACCTACTTTTTTGTATGGGATTTAGGGCAATGGGACACTGTATGCTACAAATGTGCTGAAAGCAACACAAGATAGGTTTCCCCATAGACCTCATTTTCCCTTCTGGATTCTACACTCTACCAGGTATTGTGCTTGGTGCCTGAATGTGATTCATCATTAGTGGTTCTCAAAACCATTAGTAGGTATCTGAATCACCAGGAGGACTCCTTAAAGCAGAGTCTTGGGATCAGGGTCTGGGCTCAGGCCCGAGAATTTGCATTTCAAACCATTTCCTAGGTAATGCTGGTGCTGATGCTGCTGGTCCTGGAACCATGCTTTGAACGCTACTGTATTAGATTTATCCTTGTCCTCAAAGAGTTCATAGTTACAGGTGAGGGAGGCTGGTAAGTGAGTAGATACTAAAAATACAGGTAGGGGGGCCTGAGTGGCTCAGTCAGTTAAGCATCCAATTCTCAGGTCATGGTTTCAGGGTTCATGAGTTTGAGCTCTATGTTGTACTCTGCACTGACAGCTGCAAGAGCCTGCTTGGGATTCTCTGTCTCCTTCTCTCTCTGCTCCTCCCCTGCTGGCTATCTCTTTCTCTCAAAATAAATACAAAAATAAACATTTTTTTAAAATGCTAAAGAAACCTGATGTGTCCTGAACTCTTTAAAAAAATAATACAGGGTAGTAAACACACAGGGATATTTGAGCTGACATTGCTTAGAATCACCAACAATCAGATTCATGGCACATGGTGACTTAATGATTTGTAGACAGGCAAAGTGAAGTAAGCATTTGATGTAATAATTAAGATACTTTGTCCCCAAAGCACAGCAGGATAAACCTTTTTCTCAAGGAAGAAAAAGTGACAATGCCGTCTTGATTGCTTGTCTATGCTGATTGGTTTCACCAGTTAAGTGCTTCCCTTCACAATTCACCTCATCTTTGTAGATTTAACCTCACATCATTTGGGAACTGCATTTCTCTCCAATGTTATCAGATAAATAGTGGCTGTGTTTATGTTTCTTGACAGCCATATAAAAGTGCATTTATAAGTTTGGGTTTCAGCATTCATGTATAGTTGCAAATAAAATGAATTATGTCAGAGCCTAAATAGAGCCCCCCCCTTTTTTTTTGCAAGGTTTATCTTCTGACCCAATTTAAGCACTATCAACTGAGAGATTATCTTATACAATGAAAAGAACCGAAAAACCCTAAACTTTTGACAATAGATTGAATTAGTACAGAGTATGTAATTGTTTTACTTGTGAATTTTCAGAGGGGGAAAAAGTTATTTCTTTCAAATTTCACTTTAGTGAGAGATTAAAGAGAAGTTTCATAAAGTGTAGGTGTTTCCCTCAGATGTCAGATATTTAGAATTGTCCCAAAGTAGAGAACAATGCTTGCTAAAAGTATACTTTGGAGACTAATGAATGCTGTTTCTGCCTCCTCTCCTATCTTCTGAACTGCTTTAATAGAAGTTTCTTGTCCTTTAACTCTCTTCTCCTAGCTCCTGCCCCTTTGCTTTCTGCCACACTTTTCATAGGAAAAACAGGAGTTTCTTGCCAGTTAATAGCTCAGGACTATTTATGAGGTCTAATCCTGTATCCTTCTCATCTTATTCTCCTCTTCTATACCCCATGTTTTGACCTACTTTTCCAGATGTCACTTAATCTTTCCTGTGATTTTGTTCTCTTCTTTAGGACTCTGTGGGATAGAACATTTATTCCTAACTCTGATTTCTGGTTTTAAAAAGCACTGAACTCCATTTTTATTTGTAAACAATTTACTTGTAATAATTGTAAGAAAGCATACAGGAATTAATGAATTTAACAAATGATGAGAGTGTTATAAAGTCACAAGAAGGCTTAGTGTGTCCACTTTATAGCTATGCCAGCTTTGTAATTTGAACCAGATTTCCTTTTTATTTTTATGTTTTTTAATTTTTTTAATGTTTATTTATTTATCTCGAGAGAGAGAGCACAAGCAGGGAAGGGGCAGAGAGAGAGAGAGAATCCCAAGCAGGGTCTGCACTGCCAGCACAGAGCCCAATGCGGGGCTCAATCTCATGAACCGTGAGATCATGACCTGAGCTGAAACCAAGAGTGGGACGCTTAACTGACTGAGCCACCCAGGCACCCCTCAACCAGATTTGCTTTTTAAATGTCTTTCCCCTGATTCTTGGATCTGCTTGACTCCCTGAATCCCTAAATCCCTGATTCTTCTGGAACTCTTTAACAGATATTTTTCTCAGAGGACAAAATACCACACCTTCTCCCCCACCCATTGCAGAGTCACCTTTACTCTTGGACCCTTCATCTTTCTGCTAATAGCAATCCTATGTGCTTTTACACTAGTGTGAGCATTCTGCTTTACATTCTCAACACTCAGTAGGGTCACCTTGGACTACAGCAAATCTTTTCCTTTACTAAAACTTTATTTAAGGTCATAAGAAATACCTACATTAACCTTATATTCTGCATCCTAGTACCCCAAAATTTTTTCAGTGGTCTGACTTAAATCCCATCAGGTTACAATAAATAAATTAATTAGGTAAGTCCCCAGGGTATCCTACAGACAATATCCTAGCTCTTCCAGCCTTTCCCTTCCCTCCTCTCTCAAAACATTAAACAAATTCATACTATTGAGAATCTCTATCTTGCTACGGTATCATAGGTACCAATTTCTATTCCAGACAGGAACTGAAACCTGTTGAAGAGTCCTTAAACAAAAAGAGAAGTGTATTATAGAGGTTTGGATAAATACAATCAGGTCTTTTGGGGACTGTCGTTGGAAACAAGGCTTCTGTCTGCCACCAAGTTTGTTCTTTCAGTATCCTTTGGGCAAAATGGTCTCCTTTATGCCTTTATTTATAAGTGTGGTCTGTTTTGCTCTCCACAATTTAACTCAGCTTTTGTTCTTTCAGTTGGCTCCCCAGAGCTTCCTGACTCCATATCTCAGTGTCTCTTTGATTACATTCAAGAGATGGATAGAAATTCCTGATCCATCTGTTGTCATTCATGGTGGGGCTGCAGGAGAAAGTCAGCTACACTTTCACCTACTAAAAAGATTTCTTCACATTTATATATATATATTTTGTCAGAGTCATCTTTAACGTAAGGTTAGACTAGGTTAAACCACTTTTAGAAAAAAATAAACGAAAATTCTGCATGTAGGTCTTATAAAAAATAGACTATTTTAAAACTATCCCCAAAGTAGAGCCTTGATACAATAAGTAAACATATATGTTTAATACACAGCAGAAAAGTACTTTGACAATTGCAGTTTCTCTTTTTATATCTAGAATTAATTCAAGTACTAAATTGAGGAAAAAACCTATTAATAAATAATGAGACCAAAGTTAGTGCAGGGTATCTGCCAACCAAAATAACAATCAATGACTATCAACAAACAAAGGGAGAAAATAAACTTTGTAGTAGTTGCTTTTCAAAGCAAGCTTGAGCTATAATTTGATCTGATTTGTGAAAATGTCCTGTAGATACTGTTTTCTGAGGTTGTGGAGGCGGAGACCTCATGATGAGATTAACGCTTCATAGAAAAACAAAACAAAACAAAACAATACCAGAGAGATGATTGGTTCTCTTTCCATGCACATCCACAAAGAAGCATTTGTGTGAGAACACAGTGAGAAGATAGCCATGTACAAACCAGGAAGAGTTCTCATCAGGTCCTAAATTGGCTAGCACTCTGATTGGGACTTTCTAGACTCCAGAACTGTGAGAAATAAATTTCTGTCATTTAAACCACACAGTTCATGGAATTTGGCCATGGCAGCCTGAGCTGATTAAGAGACTATCCATTTTATCTTTGGCAGCTATCAGCTTGCAGGGAATGCTCAACTTAACAACATTAGTGTATTCAACTGCAATAATTTTCAGAACAACAATCTATCCCTTAACCCAAATAGATTTGAATAAAGAACAGCATATAACCAGAAATACTTGATTTACTGTAGAGAAGAGAGCAAGGGAACTTTCTGGTACCTGGTAGGATAAACTTGAATTAAAGTGAAGTCAGTCAGGAATTTATTCCCCAAAGTCTAGTTACTGGTTCTAAGGTCAAGATCTATATATAGCAACTTTTGCTAAGGCTTGTTAATTCAGAAATTTCCAGATAAGTATTTCATTTATGATGCAGGTTTCACACTTATACTTGTTATACTAAGGTAGGGATTGGCAAACATTTTCTATAAAGGACCATACGGTCTCTTTGGCAATCAATAAGCTCTACCCCTGCTGTAACCACAGATGATATGCAAGTGAATGGGTATGGCTGTGTTTCAATTAAATTTTCTTTAAAAAACAGTCACAGTCCACACGTAGGGTTTAGCTCACTAGCTACAGTTTGCTGACCTGCTGCCTCTTTTGTCCTTCCCCCTCAAGCCATCATGTATCAATCTTAGGGTCTTGGGAAAAGGATGCATTCCTGGGCAAAAGCTAAACTTTTTAATACCCCCTCTCACAAGGGAATGTAATACCTGATGAATCACCTCACCAAACAGTTCCAATCTATTCCATCTGGCAGTAGGATTTGCTTTTCCTGTGGAAGTGCTTGCTTCTTTCTTTCCAAATCCCTCAGAATATAGGGTCTGGTCACTGGGATCATTTCCACTATTGTATTCACAGCTTGAGTAGAGATGGTTTGATATAGCCACATATTGAATGCTTATATTTAATCATGTTTTACCTCAATTATTTGGATTGAACTAATATTCTTCCTCCAAATTCAGGAATCAATTGAACACTGGATTTCTACTTTGAGGTGAACATTGTGAAAATAAATATGATACTGTTCCTGTTTCCTACTGATGCCTCATTATCCAGAATCTTCAGTGAAAGACGTGTTCCTTATGACTGATTTCCCAATGACAAAAGCTCATTGTTTCAAGTAGCAAGATTTTAATTTATTAAAACCATTTTGAATTTAAGTTTGAAAAAATTACACACTTTCTTGTTATGTTAAACACTCTACTGACCAGAGTGTACCCTTTTAATGCCTTAGAATTATGAAATGAATCAATTTTAATACAGTGAACTGTAATTCAGTTATACTTTTAGGAGATGGTGAGTTATACAAGGTATTTTCTTTTAGGCTAAATGACTCAAGAGAATTATGGCATGATTTCTGCCCCTCAAGTCATTCATTCCCCAGCTCAGCTCCCCATGGCATTATGCCCAACTTGGAATATATGGAATGTTATTATGTGTAAAAAAATAAACAAGCCCTATGAATCTATATACAATAATGAGTAATTTTCATTCAAAGTCTCTATGAAAGACTCAAGGGAGCAGTTTTATCACACTATTATCTGAATGTGGTAAGAAGGCGAGTGAAAGGTATTTCCTTCCTTCAGAAAAAAATCTTTCAGCAGAGTCATCAGTTCCTCTTTGGTGGGAATCTACATTGCCAGCATCACCTGCAGTCTCACTGGTTTTGAAGGCCTCAATACCAGTCTGCATGACAGTGCCAGAACCAGCACTACACTTTTGCATTTAGCGCAGAGTGTCTTAACCCAGTGGAAGAATGTTGAGTGTAACATAATACTCGCACAGTGTTTCTTCTTAAGTAAGAAGAAAGCAAGATGACAATGGTAGCAGCAGCAAGTGCTATCATGAAGTTTTGAAGCCACAGGAAGGGGATAAGCAGAACCATTGGCACTGCATGGCTATAAAAGTACTGTACCCAGAGGTATGTGTGAGACAGATTTGGCCGAACTTTCTGAGAAAGTGCACTACAGGTCCCAGGTCCCGGTACTATAATGAGAAGTATACTGTTAATGCATGAAATCGTGACTTTATTTTTACTTCCTAATTGGTGTTTCATCTGTGTTCAATGTTTTCTAGCACCAGTTTCCAAATCTGCAGAAAGGGATAAACAAATTTGCTCTATATGTTTTTAATGAAGGTTAAATGAGGGTTCACAAATGACTCAGTAGAGTACACGTGTAATTCTCAATGCATGTGTAATCCAAGTATCTGCCTTCCCTATTATAGTGTTCCCTTCTTGGAGGTCCTTGTCCCTTAGTGTACAAGAGGGAATCAGAATTTCTTCCCGAGTATATTTCCAAAGCTGCCTATTTGATGGTTAATTCTCAGTGTGTTGTGTTCTTTCTCGTTGTGGAACTCCCAGCCCCGCCAAGGGCTGCTCCACATTCAGGGCTTTGGACAGGAAATTGCATTCTCCCTCTAGAGGGCAAGTCAAAGAGAGACATGAGTAGGCCACATTTGCCTTTCCACCTTGTCCTTTTAATCATCTTTCCACCATGACTACCAAGGTTGGACAGATGACTAGGATATTTTTTCTTGTGGAGTTGGTGTTTTAAAAATGGGATTACAACCATTAAAGAAAATTTTTTAAAAAAGATAAAACCATGTGAAATTAATTAAACAAAGATGCTATTGGACTGATGTGCTGTAATGCCATGGAGACCTATGTAAACAACAACAAAAAAAACATTTAAACCTGTAAATGCCTCGAAATTATGAAATAAAAGCCTAAGAACAACCAATCACAAACAACCAAATAGACCTTAAGCTATAGCCAATCAATAATTTCCTTGCTTTATTTCCACCTTTCATCTATAAAAGTCCCCTAGCTATTGGTGAAGAGCTCCTAAACACTTGTGGTTTGGCACTGCTTGGTTCAAATAGATTCTTGCTCAAATAAACTCTCAAAAAATTTAATATGCCTCAGTTTATCTTTTAACAACCATGACAATTATAAAAATATAAACCAAATGCATGTCAAAATTTATTTTTTAATCTCACTCGTTAATTTGAGAAGATTCCAGTAAGATGTTATAATTAGCTTAAAGGAAAATTTAAAGTGCCACACATATCCGTGTTAATCACGAATGCCAAAATGGATTTACAGATACAAAACTTTTTTTTTTTTTTTTTTTAACGGGAGGGTAGTAGTGGTGGGCAGTAGAATAATCAGCTGTCCTTCTTCTAGACAGAAGTTATTTGCATATATATGGACAAGAGACATTTGCATTGGTATCAGTAATCTAGTTATCTACACTTTACAGAGCTGTGAATTGCTTTTTCTTTTGCATTTTTATGTGATTGTACACATCTGCTATACTGCACATCCACGTACAAGAGGCAGATATCTTCTCTGAGAGGTTCAAGACTTACTCTTTTATGAACGCCCTCTAAGAACAGTGAAACCAGCAATTCTTATATGCATTCATGTATACACACACATACACACACACACATTTCAAAAAGCAAAGCATCATCTTTGCAGTGTTAACTTAATGGTAAGAATGGGGCCACCAGGCATCAGTGGAGCACCAGAAGGTCCTGGAGGCACTTGAAAAGGATTACAGGGAGTGGGATACAGTTCTGGTGTGGAATATTACTCTGCAGAGGCAGGATATGGCGCTGGTGATCCCCAGACTCCAGGTGGAACAGTGCCCAATGGGACGGTGCTTGCTGCCCCTGGTACTTGCGGAGCCCCCCCAAGATGGTATACCCTATCAGAGGCAGGATACTGCCCTCCCATTCCTGGTGTCCAAAGTCCAGAAGACATGGATCACCATGCACCTAAAGGCCCAGCGGCAGCTGGATCTGTGGGTAAACCATATGGTCTCAAAAGCACAGGAAGGGACAAATTTGGTGCAGGATGTAGCCCTGTGAGACCAGGGCCAAGCACTGTTGGGGCTGGATAAGGACTGGCAGGTACACGGACACAACTTTTGGGACCTGCATATTTTCTGTCAACCTTATTTCCAGTTTTTGTTTAATGTGGAAGGACAGCTTGAGACCACACTCCGTGGTGGTTCTTACCCATTCGGTAGCTAGAGCAGGGGGAGCTGCAGGCGGGTCTTCGGCATCCGGCGGCACGGTCCTGCTCCCTTCTTCCGTAAGAAGCCACATCACAGGCATGGAGGGCACCTGTGCGCCTTCAGACGCGTCTGTGACCTCGGGCTCAACAGCAAAACTTGGGAGGAAGGGCAGTCCATTCACCCTGAAATCCCTCCTTAGTCCTGGCCTTTTCAGCAGTGGCCGGCTTCCTCCTTTTCAATCTCTTCAGGAGTTTTTCAGAAGCGGAGATCAGGCCGAGCCCGTGGGGGTGCTCATGGGACAGGGTGCTGCGCATGCGCAGAAGTTCCCAGCGGCATTAACCACGGCCGCCAGCTGAGGGTCCTTTAGTAGTTGCTCAGCAAGGCTCCGTGCAAATCTCGCGGAGAAATGACGGGCAGGTTAACAAAAGATGTGTCTGTCTTATGAACGGCACAACAGCCTCATATCTTCAGGTAATCCTGAAGGGAATAAACCGTACTCTGCCACTGAAAACACGGGTAATCATTTTGTACTTAAAAGTCTTTCGTATTTATTACTAAGCAACAAAGAAAAGAAATAGTTAAAGCTGTGCATGAAATTTGATTTTTCCAGATTGGAAAGCAAAAACACCTAAGAAGTCAGAGGCAAATTCCTAATTTTTATGCTTACTCCTCTTTTCCCCCTTTTCCTGTTTTGGGCTATCAAAGATATTCCTTTTTGGGGGGGGGGGGAGCCGGGGGAGATCCCCACCCATCCTTCATGGTGTTCAAGATTAGTTAACCAGTGAATTTACTGAAGGATCCAGTCCCTTCTTCTCATTATATATTTCTCCAGGCGATCACTCAAACTGGGTTAATTCCATGAGCCTTTAGCCAAATCATTGATGCTGGCTGTAAACATCCAGAGGTCCACAGAACAGACCAGGGACAAGGGCCAGTGTGACCTGTGCATTCTAATCAGATCAGGTCTTTGTTGCTTTGTATCCACCTTCATCAACTTCAGCTTGTCAGTTTCTGTTCTCACATTTTCAAAGAGTAAAGATCAGAATTGTTTGACACATTCACACAGATGTGCCAAGAATAAAACTAATTAACATAAACAGTAGGCTAAATCTATATTGAGAAAAACAAATGTTTTCCAGGTACTAGCCTTTACATAGAGTCAGTCAGTTACCTTATCACGTGTGATAGTGTTTAGCACTTGCCCTAATTGCCGTGGATATTCTTTTAAGTATTCCGAGATTTAGAAAGGAATCCACATTCTTCTTTAGAGCTTCCTTAGTTTCAAAACTGAAAGTTTGAAGTAATTGTTCTAGTGAGAACTCAATTAAGCTCTTAGCCAAGGGCCATTATTATACTCAGTGTCTGCCGTGGAAGAGGGGAAGAAGAAAGGTTAATGCTTTCATTTACAAATGTTTGTTCACTTCCCTTTTACTGATTCAACCTGGGAGAATAAATAATACCACTCGTTAGAGCTGTATGTAAAATAGAAGTATATAGATGCTAAGAGAAGTTCTAAGATAGGAGTTGGTGTTGTGTTTCTGTAAAGAGTCAGGTGGTAAATATTTTAGGTTCTGATGTCATACATTCTCCCTTGTAACTACTCAGCCCAACCACAGTAGCATGAAAATAGTCATAGACCACACATAAATAAATAGCCAATAAAGTTTCATCTACAACAATAGCTGGTGGGCTAGATTTGGCCCATGGGCAATAGCTTATCTAACCATTGGGTAAGAGGGTTTTTTGTTGTTGTTGTTGTTGTTTGGTTTTGGCCAATGAAGTGGTTGCGTTTGTATTTGTAATGAAATACGTTTATCTATTTAGGCTATTCCGAGGACTTTTTCCTTCTGTTTCAGGTAAGACATGTTGGTATGTCAATATCATTTGGAAAAATGAGGATTTTTAATTAGAGAAAGACATAAAACAATTATGAAATAATATGACAACATTGAATTAAACCTGTCAATTGTTCACCACAGAGTATTGTAATATCAGCATCTTTGCCTTCAATGGATTTTGTCTATATTGTATGGTTTTGCCTGTGTTCATTTTACTTCTCATCGCACTTTAATCTAGAGCAATTGGTGCTTTAGAAAGAAAGCTTTCACTGACAAGGTGTAGTCTAAAAGTTTTTGTGACTATTGGGCAAATATTGATACAGAGACAGGAGTGTGTGTGTGTGGGGGGTGTGTATGTGTGTATTGTGAATTTTTGCTATTCTCGAATTCTCTGTCTTGGGCTTCCCTGCTCCATCAACACATGAGGCTGATTTTACCTGCTTTTCTCTTCATGGTGCTGAAAACCTCAGGACCACTCTACCCTGAACATAAATGGAAGTTGGAGCCTGACGTCTAGTATCAGATTAAAAGTCTTCTTTTAACCTGACTCCAGAAGACTTCTAAAAACTTCCTTCAGACACTATGGCATATGAGAAGATTAAAATGTGATGGAAAGGCATGAAATAAATAAGAGCACTTTCTTATCATCTTTGAGGAATGTTAAAAAATTCAAAAAAACTTCAAGTGAATCTGAATTTATGTAACGCCTACCCCAAAGAATGACCCATTTCTTGATCACTCTTGATCATTTCTTGATCACTCACATTTCTTGATCCAAATGTACTTTGGATACCATGTAAGAAATGAAAATGAGTTTTTTACAAAGAATCATAAATCTCCCACCATACTTGACCAAAAAGTATGGTGGTTAATACTTGCACTTATAAATATCTGAGACCAGAGTGATAGGAATTCCAAATTCCACCCAACGCTCAAAATTTTCTACTACAAAGAAGTCCTCTTTCATAATTATAGTACATGGGAATATTTTCTTACTTTGGACTTTAAACATGTTTTTGTTTTTTCACTTTGCTACTTTTTACTTCCCATCATTTACAGGTACCTCCTCTTTCTGCCCCTTAAATATTGAAGTATTCTCAGACTCAATCCTAGATCTTTTTCTTTTCTGTATTATCCCTTACTGATTCCTTCCAGCTCCATGATTTTAAATATCATATATAATTTGATACCCCCCCATTTTATCACTAGCCCCAATTCCTTAGTTGAACTTCAACCTTCTATATCTGTCTCCCTAAAATTTCCACTCTAATGTCTAACATTGCTCCCCAATGTCTCAACCTAATAAATTCACAATGGAACTCTTGGTTCTGCTCCCCCTCTTTTCTCACCACTCAGTATTTTCCATCTTAAGTAACTACCATTTACCTAGTTACAAAGGCCAAGATCTAGGAGTCATTCTGATCTTTTCCCCTCACCACTTACATTTAATCCATCACACATGCTACAGATTCAAACATTAGAATATAACTCAAATCTGGCTACTTCCCACAGCTTCCACTTCTACCACCCTAATCTAAGCCACTATCACCCATCATGAAGCCTTGAGCAATGCCTTCCTCACTGATCACGTAGCTTCCACCCACGCCCCTTTACAGTCCAGTCTCCACACAGATGTAAAAGTGCTTTTTAAAAATGCACATCAGATCATATAAATCTCCCAATAAAAAGCATCCAAAGACCTCTCATTTTATATAGGATAGTATCTGAAGTCCTTTTATGGTCCAGAAGGCCGTAAGCAATCTGGTCCCTGCCTCTACATCTTAATGTTTCCTACTACTCTTCTCTTTGCTCATCGAACGTAGTCACACTAGTCATCTTTTTGCTTCATGGTTATGCCATTCCTATTCTTTCCTCCAAACCTTTATCTTTGTTTCTCCTCTGCCTACTATGACCTATCCCAGGTATTTTTATGGCTGGTCCATCATCATCATTCATGTCTTTCCTTCGGTGTTTTCTCCTTTCTTATCTAAGAGACACGGCTCATTGACTACTTGGCCTTTTAACTGCTCTCTATTCCTTATTTTCTTCATAGAACTTAAAACTTTCCAAATTTGTATCATTTATTTGTTTACCTGTTTGTTATTAGTCTTCTCTTTTAGAATGTAGGATTTATGGGGGCAGAGACTTGTATGATTTGTTATTACTTCCCTAGGGTACAGAATGCCTAATATATAGTATATACTCAATATATATTTATTGAATAAATAAATGAGTGTTTTATACTTAATTGCCTATTGCACTTAGATGGTTTAATTTCATTAAAATTTTCTTAATTTACATTGGAAGCACTATTTCATTTTAATTTGGGTTCCTTTATTTGTGAGGATAAGCATAGATTTATATGTTTATTGACAATTTGTATTTATTCTTCTGGGAAAAACCTGTTCAAAATAATCTTATTTCCTCTCACAAAAGAAAGATCCTGGTAATCATAATAATATAATCGTAATAATATAATCAAACTAATAGTAGTTAATTTAAATAACGTTGGTACAACCACTTCCCTCACCAATCTTTATTCATAATAATAATTCAATTTCTTTTTTAATAATTTAATTTATTTATAATCTATAAAGAGAAAGCTTATAGGAAAGCAAAAATGTCCTCTGAAGGATCAACTTTTTTAAAAGCAATTTACAAATATTGGTATTTTTCTTGAACAAATTATTTTCTTGCTGACTTCTGAGTAGATGTTAATGCTACATGGCAATAATCTAGTCTTATATGAAAACGTAATTATTCATATAAATTGACGTAGTGTAAAAGAAATATTACACTAAGTAATTAGAACAAACTTTACATTTCAAAATAAATGTGGCAAAACAGGGGCGCCTGGGAGTCTCAGTCAGTTGAGTGTTTGACTTCAGCTCAGGTCGTGATCTCCCGGTCTGTGGGTCCTCCCATTTTGGTCTCTGGGCTGACAGCTCAGAGCCTGAAGCCTGCTTTGGATTCTGTGTGTTCCTCTCTCTCTGCCTCTCCCCTGCTTGCACTGTGTCTCGCTCTCTCTCAAAAATAAATAAACATTTAAAAAACTCTAAAAGAATAATAAATGTGGCAAGGCACAATTTGAATTTGATATATTTAATTTAAACTTTTTAAATGGCCATCAATTTTAATTCTAATACTCCAAATACATTTCTCAAATTCCTCATGCCTTTTGCAACGGGCAGCTCACAATACCAAAGGTAATAGAATCATACTGCACAATACTTGACAGTCCACACCTATTCCAGAGACCTCATCTTTTTATTATATAAATTGTCTTTAAGGAAACACTTAGGCTTTGCATACAACAGAAGTATTACTTACTCTATATTTATTCTTTCTTGATATTTTATTTTATTTTATTTTATTTTATTTTAGAAATTCAATCTTCTGTGTCAAGTGCTATCGTAGACACACCACCTGTCTTCCTGGTCAGTGATTTTCACCTCATTTCCTTGGTGTCCTTGGATTTGCTGAAGAATGTGAATTGAGGGTGAACAACATGGTGGGGAGGTCAAATAAAAACAGGCAGGAGTTTATCATAAATGCAATGTGGATTCCTGGTCTTTTTCATGATAATATATCATTATCAATGTGCAGATCCAGCCAAAGACGACCTCACTGACTGAAGGGCCAAGGAAAGATGTGAACAGAATTCAATCTTGAGAGTACTGCAGAACTCTGCTACTCCTTTGAGCAAACTTACCCTCATCTAGAATAAAGCAAGATGGCAGATTTGAATGCATATCCTTTTATTCACCTTTGGGTCGGGGCTATCAGAATTTATTTCCACCAATCAAAAATTTAGAACTGATATTCGATGTTTTCTCATCGCATTATAAAAGACAGAATTCACATTAATGCTATTTTATTTGCACAATTTGGATCTTCCTTTCTTCCTCCTTGTTTCCTTTCTTGCTTTATTACTTTCATAACATATATCACCCATTTTTTCCTATGGAAAGCAAGATAGTCATTTTAAAAAATATATTTTTATGTTCTAAGCAAACATCAATTTCCTATGCAGTAAAATGATATGTTTGTTTGTTTTTTTGCCATTTAAAAAGTTGTATTGGTTTTATTTTATTTATTTTTTTTTAATTTTTTTTTCAACGTTTATTTATTTTTGGGACAGAGAGAGACAGAGCATGAACGGGGGAGGGGCAGAGAGAGAGGGAGACACAGAATCGGAAACAGGCTCCAGGCTCTGAGCCATCAGCCCAGAGCCCGACACGGGGCTCGAACTCGTGGACCGCGAGATCGTGACCTGGCTGAAGTCAGACGCTTAACCGACTGCGCCACCCAGGCGCCCCAAGTTGTATTGGTTTTAAATCAGGAGTTCGCTTATATTTAAGTCAGCATTCTTCTTAAGTGTCTTAAAATCACTATTGCTAACAGGAAAAATAAATAAACTATTGACTGGAAAAATTCTAAGAAGGGCATTTTTAGATAGAGAGACGCTTGGAATTAGAGGTCCAAATGCTGCCAGGAATCTGGCTCTTTCCGTATCTCATTTAGTGCCTGAAGAACATATTCTTCTTGGTTAAGTCACAGACACTTAACCAGACAACTCCAGACTTTACAGTCTCATAATCAACAGCCCCCTACCACCTGTTCCCATTAGAAAAATAATAGGAAAAACCACTTGTTTGAACCACGCTGGGCCACATGGCCATCTCTGCATCAATCACTGTGGCTTAGAGAGTCTGGAACTGTACACATTTGCCCTTACCAGTCTTCCTTGAATAGAGAGAAAGAAAAGCAGATCCCCCAAAGTGGGCCCTACTATCTTATGTTGATTAAGCAATGATATCAATCAGAAACACTTTCACTGAGGGTCTGTGCCCTAAATACAACTATACTCAAATGCTGCCTTATTGTATCAGAAATAATGCAAAGGTAGAATATTACAAATAAATCTGTCAAAATGGTATAGTAGCAAAAGGGGAGTCTTGGACTTTTCCACTTAAGAGCTCTGATGCTTTTGGCAAGTCACTGAAATGCTCTGATCCTTTTTGTCTCCAGCTGAAGTAAGCATAAATAACCACATTAGGGTTTGGTTTTAAAGATTGGAAACTGGAAAACATGTCTGTATACGCCTCCAGGATCTATGATACAGTCAGCACTCAGACGGCAGTAACCATTGTTGTTTGTTGTTGCTGCAGAATTTTGCAGTGAAGGCACTTTTTATGAGCTTTCTTTTAGAAACACATACTCCATCTGAACATTCTGTGGAGACTGTGAAAGCTCTTTGTTCCACCCTATACCACACACACAGAATGTTTCACAAGGTGCAAAATACACACTTCTGCTTCTTTTGCTTTCGTCTTTTTTCCTCTTCAGAGCCTTACTTTCTGGTTTCTTTTTCTTCCTATTCTCTCATCTGTATTTAAAATTTTTCATTTTCCCATCTATCTTGCACCTCTGCTCAGTGCTGACTCCCTGCCCACCCACAGACTTTGGTGCCCCTTCAAACTTGTGGGCATAGTTCATCAGAGAATTAAGCTTCCACTTCCACGACTGGATCACAAATAACAAAGGTTCAATTTTGGCAATCTATTTCTCTGTGATGGGAGAGGAAAATGGTGGTTAATCATATGGAAAACAGTTGTATACTGAATTTGACTGCTTCCTTCGACAGTCCTACTGACAAGTTTGCTATAGATGGAGTTTAGAGCAAGTAGTTTCAGAGGGAAGGCATAAATGCATTCTGTAAGAAAAGTCCTTGTGAAAGGGGAGCAGATTCAAGATAAAATTCTGTGTGTGTGTGTGTGTGTGTGTGTGTGTGTGTGGCGACAGACCAAATCCCATGTGTCTATCATATTTGGATGGCATTAGCATATATCTAAAACATCTTCCTGTTCAATACACAGTCTGTGTTCTGGAAATGCCAACTCATATTAAAATATAATTAGGAAAGTAATCCTCTTCTCATAATAATAGCATGTTTCAAATTCAACGTACATATTTTAGTACTTGCAGCATGTTTCCAGTCATTAGTGTGTATAAGCCATTCTATTTTCTGGTCCTACACATCGGTGGATAAGGTCAGTACAGAACATGAGCTCAATACACTAGCATTCACCTGAGATATCATACTCATATCTGTAGGACTAAAGATAGCTTTTCACCACCATTGAATTTCACTACAATTTCACCTCACCAACAAAAACATGTCACTCTGTTTCAAAACACACTTACCTCTGCCAGACTCTTCAACATCCTTCTGATTTTGTACCTTATTTTATGCAGTTCTTAGGTCTTTTCTCTGTATATTCACAAATGTGTTATTGTTTTCAATATGGAAATCCTCCTTGCTAAAGGCATTTATGCAATTCTCTTAGAGTAACTTAAGTACTTTTTTGATGATGATGGTGTTAGTATAAAAATACCCCATGTTATGTAATTGAGAGTATCTGACAGTGATTTATGCATTTGTAACACCTTAAGACTTTGCCATTAACACGTGTCACCCATGTCAAAACATAAAAAGGTAATTACTTTGTGGAAAGAGATGTTACCCAAGTAATTCCTTAGAAGTGTATGCTACTTCCAGTAGAACCGAAATTTCATGCCATTGCCAATGAGAGCATTTATTACAGTCATCAATGCATAATCTTAATCTTAATGAGGTCCCAATCACATTTGGCTGTCATAGGCTTTTAAATATATCCTAAGTCTATTACTTGGTTCCATTAATTAGTATGTATATTTTCAGGAGCCTAAAATAGATATCATATTAAGCAGAAAATTTAGAGATGTGTTCTTGACATCCTGTTTGGTTTCTACACTATTCATAGGATAAAGAGGCTTAAGTATTAATGGAATAGCTTTCTCTGTTTTCAGATAGAGAACCTATGTTACAAGCATTTAGTAATTTTTTAAGAGGGCCCTATTAATATTTTATTTTTTCTTTAATGGCTGTAATGAAAATGAAAAAAAAAATAATTGTCTTAAAGACCTAACACCCATTTTGGACAAGGGCTAGTTAGGGGTGGAGAGACTGCTACACCCGTTAATGAATTCTACCAATCCTGTGGGTGAGGTGCCACAATTGAGAACCAGCTTTGCTATGAACTGAACTGTACCACCCCTAAAATTCATGTGTTAAAGCTTTAACTCCCAATGTGATGATATTTGGAGATGGAATCTTGGGAAGTAATTAGGTCATGAGGGTGAACTCTCTCATTATCTATCTTTCTGTTTGTCTCTCCTCTGTGAGATGACACAGTAAGGAGTCAGGAGTCAGGAAGGGAGACCTCACCAAGAATGGAATCAGCCGGCACCTTAATCTTGGACTTCCAGTCTCCAGAACCGAGAAATAAATGTCTGTTGTTGAAGCCACCCTATCTATGTTTTTTTTTTTTTCATAGTAACCAAAGTAATTCAAGTTTTATAATCTGTATCAATAGTAATATGCTAATTCCATTAGAAGAGCCATTTACTATTTGGTAGGCAGTGATAAAGAGAATTATTTCTATTTGATTTTGCAGGGCAGATGCCCTGGAAAATAAAACCAGCTCACCTTGAATGGTTCATAGTTTAAAAGTCTGACTCAGAGTCTTTATGCTCCAATGACATATTTCACTTTTAAATTTAGCTGAGCATAAAGCATATGAGTGACAAATATGTGGTGGAGACATGTCACTATAGGTCATGTCTCAATGGTATTTTTCAAGAGCTAGTAAATGTAATAGAGCTTTGTACATTTTCTGAAGCATTCAAGTGACTATAATAACTTTTCTACTGTTCCATCTGAGTCCTATAACATGTTGCAAATATTAAAATCAGCTTATCTTTATTTAAAACAAAAGTCAGTGTATTCCGTGATATGCTTTCAAATGGCTGTCAAATATTAACTTTGTGCTGTATGTTTCAACATTTATAAATAGAACTCTAAATAAATCATGGCTCTCAAATAGTGCCACATTAACGTCTTCTATCAAAGTTTTATATAACTATATGGCTAATGGAGAAACAAACAGTTATTGTAACAATTTTGGAGTGACATTATTTGATGACAGTGATAATTCTTCCTGCAAATATATTTTTGGCTAAAACTCTACATAATACATAATAAGGTTCCAGAATGTACAATTTAAAAATAGTAACTGTTTCAGCCTACTGGATATCCATTTCTCTATATTGAGCAATTTTTATTTTATACAAAACTATTTTCTACATCAATACTATTTGGCAATATGTCTGAGTAGGACAAACAACAAGTAAAAATAGCTTCCCACACAGTGCAAATTTGTATTCTTTTTAGAATCAGAAACATTTCTTCATTATCCTGGTTTATGGATTTATGGATTTGGAGACTGAAATAGAAAAGTTTTATAAATGTAGTCAAGTCTATTAAAGAGGCTGAACTCAGAAATACATTTAATGAAATAAAAAATATTAAAGCACTTCATAAACTGTAAAATGCTGAACAAACCCGCCAAACAATAAACAGCTCAAATCTTCTCCGTCTGAGTTCAGGGATCCTTCTATTAGAACAAATGATGTAAAGCAGAGCATCCTGTAAAACATTCTTCCCTGTGCCAGAAACTTAAATAGGAGAGCAAGTACCTCAGCTGATTCCTTTCCAGTCCAGGATACTTAGTTATTTTAGCCATCATTTGGGAATCCTAATAGGATTCCATCTCAAATAATGCTCTATGAAGCATTCCTAAACAACAAAATTGAGAATGCTCACTTAAGTTTAGATAATTAAAGTCAAAAGTTTGTGCTTCATTTCAAGGATTTAGTTGGACATAAAGTTCACTTTTCAAGTGATTAAAATTAGAATGACATTGTAATAATGGTAGCCTTAAGTGCAGTTGCCAATTACATAAACTTGTTTTAAAGATACAAATCCCTTTTGTTCGTGGGTCTTATTGGACCTGAAAAAAGGTGACCCATGAAACAGTGTTAATTCTTCTGGTAATGATCAATACTTTTAATACACAATAAACCATTAAAAGTGTGAAAGTAGCTCTTTGGGGGAAGTAAGTTAGCATAAACGTTTTTATTGCCAATTGCTACTTGTGTCCATGTGCTTGGAGTATTATACAAAATGTTCTCTTACTGGGGAAAAATTAAACTGTGAATAAAGATAAAAGGCTTTAATATAAGCAGTATCCAATATAAACGCAGTTTATATAAGTTGGTTTACTATAACTTGACGACTGTTTTCTAATAAAAGTTATGCTTTGAATATTAAGAGAATAAAGCTAGTTCACACACACACACTCATACACACACACATACACACCCCTTACAGAAAGTTTCCCCTAATATAGCTCAAGAATGGAACATATACAACAGGGAAAAGCAAAAGATGTATTTGCCATTTGAATCCTAGTGTTGAGGAATATCAGCTTCTCTAGAAGAGACAGTTGGACAGTTTTGTGAGGAAAGAGGGGGATTTTTTCAATTCCTTGGAGGGCTTAAAATATGCTGTATGGTTTTTCTATTCCTTGATTCAGGTTGTTAGTAATATTAATATTATGTTTTATCAGCCATGCTGTTTTTGTTCTCAGGCGAAAATTGGAGAGATTGAGAAACAAGGAGAAATTCATGATAAGATCAATGGCTAACAAGAAAAGAGATTTCATGAGGCACGGATGAAGCATAGGGAAAGCAAGAGGAAAAACACAAGGAATTTGCAGGGAGTAAACATTGTGTTGAAATTAACAAAATTTAGTACAACATGTATCAAACAAACAGAAACAAAGTGAAGGAAGCTGTGCCTGAGCATAGATTTCTGAGAAATTAGGAGAATCGGGTCATGAACTCTCCTAACCAACCAGCAGGTGGGGCCAAAGGCCCAGAAGAATTGGTAATTGTCAGGTGCCTAGAAGACCAGGTAGGGTGAAAAAGCCATGAGAGGGGTGGAAGTCAGTAGGCAGCAAGGAATATTTATTACCCTAGAAGAGGCTGAGTTTTCAGAAGATGCTGAGTATGAAGTTGACGGGCCAGTCCTTACTACTGTTTTTCAACGAATTTTTTATCTATGGTTGTGTTTTAAAACATTAGTTTCGTGAAAATTGAAATTGCTATTAGTCTTATTATCAAGGAATAAAAATTGTAAAAGATACATAATACTTTATATTGTCTTTAAGATTTCAAGGACATGAAGCAGATAAAAACATGATCGCATCACTGTCTTTTATATTTGAAATGGTTTTTGGCATTGAGAGCCTAGTCTCAGGAAAGTGGCCAGTCACCATGCATTCTTCTTGCAAAAATTTCAGGTATATCCAGTTGTCATTAAAAACAAACTGTGAAAACTAGCTGTTCAAATTACACTAATGTATTTTTAAACCATGTTTTAAAATATTTTGGGATGCACTAAAATAGCTCTCGATTGTATGAAAATCATTTGCAATTTATCTATAAAAATAATTATGTGCTTTTTCATATTTATAAGTAGTATGGGAAGTAATGTCAACTCTTTTTTAGATTATCATTCAGTGTTGCCATTTTTGACATTAAGCACCACGATTAACCCCAAAATAGTTTTCCTTAGAGGTGATCTACTCAAATATGTGTTAACATTACCATATAAATGATGATAGTTAAATTTATTATTAGTAAATGGAAATCCTACTATTGCACATACTTACCATTTCTCTCACAATCTGATCTATTTTAAATGTATTCTTTAACATAATTATATAAAGACAAATTTAATCTTAATATGTCAGAAGGTATTATCGTCTTGCAAGCAGTACTCCAAGGTTAATAATGTCTTGGAATATAAAGTGTTTTTGACTGTAAGATTAGTCTTCTTATTTGAAAAAGGCTTTAAATTTCATTTCAAAGGAGATTTCACGCCCCATGAAATTTAAACTATGACATTTAGAAAACATTCACTTTATTATAATGCACTGAAAAATTATAGTGCAAATGCTTCTTGTTCCTATCCATCAAAACTGTTGTTAGAAATGTAAAGGGAGTATTTTCTTAGGTAAAAATTATGTGATATGCTGGGAAAAAAAGTGAATGTCTCCTACTGTTCATCCTGAAATCAGGTAATTACTGCTTCAATTATGTTACAGAATGCTTTAAAATTAGGTCCTGAAGTTGTTTTCAGTAGAATTGATGTTTAGATAACCTTTTGTTCATTGAGTTTTCCATTTATCCAAACTTTTATGAAGTAAGTGTTCCATGCACTTTAAAAAATAACTTTTGAGGAAATTCTTTTATGTACTCTTAATACTTCTATGTCACAAACTCTTACTGAGATTAGAAGACACAAAAATGTGGTACTTTTATTGTTTTGTTTTAATTTTGGGGAGTGGTGGTGGTGAGTAAAGTCGGGGAGGGAGCAGAGGGAGAGAGAAAGAATCCCAAGCAGGCTCCACTCTCAGCATGGAGCCCAACGTGGGCCTCAATCCCACGACCCTGCGATCATGACCTGAGCCAATATCAAGAGTTGGACGCTCAACCAACTAAGCTGCCTAGGCACCTTAAAAATGTGGCACTTTTAAATATGAATGTGAAGATTTCATTTTTCATCACACAGTATCTTCAGACGTTCTTGCTAGAGCTCAACTTTGATTTGAGCAACTTCTCAATTTTTTTTTCTTTTTAAAACAAAATATTTTTGAACAGTATCAAAAATGTCTAAGAAATGCATATTAGATTCCTACAAAATTTTGGATCATAATACTTTTATTCTTTGTCTTATTTGATAATACATTTATTCTTGAGATTTAGATCACATTCACCATGACCTAAAATTACACTTTAGTATCCATTTTGCTTTAAAAAAATTGAAACTGACTTACTCAATATTTCTAAGAAGTTCCTCAGTGATAAAAGGTACACTTTCAGTAGTTAATAGCAGACAGTAGACATTCAATAAACATGAGGTTGGATGAGTATATGGATGATGTTAATATAAGGCAGAAATGATGTGAGTTATACCTATTTTAGTGTCAAATAAAAGTGATGAAATCATATTATAATAAAGAAGATTTTTGCCTGTATTTCACATCTAAAATGTCATTCTCTGGGTGCCTGGGTGGCTCTCAGTTGGTCAAGCATCAGACTCTTGATTTTCACTAAGAGCAAGATCTCACAGTCAGTCGTGAGATGGAGCCCACATTGGGCTCATGTGGGCCCTGTGCTGATAGCATGGAGCCTGCTTGGAATTCTCTTTCTCACTCTCTCTCTGTCCCTCCCCTGCACTCTCTCTTTTTCTCTCTCTCAAATAAATAACATTAAAATAAATAACACTAAACAAATAAATAAACAAAATGCCATTCTCTTAAGTAAGGACCGCTCATTTAAAAACCAGAGAAACAAATAACAAAAAAGAAGAAGTATACACCTTCTTTACAGTAAAATGAGAAAAGCTAAGAGATCAAAATGTCATCTTTTGTTGACAGATGTCATCATCTGTTGAAGCCAATTGGTCCATGGTCAGAAGTGTTTGATAATCTTTGCCATTCCAGAATGATTTATCCAAAGGCTTTCAGGAAGAGTTGAACAACAATAAGACCCCATGCCCAGCACCTATGAACTTACAAAAATGATGCCTTTCTGCTCAGCAGGTCAGGAGGGTGAAAATTAATCCATATGAATTCATCACAATTAGATGGTTCTTATGCAGTTTTGGAGCCCAAATTCACATAAGCTGGGTCGTTCAAAAGTCCTGGAGTAGGGCCACAAAGTTATCTTCAAAAAGACCCAGACATGTAGTTCCCCTGTTTTTGGCAAAAACAAACAGAAATTTTACTGGAAAAATATCATTTCTGTTCTGGGTATCAAAGATTCCTCACACATAATATGTTGAAGCACATTAAGCAGCAGTAGTCAAAAATAAACATACATACAGGTACAGGAAGACAACTGGCAGAAAAAAATTGAAAACTGATATATACCCCAAAACACTTAATATATTGGAAATATATCAACCACGGATTAGGAAACAGCTATTATTTTTATGTCCAAAGAAGTAAAAGACAAACTTGTATATAGTTGAAGAGAACATAAAAGTATTAAAAACCCACCAACAGATTTGTAAAAGTGTGAAATAAAATTTCTTTTTTTTTTTTTATTAAATTTTTTTTTTCAACGTTTATTTATTTTTGGGACAGAGAGAGACAGAGCATGAACGGGGGAGGGGCAGAGAGAGAGGGAGACACAGAATCGGAAACAGGCTCCAGGCTCTGAGCCATCAGCCCAGAGCCCAACGCGGGGCTCGAACTCACGGACCGCGAGATCGTGAGCTGGCTGAAGTCGGACGCTTAACCGACTGCGCCACCCAGGCGCCCCTAAAATTTCTAGAAATAAAAATTACAACAACAAATATTGAAGACTTGACTGGGTTTAGCAACTGATCACATACAGCTGAAAAAGAATTAGTAGAAGAAAACATCAAAAGAAATTACTCAGAGCATACTTTGCAGAGAGAGAAGTTATGCAGTTTGGGAGGTTTTGTTGGATCATGAAAGAGTTTCACAAAGATGTGAAGAACAATAAAGATGGATGGATTAATACATTTCATCCTTCCATGTTTTCCCTCCAATAGTTAAAAGTTAGGTACTTCATTCTTTTTATCAGTTTACTTATAAATTATGCATGTTTCATTTTTCTAACATTAATCAATAAAATTTGTCTCTTCCTGGATAATACAAGGGCATTACACTTAGTCTCATCCCAATGGATAGATTGTTTTTTTGTGTGTGTGTTTTAATTCTTACTAGTTTAACCCACTGTGATATCATTATTATTGATCTTCCTTCCAAAAGAAGAAATGATAGGATAGAATTGAAAAATAAAGAAGGGCGATTAGCTTAAAATAAGCTGCTAGACTTAAATACAAATAAATCAGTAATTATATTAAATGTAAATTGTCTAACTGACCCAATTTAGATAAAAAGATTGTTAAGTAAAATTGTCTGAATGAAAATCATTATGGAAGACACATCTAAACTATAAGACTATATAAAAAATTAAATGCTAAAAGCAGAAGGGTGAAAAAGGCAAACATACAAATACAATCTGAAACAAAGCTAGAAAATCTATTTGAATATCAGGGAAAAATAGAATTTAAGATCCACAGCATTATTAGAGATAAAAATAGTCACTTTATAGCACTAAGAGTTTCAATGTCTTAGAAATATAAAGTGATTTTAAATTTATATTGTGTACCTAAAAATAAAAATTATTTTAATGGGGATGTTGTGTATACACAAAGGTACGTATATTTTCATTGTAAAACACTAATTAAAATTTTTTTCTTTGTGTTGATTAAGATATTTGTAGAGCCAGTGAGGGTCTTTAAAGAAGAACAAGGACAAGGCCAGGGAATGACATTTAAACTTCAATGATGCATTTATTGGACTTGTGTCTTTTCTACCACACTGGATTAAATAAATTTGTTAAAAGTAAAATACAGAGAGATACCCAAAATACACAAAGAATATACAAAAAAGAAGGGAACACTGAGAAACCCACAATCATAGTAGTAGAATTTAACAAATAACTTAAAAATTGATAGAAAGCAAACAAAATTAGTTAAGAATATAGAAGATTTATAGGATGTGACTAACAAATCACAAATTAGGTCATTAATGGATACAAATAGAATGCCACAACACATACGTATAGGATACACCTTTTCAGATACACATAGGACATTTACCAAAGTCAACCATACAGAATTTGACCATAATGCAAGTTTTCACGTGTTTTGAGGGATGGCTATCATGATCCCTATATGATTATGCTAGAATTCAATTAGCAATCAATAATGAAATTAAGTAGAATATTCCCATATTTTTGGAAATTAAAAGATTAACTAAAAAATCATGTGTTAAGAAATAAATCATCACAGGTACATAAAACTAACAAATAAAGAAATTTATAAGGAAAATACTATGTTTTAAACTATTAGAAAACAGCTAAGACACTATTTAGAAAAAAAGAAGTTGAAAATTAATGAGCTACACATCAATTTCATAAGTTAAAAGAAGAGTTCCCCCCAAAAAATCCAAGCAAAAGAGGAGCCTAATAATGTAGATAAAAGCAGAAGTTAATGTTATAGAAATAAATACAAAGAAGTTGAATAAAGCCAAATGGTTGTTCTTTGAAAAATTAATTTTAAAAAAGCAAAATTTGAGCAATGATAGTGACCAATAAAGTATAAGGCACATATGATATTAGAATGAAAAGGGAGGCCTAATTCCAGATGTTACAGAGATTTTAAAAAGGTAATGTGAAGGAGTTAAGAATACCTGTTAGGTTAACACATGGGAACATTTAGGTAAAACGGGCAGGGTCTTAGAAAAGATACAACTTAGCAAATTAAAGAAAGAGGGAAGCCTGAACTACTAGCCAAAAATCTTCCCGCAAAGGTAATTCCAGGCTGTATAGATTTTAATGTGTTATTATTATGGAAAAATGTAATAATGGAAAAACAGAGTAAATATGATAAATGGCAAATTAAGACACTTAAAAACAGTTCCCACGCTTACAGATGGAGTAATCAGATTGCTGTGAAGTTCCAGGGCCTTGGGCTGTGAAGAAGCAGATGCTTGCTGTCGTATTCATGACCATCTCACCCAAGCATGAACATCTCCATTCTCTGCATCTTAATCCTCAATCGTTCTTCTTTGTCACAGCATTAAAGAACTAAATGTCAGGCCATATGCATATTGGCACATTTGCCTCTCTTTGAACCTTTATGAGATACAAAGGATGAAAAAAATACTGATGTGTCATACTTAGTATTCAAGTCTGGCACTGTGTGGACATTTGGACTACAAAAGGAATAAAATCAGCAGATTAGAAGGAACGTTGGGTTTTTCTAATCTTTGAATTTTAAAACCACATGAATGATCCTTGTGAATTAATTTAATTTTCAGTGTGTCTGCCTCCAACAAGTTTGATCTTATGAAGAAAAGGTAACAGCAGTTCTTTGGAACTTAGAAGTGAGTATATTGGATACATTTCTATGGATCTTACTTTTGTTTTAAGTGTTTATTTAAATTCCAGTTAGTTAACAAACAGTGGAATATTACTTTCTGGTAGACAATATAGTGATTCAACACTTCCATATGACACCTAGTGCTCATCACAAGCGCCCTCCTTAATCCCCATCACCTGTTTCACCCATCCCCCCCCCCACCTGCCCTCTGGTAACCATCAGTTTGTTCTCTATAGTTAAAGTCTGTTTCTTGTTTTCCTCTCTTTCTCTCTCTTTACCCTTTCCTTGTTTGTTTTGTTCTTAAATTCTATGGATCTTACTTTTTAAAATACATAGAAGTTAACAAATGTAGCCATAAGCTTTCAATGTTTTTTTTTCTTTACCTTAAACTTAAATGTAATCTAAGCATTTTATTGAACTATTCAGTGTGACACAATAATAATAAAAAATAGTGGCCCTCGATTCTAGCATGTATCAAGAATCACCTATAGGGCTTGTTAAAACACAAATTGCTAGACCCACCCTGAGTAGGACTGGAGTGAGGTCTAAGAATTTGCTTTTATAACAGGTTCCCAGATGATGGTGTCACAGCTGGACAGGGACCGAACCTAGAGAACCACTGTTCTAGAACCTGAGCTCTAAAGCACTATGCTGTAAGTCCTCTCTGGAGCATCTTATATAATCCAGTCAACAACTCATAGATATATACTAGCATTATCTCTGTTTCTAGATAGGAAAATTGAGAATGAAGATTAAGTACATTCCTCAATTGCAAACTGCTAGAAGAGTCATAATTTGAACCCATGTCTGTCTGTCTCCATCCATTTTTTTTGGGAGTGTGTGTGTGTGTGTGTGTGTGCGCGTGTGAGTTCAGTTTAAAATAGTTTTACCTACATTTAAAATTCTAGTTAAAATTCAACATTAATGGAGTCTATGATTGTCTGTGAAACTCTATCCAATGGTTTCTTAGAACATGGTTTATAAATCACCGTAGAGTCCAAAATCTTAACCACTATTTCTAGCATAAGTTAAAAAGAACCATGACTAATTTATACATTCCTAGCAATCACTTAAAGACAAATCAACTAAAAACCTTGGTCTTTATTTCTATTAATTTTGGATGTGGATATCTAGTGCTGCTTATAACATCCACCGTGTTCTGAGGGTATTGTTAATTTTGAATAGTCCCTTATTAAAATAAATGTTTTTGCTTCAGAATTATTCATTAATGGTGGTGGAAGAAAATTTTCTCTCCAAATTATGATATAATATTTTCTAGTTTAATGACAATTCCAAACAATTTAATAAATGAAAAGAATTACCAAATTAATTAAAAAATTCACAGTTGGTAAATTAAAAAAAATAATAAAAAGAAAAATATTCACAGCTGGGAACAGGACATCACACAATTATTGAGTTTGAGGAGCCTATAAACCTGAATTCTTGCATATTTCTCTCTCACGAAATACTTGGACCCTAGTTCCTATTTTTTGGCTATCCCAAAGGGACTAATTCACAAGGATCAAAGTCTTCCACATTGACCATTGCTGTTGCCTATCCTCTTCAATTTTTTAAAGTATGGCATTACTTTTAGATCAAAGCCTTTTTGAGGGTCGTCTCCTTGTTTAAGAGGCAGAGATGATATGATGGGAGAGAATTTAAAGTCCAAGGGATGTTCCATTTGGACAAAGGTAGCTCCAGTAGAGACCAAGAGAAGAAGGAAAATCTGCATCTTAGTGTTCACAGTTGCAGCGCTCATCTTGACATTTGAAGATGTCAGAAAACAACTTTGGTATTAATAGTGCATAGTTTACTTAAATGTATTAATTCATATTCTGAGGGACTTCCTTTGTAAATCTTGCCAAAAGGTTGCTGTCTTACCTTTGCTCTTTAGGCATAGAATGCCTTAGGCGTTAAGTCCTGGGTTAGCTTGGGGCTAGAGCAATGTGTTTGCCTGGCTTCTTCCATTTTCTTTTTTCTTGGAAGCATCTTTAAAAATGAGGTTATTTCAGGGAGAAGCAAACATTACACTGTACTATTAATATTTGAGTGCTATTTAAATATTTATTAGAATATTTTTCTTTCTTCTGTGTAGTTTTAAAAGGTTTTTGGTTTTCTTAACCGATTTGATAGACTTACAGGCTCAATTTAAAATCATGTAATTAATTTTTTAATGGGGAATATTATAATTCATCTCAACAGTTCTTAATTCTAGGTAAATCTACTTTATTTGTTGAGTATGGTAAGTGTATTGGGGACTCGTCGGTGAAGTACTTCTTAGAGATCCATGCAGAATCACAGCTTTTTCCCTTTCCCCATATCAACTTGCCAGAAGTCTGTTTTACAAGCAACATAAAGGTGTCACTGTGCCATTTCTGGCACCGTCATTAATAGGGTCCTGAGGCTTTTTCTTATAGCAGAAAGAAAATACTCTATTCATCCCTGAATTTTCTAAGAAATAATTATATGTCAGAACAGGAATATACACTTCTTGGCTTTGAGAATTTTTGGTCTAACTTTCCTTGATTTTTTTTCCTGGTAAATGTTTTCCCAATCTATTAGAAAACTCTCCTAGTGTCTCTACCACCATAAATGCTTTGAGTGTTGATAACCATGAATGGATAAATTGTCCCATGGCTACCTTGCTTTTAGTGACGAAATATACTTGTCATTGGGTTTTTTTCCTTCAATTTTGAGCTCATGCCTCATTTTAAAGATCTTTTAACTGCATTTCTAGTTTGATAATAAAGCTGGTGCTTATTTTCTATAATGTAAAAATGATTTCCCTGCTATTCTCTCACTATCGAAATTTCTGTTCTAAACATTTTTAAGTTTTTCTATGGCCATATTCTCTATTCTATTTCTATTTCTATATTTTCTGTTTTCTATTCTCTTTCAGTTTTGTGTGGTCCAGTTACAAGCACTTACTCTTTTCAATCTTTCTTCAAAAGTCAGTCTTTCTAGTTCTACTGGCCTTTTTATTGGTCACTCTTGAATTCTCACATAATATGCTAATTACAAAACTATATAACTTCAATATGTTTCTGAAGCATAATATAGTTCTGACAAGACTAAGCATATTTCTGTGCATTTTATTAAAAGAGGAGCTCTCATGGGACTCTTCTCCTCGTCTTCATGCATCAACCTGGCACCAATAAATACAGAGTAATGTACTTGTATTACAAAATTCTCTTGAACCTCTGGGAATTGTGTGGTTATTTGGTTAATGTCTATCCTCTTACAAAAATGTAAACAGCATGAAGGAAGGAACTATGTCTATAGTTAGACATTAAATGAAAATTATTAAATGGAAGTTAAAATGGAAATTAATGATTGAATTTTTATTTGAAAAGTCTATAGTGTTATGGCTTAAAGCAAAAAAAAATCTAAAATTATTTTAGCAGTCAGCTCAGAGAAGTGTTTGAGTCAAAATAATTGAATTATCTGCCCCAGCCCTGATATTAGAATACTGTTTTATCTGTAGAGGGAAAAAAGTCAGTCTTTAGGCAAAAATAATTTTGATGTTGACTAGAATATGTTAATATTTAGAATTTAGAATTTTAGAATATGTTAATATTTTTGAATTTTGTCAGACTGTACTAGTCTGCTGCCATTATAGAATACAATAGACTGGTAGCTTAAACAATTTTCTCACAGTTCTGGAGACTACAAGTGTTAAATCAAGTTGGTGGCAAATTTGGTTTGGTTTCTGGCAAGAGTCCTTTTCCTGCCTTGCAGACAGCAGCTCCTTTGCTGTATTCTCATGTGGCCTGTCCTCTGGGTGTGTGCAGAGAGGGAGAGACATTAAAGCTGCCTCTCTTATAAGGACATCAGCCCTATTGGCTTCAGATCCTACCCTTATGGCTTCATTTAACTTTAATTACCCTCCTAAAGTCCCTATCTCCAAATGTAGTCACATTGGAGATTAGGGCTTCAACATATGAATTTTAGAGGGATACAATTCAGTCCATAACAAAATTAGTTTCCACCTCAAGTAATACTCAAGCTTTATTGGAGCTCCATTTATTGATGTTGAAACATACATTTTTGGGATAGAATTGGGGAAGGGGTGCAGTGGCAATACAGCAAAGAATGATGAAGGCATTGCTTAGTTTAGATTTTCTGAATCACCATGTTCTAAGGTGTTTTTTGACACCAACAACCAGTTCTATGATTTTCCAGACACCAAGTGCTACCCAGGAATTCAACTCAATTCTGACACTAACTCCACAGGTTAAGGACTCTGTTTCACAAGACTGCCTCCACTTCAGATGCCAGTCACAAGTTCTGGGCTACCTCTGACAACTGGCTAAATAGTAGGGGTTCCAACAACCTTCTGACAATTGGCTATATAGCAGGGGTTCCTACACCCCCTCCTCAGTTTCAGCACTTTGGTAGAAAGGCTCACAGAACTCAGGAACAAACTTTTCTGTGCGTAAACTTCACTTATATGTATTGGTTTGTTATAAAGGATACACTGCAAGAACAACTAATTAAAGAGATGCGCAGTCCAAGATATGGGGGAGTAGTTGTGTGGAGCTTCCCTTCTCTGTGGGAACAATCCTTTCTTTTAGCACTTTGATGTGTTTACCAACCTAGAAGCTCTCTGAAGAATCTCATTATTCAGTTTTTATAGAGGTCACTCTCCAGTCCCCTTCACCCCTCCCCCCAGGAGGTCAGGAGTGGAGCTGATCAAGGTTCCAACTCACTAATCACTTAGTCTTTCTTATGACTGTTCTCCCATACCAAGGCTGAAGAGGGACCATACCTGAGCCACCTCATTATCATAAACTCAGATGTGACCCAAGAGAGCTGGTTATGAATTAAAAGGACAATCCTTTTGCTCAGGAAAGTTCAAGGGGTTTTGGAGGTCTATATCAGGAACTAAGGACAAAGACCAAATATATTTTTGTATTATACCACACCATTTTTAAAGTGTACTGCAGAAAGAGTCATGAAAGTCAGACTTTCATTTGTAAGGATCAGACTCAAGAGAAAAAGACTCTCTGAATTCCCAAGTCCATTCTATAAATATCAAGATCCAAAATCTAGAGGACTCAAGAGCTTTAGGATGTATGCAGGAATAGATGTGAAAGCAGTTTTTCAGAATGAAATGAAGTAATATAGTTTAACCAGTTGGCTCCAAGGGGAAGAAATAGAGAGGACAGAATGAATTAAAATAAGGGAGTGTTTTTCAGAGGGCCCTGGCCTTGGGTTCTTCTGAAATTGAATCTCTGGGGAGCTGGGCACTGTCATTTCTCTCAATGACTTTGAAGATCCATGAGCAGAAAAGAGTTGTCTTCCAATGTCTATCTAGACACCAGGAAGGGATTATTCTTTTAAAATTTTCTAAACTATGATAGAGATTTGGAAAAATTTTTCTTCCCAATTCTGTGTGGAATTTTGTGATTGCAATTAAAATTAATTATGTGCCTTTTCAATTTCTAAATAGATGAGTATATTTCTTTATTAAATATATTAGAGAGGACCTGGGATATGGTGGGTTTTCTGGATTTTTGTAGTTTTCTCTTGCCTCCAGAAACACTATATGGTAGTTCCACCGATCTCCAGTTTTGCTTTCTGTGGTCTTAGTTATTCAGCGTCAACTGTGGTCCAGAGGCAGATGATCCTCCTTCTGACATATCGTCAGGAGATCAGTGGTAGCCTAACACTACGTCATAATTCCCATGTCATTCACCTCACTTCATTTCATCAAGTAGGCATTTTATCATCTCACATTATCATAAGAAGTGAGGTGAGTACAGTACAATAAGATATATTTAGGGAGAGAGAGAGACCATATTCACATAACTTTTATTACAGTATATTGCTATAATATTTATCTTTTATTATTAGTTACACTTGTTAATCTCTTACTTAGCTAATTTATAAATTAAACTTTATCATAGATATTTATGTTTAGGAAAAAAACATTGTATGTATAGGATTCAGTACTAACTGGTTTCAGTCATCCACTGGAGGTCTTAGAATGTATCCCCTATGGACAAGGGGCCACTTCTCTGAATAGATTACTAATTTCCTAGTAATAGTCACTACAGATATTAGCAAAGATAATGAACTGAGAAGAGACAGTCTTTCTAGAATGGTTTTGGAAGCCTTGAACCTTTTGCCATGACAGAATTATAGTGAATTTCCAATTCCAAACAAATTAAATGCCAGATTATGTCTTATCATATGCAGTGAAACTTCAGAGATGGTGAAGAGATTCATACACTGTTATGAGTTGTAGTCAAACACATCAGTTTTTGGGCCCATAAACTAACAAAATGGAAACCACAGAAAATGCCTTTTGAATAATGTTTTTAAAATACTGAATAAAGGAAAATCCATAATTTGTGGAGTCAAGAATATTTTTTTCTGATATCTGGAATCAACCCCTTTTATCATATGCATATCTTTCTGTATGTATATTATCCATACCTTAATCTTTACTTTTAAGGTTCTTGAGGTTTTGAAAGATCAAAGCAAGTTAAGTACCACTGCTCTGAATAGGTTCTGGAGAAACTCTGTAGCATCCCTTAGGGGAATACAAATTGGAAAATGTTTGAAAAACGTTAATCAGAAACAAGTTATGAAAACTTATTAAAATGTGCTTTCCTGGTTACAAAAAAGAATCTTCTCTCTAAATTTCAGAGAGAGATTTTATTTTATTTTATTTTGATTTATTTATTTATTTTTTTATATGAAATTTATTGACAAATTGGTTTCCATACAACACCCAGTGCTCATCCCAAAAGGTGCCCTCTTCAATACCCATCACCCACCCTCCCCTCCCTCCCACCCCCCATCAACCCTCAGTTTGTTCTCAGTTTTTAACAGTCTCTTATGCTTTGGCTCTCTCCCACTCTAACCTCTTTTTTTTTTTTTTCCTTCCCCTCCCCCATGGGTTCCTGTTAAGTTTCTCAGGATCCACATAAGAGTGAAACCATATGGTATCTGTCTTTCTCTGTATGGCTTATTTCACTTAGCATTACACTCTCCAGTTCCATCCACGTTGCTACAAAAGGCCATATTTCATTTTTTCTCATTGCCACGTAGTATTCCATTGTGTATATATACCACAATTTCTTTATCCATTCATCAGTTGATGGACATTTAGGCTCTTTCCATAATTTGGCTATTGTTGAGAGTGCTGCTATGAACATTGGGGTACAAGTGCCCCTATGCATCAGTACTCCTGTATCCCTTGGATAAATTCCTAGCAGTGCTATTGCTGGGTCATAGGGTAGGTCTATTTTTAATTTTCTGAGGAACCTCCACACTGCTTTCCAGAGCGGCTGCACCAATTTGCATTCCCACCAACAGTGCAAGAGGGTTCCCGTTTCTCCACATCCTCTCCAGCATCTATAGTCTCCTGATTTGTTCATTTTGGCCACTCTGACTGGCGTGAGGTGATACCTGAGTGTGGTTTTGATTTGTATTTCCCTGATAAGGAGCGATGCTGAGCATCTTTTCATGTGCCTGCTGGCCATCTGGATGTCTTCTTTAGAGAAGTGTCTATTCATGTTTTCTGCCCATTTCTTCACTGGGTTATTGGCTTTTCGGGTGTGGAGTTTGGTGAGCTCTTTATAGATTTTAGATACTAGCCCTTTGTCCGATATGTCATTTGCAAATATCTTTTCCCATTCCGTTGGTTGCCTTTTAGTTTTGTTGGTTGTTTCCTTTGCTGTGCAGAAGCTTTTTATCTTCATAAGGTCCCAGTAATTCACTTTTGCTTTTAATTCCCTTGCCTTTGGGGATGTGTCGAGTAAGAGATTGCTACGGCTGAGGTCAGAGAGGTCTTTTCCTGCTTTCTCCTCTAAGGTTCTGATGGTTTCCTGTCTCACATTTAGGTCCTTTATCCATTTTGAGTTTATTTTTGTGAATGGTGTGAGAAAGTGGTCTAGTTTCAACCTTCTGCATGTTGCTGTCCAGTTCTCCCAGCACCATTTGTTAAAGAGGCTGTCTTTTTTCCATTGGATGTTCTTTCCTGCTTTGTCAAAGATGAGTTGGCCATACGTTTGTGGGTCTAGTTCTGGGGTTTCTATTCTATTCCATTGGTCTGTGTGTCTGTTTTTGTGCCAATACCATGCTGTCTTGATGATGACAGCTTTGTAGTAGAGGCTAAAGTCTGGGATTGTGATGCCTCCTGCTTTGGTCTTCTTCTTCAAAATTCCTTTGGCTATTCGGGGCCTTTTGTGGTTCCATATGAATTTTAGGATTGCTTGTTCTAATTTCGAGAAGAATGCTGGTGCAATTTTGATTGGGATTGCATTGAATGTGTAGATAGCTTTGGGTAGTATTGACATTTTGACAATATTTATTTTTCCAATCCATGAGCAGGGAATGTCTTTCCATTTCTTTAAGTCTTCTTCAATTACCTTCATAAGCTTTCTATAGTTTTCAGCATACAGATCCTTTACATCTTTGGTTAGATTTATTCCTAGGTATTTTATGCTTCTTGGTGCAATTGTGAATGGGATCATTTTCTTTATTTGTCTTTCTGTTGCTTCATTGTTAGTGTATAAGAATGCAACTGATTTCTGGACATTGATTTTGTATCCTGCAACTTTGCTGAATTCATGTATCAGTTCTAGCAGACTTTTGGTGGAGTCTATCGGATTTTCCATGTATAATATCATGTCATCTGCAAAAAGCGAAAGCTTGACTTCATCTTTGCCAATTTTGATGCCTTTGATTTCCTTTTGTTGTCTGATTGCTGATGCTAGAACTTCCAGCACTATGTTAAACAACAGCGGTGAGAGTGGGCATCCCTGTCGTGTTCCTGATCTCAGGGAAAAAGCTCTCAGTTTTTCCCCGTTGAGGATGATGTTAGCTGTGGGCTTTTCATAAATGGCTTTTATGATCTTTAAGTATGTTCCTTCTATCCCGACTTTCTCAAGGGTTTTTATTAAGAAAGGGTGCTGGATTTTGTCAAAGGCCTTTTCTGCATCGATTGACAGGATCATATGGTTCTTCTCTTTTTTTTTGTTAATGTGATGTATCACGTTGATTAATTTGCGAATGTTGAACCAGCCCTGCAGGCCAGGAATGAATCCCACTTGATCATGGTGAATAATTCTTTTTATATGCTGTTGAATTCGATTTGCTAGTATCTTATTGAGAATTTTTGCATCCATATTCATCAGGGATATTGGCCTGTAGTTCTCTTTTTTTACTGGGTCTCTGTCTGGTTTAGGAATCAAAGTAATACTGGCTTCATAGAATGAGTCTGGAAGTTTTCCTTCCCTTTCTATTTCTTGGAATAGCTTGAGAAGGATAGGTATTATCTCTGCTTTAAACGTCTGGTAGAACTCCCCTGGGAAGCCATCTGATCCTGGACTCTTATTTGTTGGGAGATTTTTGATAACCGATTCAATTTCTTCGCTGGTTATGGGTCTGTTCAAGCTTTCTCTTTCCTCCTGATTGAGTTTTGGAAGAGTGTGGGTGTTCAGGAATGTGTCCATTTCTTCCAGGTTGTCCAATTTGTTGGCATATAATTTTTCATAGTATTCCCTGATAATTGTTTGTATCTCTGAGGGATTGGTTGTAATAATTCCATTTTCATTCATGATTTTATCTATTTGGGTCATCTCCCTTTTCTTTTTGAGAAGCCTGGCTAGCGGTTTGTCAATTTTGTTTATTTTTTCAAAAAACCAACTCTTGGTTTCGTTGATCTGCTCTACAGTTTTTTTAGATTCTATATTGTTTATTTCTGCTCTGATCTTTATTATTTCTCTTCTTCTGCTGGGTTTAGGCTGCCTTTGCTGTTCTGCTTCTATTTCCTTTAGGTGTGCTGTTAGATTTTGTATTTGGGATTTTTCTTGTTTCTTGAGATAGGCCTGGATTGCAATGTATTTTCCTCTCAGGACTGCCTTCGCTGCGTCCCAAAGCGTTTGGATTGTTGTATTTTCATTTTCGTTTGTTTCCATATATTTTTTTATTTCTTCTCTAATTGCCTGGTTGACCCACTCATTCGTTAGTAGGGTGTTCTTTAACCTCCATGCTTTTGGGGGCTTTCCAGACTTTTTCCTGTGGTTGATTTCAAGCTTCATAGCATTGTGGTCTGAAAGTATGCATGGTATAATTTCAATTCTTGTAAACTTATGAAGGGCTGTTTTGTGACCCAGTATATGATCTATCTTGGAGAATGTTCCATGTGCACTCGAGAAGAAAGTATATTCTGTTGCTTTGGGATGCAGAGTTCTAAATATATCTGTCAAGTCCATCTGATCCAATGTCTCATTCAGGGCCCTTGTTTCTTTATTGACCGTGTGTCTAGATGATCTATCCATTTCTGTAAGTGGGGTGTTAAAGTCCCCTGCAATGACCACATTCTTATCAATAAGGTTGCTTCTGTTTATGAGTAATTGTTTTATATATTTGGGGGCTCCGGTATTCGGCGCATAGACATTTATAATTGTTAGCTCTTCCTGATGGATAGACCCTGTAACTATTATATAATGTCCTTCTTCATCTCTTGTTACAGCCTTTAATTTAAAGTCTAGTTTGTCTGATATAAGTATGGCTACTCCAGCTTTCTTTTGGCTTCCAGTAGCATGATAAATAGTTCTCCATCCCCTCACTCTGAATCTAAAGGTGTCCTCAGGTCTAAAATGAGTCTCTTGTAGACAGCAAATAGATGGGTCTTGTTTTTTTATCCATTCTGATACCCTATGTCTTTTGGTTGGCGCATTTAATCCGTTTACATTCAGTGTTATTATAGAAAGATACGGGTTTAGAGTCATTGTGATGTCTGTATGTTTTATGCTTGTAGTGATGTCTCTGGTACTTTGTCTCACAGGGTCCCCCTTAGGATCTCTTGTAGGGCTGGTTTAGTGGTGACAAATTCCTTCAGTTTTTGTTTGTTTGGGAAGACCTTTATCTCTCCTTCTATTCTAAATGACAGACTTGCTGGATAAAGGATTCTCGGCTGCATATTTTTGCTGTCTAGCACCCTGAAAATCTCGTGCCAATTCTTTCTGGCCTGCCAAGTTTCAAAAGAGAGATCAGTCACGAGTCTTATAGGTCTCCCTTTATATGTGAGGGCACGTTTACCCCTTGCTGCTTTCAGAATTTTCTCTTTATCCTTGTATTTTGCCAGTTTCACTATGATATGTCGTGCAGAAGATCGATTCAAGTTACGTCTGAAGGGAGTTCTCTGTGCCTCTTGGATTTCAATGCCTTTTTCCTTCCCCAGTTCAGGGAAGTTCTCAGCTATTATTTCTTCAAGTACCCCTTCAGCACCTTTCCCTGTCTCTTCCTCCTCTGGGATACCAATTATGCGTAGATTATTTCTTTTTAGTGTATCACTTAGTTCTCTAATTTTCCCCTCATACTCCTGGATTTTTTTATCTCTCTTTTTCTCAGCTTCCTCTTTTTCCATAACTTTATCTTCTAGTTCACCTATTCTCTCCTCTGCCTCTTCCATCCGAGCAGTGGTGGTTTGCATTTTGTTTTGCATTTCCTTTAAAGCGTTTTTCAGCTCCTCGTGACTGTTCCTTAGTCCCTTGATCTCTGTAGCAAGAGATTCTCTGCTGTCCTGTATACTGTTTTCGAGCCCAGCGATTAATTTTATGACTATTATTCTAAATTCACTTTCTGTTATATTATGTAAATCCTTTTTGATCAGCTCATTAGCTGTTGTTATTTCCTGGAGATTCTTCTGAGGGGAATTCTTCCGCTTGGTCATTTTGGATAGTCCCTGGTGTGGTGAGGACCTGCAGGGCACTTCCCCTGTGCTGTGGTGTATAACTGGAGTTGGTGGGCGGGGCCGCAGTCAGTCCTGATGTCTGCCCCCAGCCCACCGCTGGGGCCACAGTCAGACTGGTGTGTGCCTTCTCTTCCCCTCTCCTAGGGGTGGGATTCACTGTGGGGTGGCGTGGCCCGTCTGGGCTACTTGCACACTGCCAGGCTTGTGATGCTGGGGATCTGGCGTATTAGCTGGGGTGGGAAGGCAAGGTGCACGGCGGGAGGGGGGGCAGGCTTAGCTCGCTTCTCCTTAGGTGATCCACTTCAGGAGGGGCCCTGTGGCAGCCGGAGGGAGTCAGATCCACTGCCGGAAGTTTGGCTCCGCAGAAGCACAGAGTTGGGTGTTTGCGCGGAGCGAGCAATTTCCCTGGCCGGAACCGGTTCCCTTTGGGATTTTGGCTGGGGGATGGGCGGGGGAGATGGCGCTGGCGAGCGCCTTTGTTCCCCGCCAAACTGAGCTCTGTCGTCCGGGGGCTCCGCAGCTCACCCTCCCTTTGTCCTCCAGCCTTCCCGTTTTCCGAGCAGAGCTGTTAACTTATGACCTCCCAGACGCTAAGTCGCGCTTGCTGTCGGAACACAGTCCGTCAGGCCCCTCCGCTTTTGCAAGCCGGACTCGGGGGCTCTGCTTGGCTGGTGAGCCGCCCCTCCGCCCCGGCTCCCTCCCGCCAGTCCGTGGAGCGCGCACCGCCTCGCCGCCCTTCCTACCCTCTTCCGTGGGCCTCTCGCCTGCACTTGGGTCCGGTGACTCCGTTCTGCTAATCCTCTGGCGGTTTTCTGGGTTATTTAGGCAGGTGTAGGTGGAATCTAAGTGATCAGCAGGACGGCGGTGAGCCCAGCGTCCTCCTACGCCGCCATCTTCCTGTCCAGAGAGAGATTTTATACTTTGATCTTTTTACCAAGTGTTGTGTTATTTTAAATGATAATATCAATTCATAATTACTGCATCACTTTTTAAAATATTTTAATTAAAATTTTTTTTTTTTTTAACGTTTATTTATTTTTGGGACAGAGAGAGACAGAGCATGAACGGGGGAGGGGCAGAGAGAGAGGGAGACACAGAATCGGAAGCAGGCTCCAGGCTCTGAGCCATCAGCCCAGAGCCCGACGCGGGGCTCGAACTCACGGACCGCGAGATCGTGACCTGGCTGAAGTCGGACGCCCAACCGACTGTGCCACCCAGGCGCCCCTAAAAATTTTTTTTCGAAGAGAGGGACAGAATATGCCAGGTAGGGGCAGAGACAGAGGGAAAGGACAGAATCCCAGGCAGGCTCCACCCTATCAGTGCAGAGCCTGATGTGGGACTCGAGGGGCTCAAACTCATGAACCTTAAGATCATGAACTGAGCTGAAACCAAGAGTCAGACACTTAACTGACTAAGCCACTCAGGCACTCCCTGCTTCACTCTTTAATTAGAATAGTATAGTTGAATTTCAGATTTTAAAAAGTATCTATAGTAACTGAAAATTACAATCTTTATTGAAGCTTTCAAAATGAGCTTTCAAAATAACCATATCAGCTTTGAATTCACATAGTAGAATTATTTTTTGGTAAAATCACTCATAATGAGATCATTATGGTAACTAAAACTGTTATGAGGTCTGAGATAGAATTTCCATATTCAGAATTCCTTAACATAATGGTCTTATACTGACATTTCAAGGCACTTTCGCACTCATCAGGTATTTTCTGCATGGACTTTTCCCCTGCCCAGGCTCATGATAAGCATGAAATAGAGCCAAAGTGTTTTCCCTTAAAGGGCAGTATCAGGAGTGGATATTTGTTATCACATTTGTTCTGTCTTGCCAACTCTGCTGAGTGTGTCAACCAAGCTGGTTATATAGCAATTTAGGTCTTTGGCAGATTCTTTTGTCATTTGAATAAAGGGTGAAGGTAATGTTCTCTGTAGAAAACACCTTGCCTAATATGTCTGAAGAGCTCAAAGGCAATCTCATGGCAGTTTGGATGTGGAGGCTCGGAAATGAAATCGTGGTTAGGACATGTTCCCTGCAAACAGTAATTGGTAACAGTCTGGCTAACTACAGCTATGGTTCAGTTTCCTGTCCCTTGTATGTAATTGAGTCGAGGCCCTAAACTCTCCTATAATAAGGAAAAAATTACACGTGTCATAGATCTTTATATGTTATCAGGGTTTTACTGTCAGATATGAGTGAATACTAAAACATTTTCTCAGAAAGATGATGATAATTATAGATGGGGAATATGAAATTAAATCTACTTCAATTTTCATGGTAGTAATGAGTAGAGGAAAGAAAGTTTGCAGGAGCGTACTTTTCAGGGAAGTGGCTAAATAATTTAGCACAACCTCAACATTTTCTCTATATTAAGTATAATGCATTAACTCTCACAGTATACTTTTCATTTCTTTCTGAATGACAGAAAGAAGCTTGTTATAAACATTTTTATGCTGAGTCACAATAAAAAGAAACGTGTTTAAGAAGAAGTCACAATTTGTTCATCTTTTTGAATTGAAATGGAAGAGAAATGAATGAACTTCCTCAATAAATCTAAATGGCATATAATGATAATGTTAATAGCAGCAAAAACATAATACTTATTATGGACCAGGTACTGGTCTAAGGGTTATACATATATTAACTCATGTAATCCTTGCATCGGCATTGTGAAGTCATTGGTGTTATTAACCCCATTTTATAGAAATGAGAAATGGATGGATATCTACTTTGCTATGGATTTTCTGGGTTGGCCCGATGGGATGATCAATTTTACTGGATTGTTAAACTTTTTTCTTCTTTTTAATTTTAATGTAAATATAGTCATAATCTGCATTCATTGGTGATTAAAATTGCTAAGTTATTAAGGCATACTACAGTAGAGTGACTATGAACATCAGCCCTCGAGCCAAACTTCTGGGGTTTGAATAGTTGGGTGATTTTGAGCAAGTTACCTAACTACCTATGCCACACTTCACTCACCTATAAAATGGGAATAATAGCAGCCACTGTATCATAGGGTTTCTGGAGGACTAAATGAGTGTTTTCTGTAAAATAATTAGAGTACTGCTTTGCATATTGTAACTGCTATATATGCCTGCTAGTACAACTCTCCAACTCACCAGATATAATCCCACCTTAGGGCCTTTGCACATTATCCGGTTTCTACCTGGACCACTCTTTCCCACAGGTAAGTGCAGGACTCTTTCCTTATTTCCTTTAAGTTAATCAAATGCTACCTTTTGTAGAGTGCCTGGGTGGCTCAGTGGGTTAAACCTCTGAGACATCAGCTCAGGTCATGATCTCACAGTTTGTGAGTTCGAACCCTGTGTCAGGCTCTGTGCTGACAACTCAGAGCCTGGAGCTTGCCTTGGATTGTGTGTCTCCCTCTCTGCCTCGCCCTCATTCATGCTCTCTCTCTTTCTCTCTTACAAACAAAGATAAACATTTAAAAAAAATTTTTAAGTGCTATCTTTTGTGTCAGCCTTCACTGGACACAGTCTCCAAAATTGTAATGCCCTCCTCACCTTTCCCATACTTTATCCCCTTTCCTTGCTTTATTTTTTTTCTTATCATTTATGTATCACTTAATGTTTTCTTAGTGCTTTGTTTTACTAATTTGTCCCATTTAGAATCTGCCTCTCCTCACTACAATATGAGCTCCATGAGAATAGAGATTTCTTTCTGTTTTGCTCTGGGCTGTGTCTACTACACCTAGAAGAGCAGTGCTGCACACTAGATGCTTAATTGCTATTTAGTCCACATATCCATGCACCCATGCACACATGCACAAGTATTTCCTCTTAATGTAAAGGGGTATCAGATGCCATGTGATGTTATGTATTATCTCTCACTTTGTATCATGAGCCATGCAGACACTGGGGTTATTATAGAGCTATCAAATCTGCTGCTAGCTTTGGTGTGAATTAGAAAAAGATGCTGCTGTCTCCAGGATGTAGCCCTAAACTAGGACATGTGACCTGGCTAGGGAAACACAGGATAGATCTTAGGTTGTCACCTTTGTACCTGCTAGGAGTGCGAATTTCTTTTCATTGAGAGGATCAACTGAAACACTAATATGATAAATTAAAATAGTTTTTAAAAAACAAACTAAAAATTGATTAGTAAATATCTACCTACCTAAATATCTATGTATCTATCTATCTAATCAACATATGCCTATCAAACATAGGGTTCAAATTTTTTCTTCATCTATTCTGATGATGTTGGTATTTTTGTTTTTGACAGCAGTAAGTTTCATTTACAACATTTACTTTTATTTTAAAATATTATAGAGAACATTTTTAACAGAGATCATCACGTTTAAAATCAATGAAAATTTGCTTGAGATTTTCTTTTTCTTTTTTATATATAATTTATTGTCAAATTGGTTTCCATACAACACCCAGTGCTCATCCCAACAGGTGGCCTCCTCAATGCCTGTCACCCACTTTCCCCTCTCCCCCACCCCCATCAACCCTCAGTTTCTTCTCAGTATTTAAGAGTCTCTTATGGTTTGTCTGCTTCCCTCTCTGTAACTTTGTTTTCCCCCCTTCCCCTCCACCTGGTCTTCTGTTGAGTTTCTCAGGATCCACGTATGAGTGAAAACATATTGTATCTGTCTTTCTCTGCCTGACTTATTTCACGTAGCACAATACTCTCCAGTTCCATCCACGTTGCTACAAATGGCCAGATTTCATTCTTTCTCACTGCCAAGTAATATTCCATTGTATATATAAACCACATCTTCTTTATCCATTTGTCAGTTGAGGGACATTTAGGCTCTTTCCATAATTTGGCTATTGTTGAAAGAGCTGCTATAAACATTGGGGTACAAGTGCCTCTATGCATCAGCACTCCTGCATCCCTTGGGTAAATTCCTAGCAGTGCTATTGCTGGGTCATAGGGTAGATCTATTTTTAATTTTTTGAGGAACCTCCACACTGTTTTCCAGACTAGCTGTACCAGTTTGCCTTCCTAACAACAGTGCAAGAAGGTTCCCATTTTTCCACATCCTCACCAGAATCGTTAGTCTCCTGATTTGTTCATTTGAGCCACTTTGACTGGCGTGAGGTGGTATCTCAGTGTGGTTTTGATTTGTATTTCCCTGATGAGGAGTGACATTGAGCATCTTTGCATGTGCCTGTTGGCCATCTGATGTCTTTAGAGAAGTGTCTATTCATGTCTTCTGCCCATTTCTTCACTGGATTATTTGTTTTTCAGGTGTGGAGTTTGGTGAGCTCTTTATAGATTTTGGATACTAGCCCTTTGTCCAATATATCATTTGCAAATATCTTTTCCCATTTCTTCAGTTGCCTTTTAGTTTTGTTGATTGTTTCCTTTGCAGTGAAGAAGTTTTTATCTTCATGAGGTCCCAATAGTTCATTTTTGCTTTTAATTCCCTTGCCTTTGGGGATGTGTCAAGTAAGGAATTGCTGTGGCTGAGGTCAGAGAGGTTTTTTCCTGCTTTCTCCTCTAGGGTTTGGATGGTTTCCTATCTCACATTCAGGTCCTTTATCCATTTTGAGTTTATTTTTGTGAATGGTGTGAGAAAGTGGTCTAGTTTCATCCTTCTGCATGTTGCTGTCCAGTTCTCCCAGCACCATTTGTTAAAGAGACTGTCTTTTTTCCATTGAATATTCTTTCCCGCTTTGTCAAAGATTAGTTGGCCATACTTTTGTGGGTCCAGTTCTGGGGTTTCCATTCTAATCCATTGGTCTATGTGTCTGTTTTTGTGCCAATACCATGCTGTCTTGATGATTACAGCTTTGTAGTAGAGGCTAAAGTCTGGAATTGTGATGCCTCCCACTTTGGTCTTCTTCCTCAAAATTACTTTGGCTATTCAGGGTCTTTTGTGGTTCCATACAAATTTTAGGATTACTTGTTCTAGCTTCAAGAAGAATGCTGGTGCAGTTTTGATTGGGATTACACTGAATGTGTAGATAGCTTTGGGTAGTATTGACATTTTAACAATATTTATTCTTCCAATCCATGAACATGGAATGTTTTTCCATTTCTTTGTAACTTGTTCAATTTCCTTCATAAGTTTTCTATAGTTTTCAGCATACAGACCTTTTACATCTTTGGTTAGGTTTATTCCTAGGTATTTTATGCTTCTTGGTGCAATTGTGAATGGGATCAGTTTCTTTATTTGTCTTTCTGTTGCTTCATTATTGGTGTATAAAAATGAAACTGATTTCTGTACATAATCCTGCAACTTTGCTGAATTAATGTATCAGTTCTAGTAGACTTTTGGTGGAGTCTATTGGGTTTCCATGTATCATATCATGTCATCTGCAAAAAGTGAAAGCTTAACTTCATCTTTGCCAATTTTGATGCCTTTGATTTCTTTCTGTTGTCTGCTTGCTGATGCTAGCACTTCCATCACTATGTTAAACAACAGTGGTGAGAGTGGACATCCCTGTCGTGTTCCTGATCTCAGGGGGAAAGCTCTCAGTTTTTCCCCATGGAGGATGATATTAACTGCGGGCTTTTCATAAATGGCTTTTATGATGTTTAACTATGTTCCTTCTATCCCGATTTTCTCGAAGGTTTTTATTAAGAAAGGATGCTGAATTTTGTCAAATGCTTTTTCTGCATCGATTGACAGGATCATATGGTTCTCATCTTTTCTTTTATAAATGTGATGTATCACATTGATTGATTTGCGAATGTTGAGCCAGCCCTGCAGGCCAGGAATGAATCCCACTTGATCATGGTGAATAATTCTTTTTATATGCTGTTGAATTCGATTTGCTAGTATCTTATTGAGAATTTTTGCATCCATATTCATCAGGGATATTGGCCTGTAGTTCTCTTTTTTTCCTGGGTCTCTGTCTGGTTTAGGAATCAAAGTAATGCTGACTTCATAGAATGAGTATGGAAGTTTTCCTTCCCTTCCTATTTTTTGGAACAGCTTGAGCAGGATAGGTATTATCTCTGCTTTAAATGTCTGGTAGAGGGGCGCCTGGGTGGCGCAGTCGGTTAAGCGTCCGACTTCAGCCAGGTCACGATCTCGCGGTCCGTGAGTTCGAGCCCCGCGTCGGGCTCTGGGCTGATGGCTCGGAGCCTGGAGCCTGTTTCTGATTCTGTGTCTCCCTCTCTCTCTGCCCCTCGCCCGTTCATGCTCTGTCTCTCTCTGTCCCAAAAATAAATAAACGTTGAAAAAAAAAAATTAAAAAAAAAAAATAAAATAAATGTCTGGTAGAATTACCCTGGGGAGCCATTTGGTCCTGGACTCTTATTTGTTAGGAGATTTTTGATAACTGATTCAATTTTGTCACTGGTTATGGGTCTGTTCAAGTTTTCTATTTCTTCCTGTTTGAATTTTGGAAGTGTGTGGGTGCTTAGGAATTTGTCCATTTCTTCCAGGTTGTCCAGTTTGTTGCCATATACTTTTTCATAGTATTCCCTGATAATTGTTTGTATCTCTGAGGGATTGGTTGTAATAATTCCATTTTCATTCGTGATTTTATCTATTTGGGTCATCTCCCTTTTCTTTTTGAGAAGCCTGGCTAGAGGTTTATCAATATTTTTTATTTTTTCAAAAAACCAACTCTTGGTTTCATTGATCTGCTCTACAGTTTTTTAGATTCTATATTGTTTATTTCTACTCTGATCATTATTATTTCTCTTCTTCTACTGGGTTTAGGCTGTCTTTGCTGTTCTGCTTCTATTTCCTTTAGGTGTGCTGTTAGATTTTGTATGTGGGATTTTTCTTGTTTCTTGAGATAGGCCTGGATTGCAATGTATTTTCCTCTCAGGACTGCCTTCGCTGCATCCCAAAGTGTTTGGATTGTTGTATTTTCATTTTCATTTGTTGCGATGTATTTTTAAATTTCTTCTCTAATTGCCTGGTTGAGCCATTCATTCTTTAGTAGGATATTCTTCAACCTCCATGCTTTTGGAAGTTTTCCAGACTGTTTCCTGAGGTTGATTTCAAGTTTCATAGCATTGCAGTCTGAAAGTGTGCATTCTATGATCTCAATTATTTTATACTTATGAAGGGCTGTTTTGTGACCCAGTATGTGATCTATCTTGGAGAATGTTCCATGTGCACTCAAGAAGAAAGTGTATTCCGTTGCTTTGGGATGCAGAGTTCTAAATATATCTGTCAAGTCCATCTGTTCCAATGTATCATTCAGGGCCCTTGTTTCTTTATTGATTCTCTGTCTATATGGTCTATCCATTGTTGTAAGTGGAGTATTAAAGTACCCTGTAATTACCACATTCTTATCAATAAGGTTGCTTATGTTTGTGATTAATGGTTTTATATATTTGGGTGCTTTTGAATTCAGTGCATAGACATTTATAATTGTTGGCTCTTCCTGATGGATAGACCCTGTAATTATTATATAATGCCCTTCTTCATCTCTTGTTACAGCCTGTAATTTAAAGTCTAGTTTGTCTGATATAAATATGGCTATTCCAGTGTTCTTTTGACTTCAAGTAGCATGATAGATAGTTCTCCATCCCCTCATTTCAGTCTGAAGGTGTCCTCAGATCTAAAATGAGTCTCTTGTAGACAGCAAATAGATGGGTCTTGGTTTTTTTTATCCATTCTGATACCCTATGTGTTTTGGCTGGAGCATTTAGTCCATGTACATTCAGTGTTATTACTGAAAGATATGGGTTTAGAGTCATCATGATATCTGTAGATTTCATGCTTGTAGTGGTGTCTCTGGTACTTTGTGGTCCTTGCAACATTTCACTCACAGAGTCCACCTTAGGATGTCTTGTAGGGCTGGTTTAGTGGTGATGAATTCCTTCAGTTTTTGTTTGTTTGGGAAAACCTTTATCTCTCCTTCTATTCTGAATCACAGACTTGCTGGATATTTTTTCTGTTCATCACATTGAAGATTTCTTGCCATCCCTTTCTGGCCTGCCAAGATTCAGTAGATAAGTCTGTCAGTAGTCTTATTGGTCTCCCTTTACATGTTAGAGGGTGTTTATCCCTAGCTGCTTTCAGAATTCTCTCTTTATCCTTGTGTTTTGCCAGTTTCACTATGATATGTTGTGCAGAAGAGTGATTCAGGTTATGTCTGAAGGGAGTTCTCTCTGCCTCTTGGATTTCATTGGCTTTTTCCTTCCCCAGATCAGGGAAGTTCTCAGCTATGATTTGTTCAAGTACACCTTCAGCCCCTTTCTCTCTCTCTTCTTCTTCTGGAATTCCTATGGTACGGATATTATTCCATTTGATTGGATCACTTAGTTCTCTAATTCTCCCCTCATACTTCTGGATTTTTTTTATCTCTCTTTTTCTCATCTTCCTCTTTTTCCATAATTTTTTAATTTATATTTATATTTGAGAGAGACAGAGCATGAGTGGGGGAGGGGCAGAGAGAGAGGGAGACACAGAATCCGAAGCAGGCTCCAGGCTCTGAGCTGTCAGCACAGAGCCCGATGTGGAGCTGAACCCACAAACCATGAGATCATGACCTGAGCCAAAGTTGGACATGTAACTGATTGAGCCACCCAGATGCCCCTAATTTTATCTTCTAATTCACCTATTCTCCCCTCCGAATTGAGATTTTCTTTTTAATGCAAGGAGATTTTTTGCCAGGAGGAATCAGAGTTGGCTCTTTGGTGTTTTAATTCAAAATTGTCCCCTTATAGTCCAGTTTTGAAATTTTTACTTTATATTTTGAATCACCAAGGACAAACTGGACATCTCTATAATAGGAAAGTTTAAGAGCTATGTTTTCTGTCCTGAGCCTAGAAATACAAGGTAGAACCTGATTCTGTTTTGAAATCTGCCTACATTAGAATACCTAAGTTACATCAGTAATTAAAATATCCCATATATTTTTTCTGTCCATTTTTTCTATACCAGTGTACATAGTTTATTTTTGTCCCTGATAATTTACACTTAATTCCTTCGCCTAAAGAATTTTTCTCCACACTTAGAAAAAAAATCATAAATTGCCATAAAACACAAAATGTGTATACATTGCACTGGAGTGCCAGTGCTCTCTGAGAGTTTTTTCTCCATTCTTGGCTGGGAGCCTACATGACTTGTAAAAACATCAATGGCTATCATCGAGGACTTCGAATCTCTGCAAGCTCAAACTTCCTGTGTATACTTAATATTTCTCTGATTCAACATTGAAATTTCTATCCAGTTGTCTTATACCTACACCCCCCCTGCAGTCGCTTCACTTGTACATTTTCCGGAGTTCAGTATTGCTTTCTTTCCTACACTCTTTCTCTTGGATTAACATGGGTGTTGCAAATTGCAGTTCAGGGGTCAGTCCAACCTGAGCTAGACCTATCTTTACCTTAGAATTTCAGCACTGTCTGGGGTTCAAACAATTGGAGACACGTGCACCCAGTCTTCCAGGAAGTCAGAGAACTTTCAAATAAGTGATATGTTAAAAATATTTAGTTTCCTAATTCTAATCCATGAATCTTTTAATTTACCTTGATGTCTTTAATTTCTCATAGCAATATTTTGTAGCTTTCCTGTAGAGATCTTGGACATACGTTATCAGATTTATTACAAGGCATCTAATAATTCTGTTGCTATTATAAATGGTATTAAAATCATTATTGTTTTCTAGTAGTTGCTACACCATACACAAATGTTAATTAATGCTGGATAGAAGACACAAGTGTGAAAGGCAAAACCAAAAAACCTTGAGAAGATAACATAGGATAATATTTTTATTATCTTAGGCTAAGGAGAGGTGTTTTTAATGAAACATAAAAATTGTAAACCATAAAGAAAAAAATCGATAAATCTGTCTACACGAAAATTAACCCTTTAGTGTTAAAAGCACACACAAAAAGAGTGGGAAGACCAGCAAATACAACACATGGAGCCACTTTGTGTGCTGCTCTGTGGAACGGAATGGAATCTATCCCTGTTGGCAGTCACCTCAAAGGAGGGGGTGGGCAAGGGGAGGAGAGAATCAGTCATTCTCACAGCTGGTAACTGGCTTGTCACAGATCCGAGTTCCTAACCTGTACTAAATTAAAGCATGCTGCTGCCCATTAAAATGTAGCATTACTGAATAACTAAAATAGGTTTGAAACACGAAATAAATCATGATATTAACTGTGGAAGAAAAAGAACATTCAAAGAGAGGATACTCATTAAGAGTGGAAGGATGAGTAAGTGTAAATAAATAAGAATAAGAAAGAGCACATAAGGCATGGGAGACAGAGGGAACACCATATGCTTAGGTATTTCAGAGATGTGAGGTTGTAGGCTATGGTGTAAGGTGTTTTGGGAAGAATACTGGAAGAAAAGAGCATACTAGGAGGTATCACAATAGACATTTAGGCTTAATTTAACTTTTAGGTTGCTGGCTAGCATTACTCATCCTAATATAGCCACCAGAAGCTTATTAAGATTGAATAGGAGATAAAAATCTGGTAATCCATTTAAAACTAATTATAAAGTGCCAAACTTTACACATAATTTGCTTTAAGACATATAAACTACAATCACATTAAGATTATATACGCATAAAACATTGATTTCACTTGTATTCTATCCAGTTTGCCTGAGGTAGGGATTCACAGTCAGTGGTCAGGTCATTATGTTTATCTCTTAAAATACCCACAGGAGTAGGTGACTCTTATTAGTATCATTTATCACAAGTAGGGGGAGGTTGAGATTCTCCTAAGAAGACTGTAAGAAAGACGACGTTTGATAGGTTGATTGGGGCCTGATTTTGAAAGTCCTGGGATGACATGTGAAGTAAAGCATTTGGATTACATTGGGGAGTTATTTTAGTTCGCATCTCTGTTGCTGGAAGAAATCAGGCAGCAATGTGAGGACAAGAGATTGGAATCCAGGAGACCATCTACAAGGAGGTTGCGAAGTGACAATGGCCTGAATTCAGGTCATATCATGAAGATGGATAAAGATGGATTAATAAGAACCTGCAGACGTAGAGCAGCAGAATGGGGTAACTAAACACAAGAGGGAAATTAGGGGGGGGAGGAATTTAAAAAATGATTCCCTGGGGGGCTTATAATTGGTAGGATGATGGCACCGAATACAGTGGAACTCACAGAGAGGAATCGAGTACTGGGGGAAAATGATGAATTCAGCTTTGGACAATTGTGTATTTAAGGTATTCCTGGGACACCTGTGGGGCGAGGCTTAATGATGATAAAGTAAATATAACACTTATCAAGTGCTTACTTGTTGCTGGGCACTGGGGTGGGCTGCGTGCAATTTCTCAATTCAAGGAGGATGGAAGTGAGGCTTATTGAAGATGTAATTCGGCCTATGCGTGGTGGCTGGGAGTTGAGCACAGACACTCTGACTCCAAAGCCTGTATACACCTCCTTAGTCACTGCACCAAACAGCCCCCAGGGCTTAGAAGGGATGCCAGGGATAGAGATGGGGATTTGCGAGCTATTAGTTTATAAGTGATCCCTGCGGGTGTGAAAGGAGATGAGTTTTCCTAGGGAGAGATTACAGAGGGAGAATGCTGGCGGAACACATCTATACAACTTAAGCAGAATAAAGTGATTATAGACATTTAATGTCATGCAATGTTGTAAGACTGCTTTACATTGATTTCCTGTTGCAAGCAAATGGCTTTCTGAGTGTAGTGATGTCCCTTTGTTCAATGCAGTTCATCTCTCATTTATTCTTTGGAAATGAAGCCAGTTTAACAATATGTATGACTAATTCTTTTCTTAAGAAATAGAGTTGAAGAGGTGGCCGTCTGCATTGCCTTCTGACAGCAGGTTAAAAGGAAAGGATTGGGGTGAGATGAACTGTCTGTATTTCCCTGTAAGGCTATGATTATTTGCTTCTTTATTTCATTTGGTATAGCTAGATTTATTCACTATTGATTGGGATGATCGATTAGGAGAGAAAAACTATAGGAAATTATTGCATAAAAAAGGGAAAAAAACATGTTTTTGATGTAACTCTATAGACTGATTTAGAGTCATTATTGTTAGTGCAATATCAAGAAATAAAAATGCTTCCTTGTTTCATAGTGCTCCTCAGCCTATTTTTCAAATTTATTTCAAGAAATTCTTTTCCAGTCATTTCACTAACTCAGAATAAAAGTGACAATATATTTTAAAGGATCCATAGGTCTCTAACATATATTGTCACTACCCCTAGTTTCTAGTACATTCCTTAGTACAAATAATCTGCCACTGGGCATTATTTTTAGAAGGTCAAGACTATTTTTGGTCTTTCAGGATGCAGAAACCCTCATTAAAATGAAAATAGCTCTGGAAGGAGTAACAGTTCAGGTTTGAGCTTCTCAACCTTGATTATATGTCAGCGTTACTACCTTGGGGGCTTCAAACAGTAGCAGTGCCAAGACTTCACTTCTAGCAGATAATGATTTAATTGGGTTGGGGTGGATCTGAACAGTGGTTTGTTTGTTTGTTTGTTTGTTTGTTTTCCTTTCTTGGCTTACAGAGAAGTTGGTCTCATAGTTCTGGATGCCAGAAGTCCAAAATCAATGTCAGTGGGCTGTGCTGCCTCTGGGGGCTCTAAGGGAGAAACAATCCTTGCACGTTCCAGCTTTTGTTGGCTACAGGTTATTCCTTGGCTTGGGGCTATATGACTCCAATCCCTGTCTGTGTGTTTCCATGGCATTTTCCTCGATGTGCTTAACCTCCCTCTACCTTTCTCTTCTAAGACAACTTTCATTGCATTTAGGGCCCACCTGCATAATCCAAGATCTCTCAAAATCCTTAATATCTGCAAAGACCTTTTATTCTATGTAAGGTCACATTCAAAGGTAATGTGGACTGAATCGTGTCCTCCCAAAATTCATATATTGAAACCCTAACCTCCAATATGATGGTATTTGGAGACAGTGCCATTGGCAGTTAATTAGGTTTAGATGAAGTAATGAGGGCAGAGTCCTCCCAATGGGTTTAGCATTCTTATAAGAAGGGACACCAGAGAGCTCTGTCTCTCTCTCTCTCCCACTCCATTGTGAAGACAAAGAAGAAGGCAGCCATCTGCAAGCCAGGGAAAGTGTTCTTACTGGGAACTGAATCTCCTGGCATGTTCATGAAAGATTTCTAGCTTCTAGGACTGTGAGAAAATAAAATGCCTGTTGTCTAAGCTAGCTAGTCTATGGTAATTTGTTTTGGCAGCCAGAGCTTATGAAGACAATAGGTTGCAGGAGTGAGGTGGTAGACAACACCTCTTGGGGGGGGGGGCAGCTATTCAAATCCTGCTTTTGATATTACCTGAAGCTCTTACGTATCACGTACAATTGGTATCACCTGAACCCCGGGCCAGGCTCATATAATAGAAAACCAAACTTCAGCAGATTCTTTTTCTTTCCTCCTACAATTCTTGGACACTGGTATTTTTAAAACTACCCATGGTCATATATTGAAAAAAAAATCATATATTAAAAAGAAATGGAAACCAATTTGACAATAAACTTCATATATTGAAAAAAAAATAAAACTACCCACGGGATTCTAATTCACAGCTGAGTGAACACACATGATTGGATAGTCGAATCAGATTTTCATAAATCCGATATCCTACTCATTATCCACTTTTACTAAATACTTTCAAAGATAACAGGCCATCAGGAGGTGCAGACAGAGCAAAGAGAGGTGTGGGGACTTATGAGTGGATCCTCAGGTCCTTTCTTGCCTTAATGGATATGAGCTTTATACCCAAATAATAGATGATACGTTCATGTGAGTTTGCAGGAATCGCCTCCCATGCTAGGGTATTCAAACTATTAAGCAGACAAATTTCATATGTGATGTAGCACGTGTAACATTATCCATGGCTTATAGATCCTAGGTTTTGTTTTGTTTTTATTTTTTTTTTTTTTACTTTCACTAATTGTTAACCAGGGATAGCTTGCTAAGGGCATTTCAGACAAAAAGTGTGTTTCTCCTATTAAATATTATTGGTCTATTTATCTGGAGGTCCAATTGACATGAGGATTAAACAACGTCACCTGCCTTTTTTCATCTCCTCCAGTGTGCCCCTTCCCTCATTCATCATCCTGCCCTGCCATAGATCAGAGGTTAGCTGCATTAATTTTTTTCTCACAACAACCAATGTTGAGATCCAGCGATTTGGTGGGAATTGATAGCTTGACTGGAGAGGTGCTAGATAGTAGCAGAAATGGAGGTGGAAAAAATGATGCCATGAGAAACATTGCCTGTTATCAGTCTTGTTTAGGGCTGTCATTTATGTAATAGATATTCACTGATCACCCATTATATACTAGCCACTGGGATGTTGGGGTAAAAAAGACAGAGTCCCTTATGGGCAGATAACAATGAATTAAGTAAGCATGTAAGAAAATTAATTGTGATAAGAGCTATGGAGAAATTAAGAGGGCAGTGAAAGAAATAAACTGGAGGAATTCTGCGATGCAGTCAGGGAAGGCTTCTCCAGGGAGGTGACCCTTGAGCTGAGAAACTGTAGCATGAGAATGAGCCTTTTACTGGAAGGGCTGAGAAGAAAGTTCTCTGGGCAGAAAAGGGAAAGGGATTAGCATCTTCTTTCAGCAACAGAAAGGAGGCCAGTGTGGCTAGAACATGGTGTTCGTGGAGAGTAGATGAGCTGGGGGCAGCATTCAGACCATGCAAGGACTTTGCAGCCAGGGATCTAGATTCAGAGTTTGTTCTCCTAGCTATGGGAAGCTGGTGAGGATTATGAGGTGTCTTGAAGTGGAGGAGTGAAAGCAATTCTGGATCCATTTTCTGTTTAATAGCCTCAAATATTAACCGGGGGTGCTTGTCCTTTGATCTGAGGGCACTTATCAGAGATGATTTTGGAGAAAACCAGTAGTTCCTTAACCAGTGGCTGCGTTTGCTGCCAGAAAAACTTTGCTGGCCAGGAAAATACAAATTCCTTCAAGGGGGAGGTCTAGACATGCTTCTGCATGGGGTAAGGAAGGAGTGTGCATGCCCATTTGTAAAAGTGGGGCAAATAATAGAGATAGAAATACTTGGTGTTAGTGTCGGGTTAGAATTTTCCGCATGAAACCTGAAAATGGGAAAACGTTTTGATCTATCTCTCATAATTTAGAATCACATTAAAACTAACTGCACAAAGAATTGAAATGCATGCAGGAATTGAAACATATCTATCATTTCATACTTAATGCAATACTTTGGTTAAGTTCTTTGTTGTAGTAGAAGCAAAAAAAAAAAAAAAAGATACAGTAGACAAGCCAAAATAATTTACATAAAACACAATGGAAAGTGGCTGAGAAGAGGACAATTTTGGAAAATGATCTCTCCAGGAATGCTGCCAAGGTAAGTGGCAGTAGATATTGATTATATAGACCTGTCATGGATTGGTCTAACCAGTCATTCTGAAAATTGAATTGGATTTTTCTTCCTGAAATGATGTTTTTGAAGCTGTGCCAAATGCAATCTCTCTTCCCACCCATTCTGGTTTGTGTCCGCTTTTCAGACTTAATAATGCTCAGACATTTATAATGTTGGTCACAGGAAAGTCTTTCTGTGTGCCCGGAGCAAACTGATTATGTTACATCATTCTACATGACAATTTCCCTCACTTTAAAAATATTATATATTCTGCAATAGTGGGTATATAATATGCAACGCAGTGTGGGAAGAAGTGAAGCACGGAGAAGGAAAAGCAACAAAGCATGTGATCTGTATAAATAAGATGAATGTATAATCTATTCTCCAAACCTGGCAACTTCTTTAAATTTATTTTTTATTCTTTTAGAGACAGAGAGCATGAGCAGGGGAGAGGGGCAGACGGAGAGAGAGAGAGGGAGGAAGGGAGGGAGGGAGAGAGAGAGAGACAGAGACAGAGACAGAGATCTTTTTAAAATATTTACTTATTTTTGAGAGATAGAGCACACGTAGGGGAGGGACAGGGAGAGAGGGAGACACCAGAATCTGAAGCAGGCTTCAGGCTTCAAGCTGTCAGTGTAGAGCCCAACGTGGGGCTCAAACCCACAAACCATGAGATTATGACCTGAGCCAAATTCACACGCTCAACCAACTGAGCCACCCAGACGCCGAGAAAGAGAGAGAGAGAGAGAGAGAGAGAGAGAGAGAGAGAATCTTAAGCAGGCTCCACACTCAGTGCAGAGTCTGATGCAGGGCTCCATCCCAAGACCCTGGGATCATGACCTGAGCTGAAATCAAGAGTCAGATGCTTAACCAACTGAGCCGCCCAGGTGCCCCAAACTTGGAAACTTTTAAGAGTAAAAGGGGATGCTATAATTACATTTGTATGAGAGGCTTAATGTAGAGATGTTCTAGACAAAACTGTATGTGTGTTTATCCTATAAAGACGAGGAGACATAAGAATCCGGGTGAAAACAAAATGTTGGTGACAGGTAGGTATTTATTTTAGAGACAAAAGTCAAAATGAGGCTTCACAATAGGATGAGTGAAATGGTGGTTTGTGGAATGGGGCACAACAAAATTTGGAGGCCAGTAAGAAAGGCTGGTAACAACATGCTTGGATGTAAAATTTACTCAGCATATTGAAGGAGACTAACAAGTTGATCAAGTCTAACCTTCAACTCTATGCAGAAAATATATGAGTAAAAGATGATTGAATCCATAACTAGTGTCCTGTGATATGGGAGAAATTCAAAAATATAAACAATTTTACTAAGAGGTAAATGACTACCATGAAGCTTACAGATGCAGCCTGGTCTGGTTCAGGAGTTCTTACTGATGATGTACTATTCAGGCAGGCCTGGGGAGATGGATAGGTATTACAGAAACAAAACAAAACATAAAGATGGTGGATATTCCAAATATAAGGAATGGTAAGATGCAAAATGTATATAAATACAATAATCTGGCTCAGATAGTAATGAATGGGAGTTTCAGGAAATAGTGAGTTTTGAAAGACAGACTGTTACCAACTCCTAGAACAGCCCTAAGATTCAAAATATGCCACCCCTGAACTGGGGAATATCTCACTAAAGTTTATACTTGCTAACAAAAGCAAACTGAAGTTTGGAAATTCATCGGCTGAATCTGAGTGTTAAGATCTTGACGGTAATAATCTGGTTCAGAATGCAAAACTCTTAACCATTACAATCAGCTTTATTACATTAATCTTCTTCCACTGATTGTGAGCCCACTGTTTTTTACATAGAATCTGAAGCAGGCTCCAGGCTGTGAGCTGTCAGCACAGAGCCCGATGCGGGGCTCGAACTCACAAACCACAAGATCATGACCTGAGCCGAAGTCTTACACTTAACTGATTGAGCCTCCCAGGTGCCCCTGGGAGTCCACTGTTTAACCATAAGTTGGTTAAGGTTACCCTATGATTTGAGTTATGCATAAGATTGTGTCAAACCTCCTGTCACACTTCATACAGGAATGTTAGTGCTTCTCAAGATCCAAGTTTGGCTTGGAGTCCAAATTTCCGTTAAGCCTTTTTTCTGCCCCAGCCTGCTGGCAACGGTTCGCCATCTCCTGTCCCCAGTGGCTGGAGGCTGGCATGGCTGTGCACACTCAGCCGCATTCTGGGCTGGGTTGTGTCAGGATGAACAAGCTTCCATGGCATGTGAGAAGGCTCTGGGGAGAATGCCCCAGGGTGGGGGTACAGGCATGTAGGGTGGCTCTGGTTAGTATGTTCAGGCTTGGTGGAGCTGTCTCCACAGATGTGCTGGAAATCGGAGGCGGACTGATGAAGTATAACCAGAGCAACAGGCATGTACCCATAAGGTACTTTGACAAAATGGGTCTATCCTGGTTGTGGATAAGGTTTACATTGCAGAAAATTAATATTAATTATTGTATTAATGTTACTTATTTATTATGTATTATATTGCTAAAAGGCTTTTTATTGTCCCAAATTTCTCATAGGACATTTTATTTTGTAGGCTCCAGACACTTCAAAAATTGATCTTCCCAGCCTACTACCTCATCCCTTAACTCACTTCACGTGCTTCTCTTTCAGATACCCTCCACTGGGACTTTTCTATGTAATTGAATATCCTAATATTATCAGCCAGAACAGTTTAACTTTCTATTTCTAATGAGAATCTGGACTCACAGTGGCCTCACCCCAAATGATTGATGTTCTTGTTGAAGACACAGTCCTCCACTGCTGTTACTACCCGGAAGCACCAGAGAACTGGCCAAAATTTGAAAGGTCTTTATCCCATTCCTTCTCAGTCCTAGGTAGGTTGAATGGAGCAGTTTTGAGATTTATTTTCCGTCTTCTATGAATGATGCCTCCTATGCCCAGCCCGATAACTTCCTAATGGCAAAAGGGAAAATACACTGTTTTGACTTTAAATAGTTTCTCCACCACCCCCACCAAAGCTCAGAGAAGTTAAGTAATTTCCAACTCATGTAAATAATGACTGTCACAGTTGGGGTTCAGATGTGCTTATGTTTCTCTGACAACAAAGCCCCATGCCAAATATGTCACTGTTATACCATATTGCTTTCTTAAAAATAATGTCATGCTGACATTTAATGCATACATTTGCAATTAATTATTAGCCCTTTCTTCCCTAGCTAGGATTGGCTGGAAAGCCTTTCATCAAAAACAGAAATTATAATTTTCGATTAAACCAGTCTAGCTAATTATCAAATTCAACACGTTGAGACCGAGGAAAACTGCTTTTCATAGTTGATTTATCAATTGCTTTTACATCATCTCAGTATTAAATTCAGCTGCATTTTGCTTTTTACATTTTTGCTTTTTGCATTTTTGACAAATGGGATAAAGAAGATCAGTAAGTTTCCTAAACTACAAAGGAGTTGGATCGAGGGTCTGTGCATTTAGGTCAAGTATGCTCCGTGCCAAAAATAACGTGGGAAGGAAAGGATTTACATTATGTGTGAGTCTTTAGCATAATTTTTCTTGAACTTCCTGTAATAAAACTGAGGATAACATTTTTCTAGTTTCCCTTTCTCAATTGATTTTATATATTGAACCTCACAGTTAATGTATATGCTTACTTGTACATTCACATATTTATACATAAAAGGAGTCATATTGACTGACTTTATATTTCTTTGGATATGTTTTCTGTTATCAAAAAATAGTTTCCAAGACCAAAAAATACAAAATTGTAAACTATTTAGAAAATTTTATATTTTATTATGTCATCACTGCATTTTAAACATTTAAAAAAAATTTAATGTTTGTTTATTTATTTATTTACTTACTGACTTATTGAGAGAGAGACAGAGTATGAGCAGAGGAGGGGCAGAGAGGGAGGGAGACACAGAGTCTGAAGCAGGCTCCAGGCTCTGAGCTTTTAGCACAGAGCCTGATGCGAGGCTCCAACTCATGAACCACAAGATCATGACCTGGGCAAATTCAGACACTTAACCGACTGAGCCACCCAGGCACCCCTTGGCATCACTGCATTTTAGCATATAAGTTCACAGATGAGAAGGAAAAAATAATAAAATACATAACACAAAATATTGAGTTACATTCAAAACATACATGTAATAAGGAAAAGAAAATGTAATATTACTATTATATAATTAAGAATTTCAGAATTGCTTTAACTCTTATTTCATTGTATAGCACCTATGTGCTTATCACAGAACTTAATAAAGAAAGGTATTTGTTTACACATAGAGCTGTTAATGTGAAGCTATCTTTTGGCTGTGTTTGTTCATATAATGTGTGTCTTTGATTATTAGTATATTTAGCTAGTAAACCTAGCTTTATGAATAAGCAAGTACCTTTTCATTTGTGTGTGTGTGTGTGTGTGTGTGTGTGTGTGTGTGTGTGTGTAATTCCGGACAGAATTCTTCAAAATGCTCCAAATGAGAGTCCTTGAAATTAAGTCCTGAGGAAAAAATATTTCCAGGCTCTGACATTCTAAAGTCAACATTTTTTTTCTCCAAAGCAAAGTAATTGTGTTGATATTGAGGTATCAATGGAAAAAAAAATAGGTTTGGCCTCCTAGAAATACAGTTTAATAATTGCCATTCCTGTCATTATAGGGACAATAATACACTTTGTTTTTTTTTTCCAAAAAGATTAAGGACACGGCTACATTTATTGCAAGTGGCACTTCAAAACTGCACAAAATGATACATGTTCTTTTGAAGGCATCTTATCAATGACTATTGATTCAACCCAGAAACTGTATTTAATAATGACTGCTTTGCTAAGTACATGTCACAGTAAAGTCTCTGAACCAGCAATCTTTAAATGAGTAGGCTATACCTGCATTGGCACCTTTTCTTAAGACTACTCCTTAAGGCTTTCAGCTTATCAAAATACTGTTTACTTAAATTGGCTAAATTGTGTTGTGTTTTCTCTAACATTTGTAGTTGGCATATCTTTGAATTTCTACCATTATGATGATGAACATTAGTTTAATGAGCATTGCCTTTTTCTTAGATTTTAGGATGAAATGTGTATTCTTGATCTATGAAAAAAAATGTATGTTTGGTTTCCAAATCATGCAGTTAAGAAATTAATCTAGTAGCTTAAAAAGCTGAAAATTTTGGAGTAAATGTATAATCTCACTGACATTCTTTGTGTATTTTATCTTTAATGTTTTATATTAATTGCATAAAACTCTTTATTATCTGAATTTCCTATAAAAAACATTTATTTTAGGAAATAATACCAACATATTAGAGCAACTAAAAATTATTGAGTATAAATTTCCTACATTCTGCTTTTGTTAAAACAACTGAACGATCTGGTATTGTCCAGCTTATACTATCTCCCAAACAAATTTTGGCTTTTCTGCTCTGGAATAGAGTTGACAGCCAAATAAGGAAGGTTTTAAGTGGAATTGTATCAAGAACTGTGAAGTTTGAGGTTTTTATTTGACTTGCAGGCTAGTAAGGTAAACTGCTGTGGTTACATGGCTTGCTGGCAGAAGCCACAAGATTCCTGTGACAGAGACAAAAAAACATTACTACTCCCAGCAGAGCAGTAGTTAAAGTATCACCATTTCCTACAGTTCTCCACATCTCCAAGTTTCTTCATTGTCTCCCTGATCCTACATGGTGAAGAAGAGAAGGCCAGGTATTATCTGCACCTACACTGGGCTGTGTTACAGGAGAGGACCCCTGAGTTTGGAACTTGAGTCTATTCTTACAGGCAGTTAGCAAACCCACCCTTTGCTGCAGAGAGACACTATCTCTATCTTCCAAGGCTGTTCACTGTCCAAATGTGACCAAAGGATACCAGTGCTCTTTATGCAGGATGTGGAGAAACCCAAGATACTTCTGCAGCACTGTCTCCCAGGAAACTGGTTTATATATGAATTTATGAATCCCAAGAAATTGTGTAAATAGTTTTGTGGAGTAGGAGAATCCTGTGAAAGTATGGATCAAGTTGAGAAATGGATGTATCAACCTTCCAGTCAGAATTTTCATTGGTAGATTCGACACTGGGATGGCATTTGTACTTCACTGTCTACATTAGGTTATTATGAATTAACATGAATCATCACAGCTGACTTCAGCCACTCTGAGTTGAATTGGGATCAATTTATATACTTTAACCTGTGATTGATGGCTAAAAAACATGATTCAGAGCTGTAATAAGTGATTCTTTTTTTTTCAATTAAAAAAAAACATTCATTTATTTTTGAGAGAGAGAGAGAGAGCAGGGAAAGGGCAGAGAGGAAGAGAGAGAATCCCAAGCAGGCTCCAAGCTGTCAACACAGAGTCTGACTTGAGGCTCGAACTTATGAACTGTGAGATCATGACCTGAGCCAAAATCAGGAGTTGGTTGCTTAACCAACTGAACCACCCAGGTGACCCTGTGATAAATGATTCTTAACATATATTTCCTTCAGGGGACTATTTCTGTTAAATCACTGCCATATTATCTAAAATCTTCCAGATACCACCAGCATCTATTTAATTCTTAGTTTTACATTTAGGATTAATTAATTAAGCATACATTATCTCAACTAATTCAGTGCATCTCAAAGTTTAAAAAAATGAACCAATTGGAGGATAGAATTAGGAAGCATCCAACTATTAATTGATTTTTAATTTGATGTTTTGCACACTGTCACTCAAATTTCCTCATTTTATAAAAATTCTAAATTTTTCTCATTTTCTAAAATTATTTTATGCTCCTATGAGTTTCTAAATAATGTTTATTTCTTTTATAAGACTAAAATAGAGATTTTTCTGGGCCCCTGGGTGGCTCAGTCAGGCCTCCAACTTTGGCTCAGGTCATGAGCTCGTGTTCATGAGTTCTAGCCCCACATTGGGCTCTCTGCTGTCAGTACAGAGCCTGCATTAGCTCCTCTGTCTCCCTCTCTGCCCCCACCCCCCCCCCCGTCTTGTGTGCACCACTGCTCATGTGGTATGCACACACACTCTCTCAAAAATAAATAAACATTTTTTTAAAAATTAAAAAAAATAGGGGCACCTGGGTGGCTCAGTTGGTTAAGCGTCTGACTTTGGCTCAGGCCATGATCTCTCAGTTTGTGGGTTCAAGCCCCACATCTGGCTCTGTGCTGACAGCTCAGAGCCTGGAGCCTGCTTTGGATTCTGTGTCTCCCTCTCTCTCTGGCCCTCCCCCATTCACTCTCTCTCACTCTCTCAAAAGTGAATAAACATTTAAAAAAATAATTAAAAAATAAAACCTTCATGTCATGCTAATGTTTTTTAACAGCTTTGAGAGATAATTTATAGCCACTAATTTTTCCCATTTTAAATGTACAGTTTGGGGGCGCCTGGGTGGCTCAGACGGTTAAGCATCTGACTTCAGCTCAGGTCATGATCTTGGTGTTCGTGAGTTTGAGCTCTGTGTGGTGGGCTCTGTGCTGACAGCTCAGAGCCTGGAGCCTGCTTCAGATTCTGTGTCTCCCTCTCTCTCTGCCCTTCCACCACTCGTACTCTGTTTCTGTCTCTGTCTCTCTCAAAAATAGACATTAAATTTTTTTTTAAAAAATAAATATTACATATCACTTAACAGGATGCGTTTTTTAACGTTTTTAATTAAAAAAAAACTTGGGGTGTCTGGGTGGCTCAGTCGGTTAAGCATCCAACTTCAGCTCAGGTCATGATCTCATGGTTCGTGGGTTTGAGCCCTGTGTGGTGGGTTCTGTGCTGACAGCTCAGAGCCTGGAGCCTGCTTTGGATTCTCTCTCTCTCTCTCTCTCTCTCTCTCTCTCTCTCTCTCTTCCACCTCTCCTGTTCTTTCTCTCTCTCTCAAAAATACATAAAAATAAAAAATAGATGTACAGTTTGATGATTTTTACTAAATTTATACCATGGTGCAACCCTCATTACAATCTAGTTTTAGAACATTTCTATCATTTCCCCCCAAATTTCTTCCTGCCCTTTTGCCAGGCCTGACTCCCATCATTTATCCCTGACAACCTCTGATTTGATTTACATCTTTTTTTTTTTTTTACATTTTATAAAAATCTCTTACAAATGAAACTATGTGTGTATATTTGTATAGATATAGGTATAGATGTGTAAATACTTGTGTTTGACATCTTTAGTATATTTTTTAGATTCTTCCATGTTGTTGCATGTGTCAGGACTTTTTCCTTTTTATTTCTGAGTACTATTCCAATGTGTGAATGCCCATAATTTGTTTAGTCATTGAACTGTATATGTATATTTTTGTTGCTACTATATTTTGTCCATTCTGAATAAAGAGGGTATGAACGTTTGTATATGTCTTTGTGCAAATATTTACTTTCATTTCTTGTAGGCCATATAGTAAGTGTATGTTTCACTTTCTAACAGGCTACTAAACTGTTTTTCAAAGTGATTATACTATTTTACATTTTTCTTATCAGCAATGCATGAGGGTTGCAGTTTTTCTATCCCTTTGCCAACACTGGGTATTGTCAGTCTTTTTGATTTTAGCCATTATAGTGTGTGTGTAGAGGTATCTCCTTGTATTTTTATTTTGCATTTTCCTAATTACTAATAATGTTAAATTTCTTTTCATATGCATATTTTCATTTATATATATTTTCTTTGGTGAACTGTCTATTCAGGTCTTTTGACACTGTCTAAACTGGACTGTCTTCTTATTATTGAGTTGTAAGAATTCTTCATATATTCTGGATAACATCCTTTATCAGACATATGTTTTGCACATACTTTCACCTAGTCTGTGGCTTGTCTTCCTGTTCTTAATGTTAATTTTTGAAGAGCAAAAGTTATCAATTTTGAGGCATCCAATTCAATAATTTTATTTTACTTTTCATTTTCATTTTTAGGATCGGAATATTTAAAATTCATTGGCTACAATCACCTACATTCACCTTTATCACTGGATCTACAGAATTTCAAGCTTCCTTCTTTATGTAATGGAAACATAGGCATTCATAACATTTGCCTTGGTGACTGTTTCCACCAGCTTCCATGACTAACGAGCACTCCTCTGATTGACACAATGTTTATGCTGTGAAATATGTAGACCTATTCTCCTGCACCCTTGATACATCTTTTTCTTTCCATTGACTCCTAGAGTACAAATTACTTTTTAAAAATATTTACATGCTTGGTGAAGCCACATCGTAGCTCCTAAGAAATTACAATTTTAATTATTGGTTACATTACAGGTAGTTAAGGACAATTTTTCCAGGTCTTAGCTACCAACATTTCAAAGAAAGCTGTATTACTGAGACTCATTGAAATGTACTTCAACAAGAGACCTGCTTAGAGGCTAAATTTATTTGATGTCATGATTAATTAAAATACTGTTAATTGGACAAAGTGATATCATCCAACCGCAATGGATGGTAATTAAATATTTCATGTCTAATGTTTTAATAAAAATGGCATTTTATCTGTAAGAATCACTAGCTTTGCTATTTTAAAAAAATTGCTGAAGCCTAACTCACAGTTGACATTCTGCTTTTATTGCAGGAATAATGGTAATGAGAAAGATTAAATACATGTTAGCAAATTGATACACTTAAGAATACTACGCCATTTGCTTTAGAGGATTTGTTGTTCAAATTTTCTAAGTCTCTAATGGTTGACACATGTGTACATTGCAAAGAAAAGTAAATAGCCTCTGAGACTCAAGGATAGTTCTACAGAGTATTAAGTGCATCAAAAAGTATGAAAGTTAATAACTCTTATCTCGTAATGCAGAAATATGAATGGAATGTTTTTTAATGCCCCACTCATCTACCAAGGGCCCTTTCTATTCTTGCAAGGTTTCTTCCCCTATAAATAACAACTAGAAAATTATTATAATTCTACATTATTTTTCTGTAATTACTTAGCTTTTAACATTTAATTACAAGCACTTTAATGAACTTTCAACTTTACATACATTTTTTTCATCTTTAACTCTCACAAAAACATATAGAGGGCAGAGAGAATGAGATTACAAGGGAAAAAGATGCAAATCCTAAACTTAACAGTATTTAATACTTATAAAAACAAACAAAAATGTCCTTTGAAAATAATTTAAAATTTAATTATTTTTCTAAAATCTACAACAGAAAAGAGAACTTGTGGCTAATGCTGATATTTCCATTTATACATAGAATTAATATATGTTCAATCTATTTTCTAGACTGTCTATATTTTTTAAAATAGTAATATTTGTTATGTTGATTTTTTAAATATTTAATATTTTAAAAAATATGTCAGTGTTTACTTACTGACTTCTAGATAAAATCTAAGTTTACCCTCCATATGTAGTCTTTAATTATTTGTCCTCTTCTTACTCATTTTTTTTTCTTATTTGCTACACATCACCTCCTGGCCAGCTATTTATGGTTGATTTTTTTTTTTAATTCAACAAAGATTTGTTGACAATCTACAATGTAGTAGGTCCTGGGCCCTGGAGATAACAAGATCAGTAGTGTTTACTTCAAGTCTTTCAGAGATTCAAAGATCTCACAGTCTAGTGTGGGTATATCATCATCCCCATCTTTATGCTCATAAATCATTATAACTATTCTTTCTTGTTTACACAGTACAGATGCTGTGCATTGGACTTTACAAGCATGAACTTACCTAAACTTTAGTGTAACCTGTAAGGTAAGCATACTTTGTGCTGCTTTAAAGATAAGAAACTGGGGCACCTGGGTGGCTCAGTTGGTTGAACATCTGACTCCTGATCTCAGCTCAGGTCTTGATCTCAGGGTTGTGGGTTCAAGCCCCATACTGGGCTCTGCACTGGATGTGGAGCCTACTTAAAAAAATAAATAAATATGGGTGCCTGGTGGCTCAGTCGGTTAAGCATTTAACTTCGGCTAAGGTCATCATCTTGCGGTTTGTGGGTTGGAGCCCCATGTTGGGTTCTGTGCTAACAGCTCAGAACCTGGAGCCTTCTTTGGATCCTGTCTCCCTCTCTCTCTGCCCCTTGCCCACTCGCACTCTGTTTCTCTCTCTCTCTCTCAAAAGTAAACATAGAAAGAAAGAAAGAAAGAAAGAAAGAAAGAAAGAAAGAAAGAAGTTGAAACTTAGAAGAGTTAAACAATTTGATTAAAGTTACATAGCTAATAAATTCATAAGTCATATTTTTAGAATTTAAACTGATAGCCATTTTTACAATTTTCTCTATATAGCTTCTCCTATACCAAATTTCAGTAAACTACGGGAAATGCCACAGGAGTATAGGAAATTATGAAAAGATGGTTGAGAGTGGTCATGACCCCACCCATGGTAGTGAAGGGTTTTTTGCTTTCTTAGAGGAGGAATCAATTCAGCTGAATTTTGAGAGATGCCTGTGACCTTTCCAAGTGGATACAGAGCAGGAAATAGAGTATTTCAGTTATTTGCACAGTTACAAACATGAAAAGCACAGCACTGGAAGAACAGGGAAGGAGTGTTGCAAAAGCACAAATAGCATGGTACAGGCTTGGATTTCTGTGGGGTGTGTGTGTGTGTGTGTGTATGTGTAGCAGATCTTAACATGAAACAGTGTGTGATTTATCGGTATCAAATTTTTCTGAGATTTCAGCAATCAGTTCTCTAGAAAGACATTTAACTAAATCTTCAAATAAAAGAAAGTGTTGGTAACATAATCAGATGTCATAACAAACTACACCGTTTTAATGAAATCTTCTGATACAACACAGGAATTATTTATTAGAAGTTATTAAAAATGGTATTGTATAAACAAAGTTAACACTGAGTAAGGGAGGTTTTAGAGTTCTGCTTTTGATTCTTGTTGGGAGTCAAGAAGACTTGTGTTGGTATTTTTTGCACAAAAAACTATAATTTACTAGTAGAATAAAAAAATGGAGACCTTACTTTACTTAAGAGAAGCCCCACTGATAAGCTGTTGCAGTGTAAGAGAGGACCCAGGAATTTGAAGTTTGAAGTCGGAGGCTCTACTTAGATTCATGACAAACTGACCAAATTATTTAATCTTAAATGTATCTATCCTTAGGGTGTTTTTAATAAAGATATTCCATAACTCAATATAAAAAATTGTCCAAGTGTTTTATTGAGGCTAAAGTGAGGAAACTGTTTCTTATGCTGTAACCAAAACCCGCTTTTCTGATTCATATTCATGAGTTGTAGTCCTTAATTTAGATGCCAGAGTGAAAATGCTGACTATCACAATCCTTTGTTGCCACCCTCCCAAAGCATTTTACATTTGTCTATGTCTGTAGTTTCAGTGTTTCCAACTGTATTCCTTTATTTAAATCATTTCACTAGGACATGTTTCTTGATTTTAATTTTTTTTTATTTTAATCGTTTCCACTATAGACACAATCAATTTTTATTATTTAAATATCAACTTAGTTTTCTGGTTGACGGTAGCATTGCATATTCACGGTGTTTTCCTATTCTTATGTTGGATTTCAGAAATGAAAACCTGAATATTGGAGACCCAGTATTATCTGCCAGAACTAACTCATTTGTTTGGAAGGGATGAAAAGACCTGTCACTCATAAATATTCTTTATGCTCATGACATTTCTAAGGTGCAGTTTTGAGAATGGTTATTTAAAACTGGAGAGTGAACTTAGAGCAACATATTTTCAACTTCATCAATTGTTATTTATTGGATGTCCACTGACCCAGTGGCTTGTGACTAGTGTATTTCATAGGCTATCATGGGAAGATTTACCAGTTGATCTCTTGGTTTAGATGATTAAAACTTCAATTGTCACTTTTAAATCTCTAACTCCACTTTTATATCTGGGAGAAATTTTTTTTTATTTTTATTTTTTTATCTGGGAGAAATTTTATTTTAAATAATGCTGAAATAGGCAATGTTGGTGGGCCTATTTTTGTGGTTTCTTTTTTTTGGAGGAATGATGATAGTAGATAATTTCAAATAAATAAGGAGAGTCTTTACCTGGCATTGTCGAAATTTTTATTTTATTTTTTATTTTATTATTTAAAAAAATTTTTTTAAGTGTTTTATTTATTTTTGAGACAGAGAGAGACAGAGCATGAGCAGGGGAGGGGCAGAGAGAGAGGGAGACACAGAATCTGAAGCAGGCTCCAGGCTCTGAGCTGTCAGCACAGAGCCCCACGTGGGGCTCGAACTCACAAACCATGAGATCATGACCTGAGCCGAGTTGGACACTTAACCAACTGAGCCACCCAGGCACCCCTGAAATTTTTATAATATAAAAAGAGTGCAATAAAATGGGAATAAATACAGAACTATTTTCTTTAATTATTTTACTTAATTTTTTTAACATTTACTTATTTTTGAGAGACAGAGAGTGACAGAGCATGAATGGGGGAGGAACAGAGACAGAGAAGGAGACAGAGAATCCGAAGAAGGCTCCAGGCTATGGGCTGGGCTGTCAGCACAGAGCCTGACATGGGGCATGAACCCATGGACTGCAAGATCATGACCTGAGCCGAAGTAGGATGCTCAACCGACTGAGCCACCTGGGTGCCCCAATACATAACTATTTTAATATTGCTTTAAATTTTTGAGACTGCAAACCATAGAAGTGTTTATGTATTAGTGATTTTAAAACCAGACACTTTAATTATTATCAACATCTCCAGGAAGCTTTTAGACATGAGGAGCTATCTCAACCTCAAATTTTTAAAGCTCCTCTTCCTTGGAAATTCTAAGTGGTTAAGGTCCACTGGTCAGCATCACATAATGTTTTGGCAAGACACTTGCAGAAATGAGATGGGTAAGCAAACACAATATCATAATTAATGCAGAAATCTACATAAGAATGTGAATGACAGGTGAAATAAAGCAGATTTTTTTCTCTAGAGAAATAAAAATAGGAATAACCAAAGTTATTTGGAAACTGTAAGTTTAACTTTACCCAAGAGTGTATCTCTGATCCTTCAAAATCTAGGTGAAATTAGGCAATATTTGAGGCATATGTAACTCACTAGACACTTTCAAAGTTAATTCCAAAACTCAGGTCATGCTGCCTTTTTCTATCCATGCAACATGAATATATGTTTTTAAGGAAAGGCATGAAAATAACCTCTTTTCTCTGAAATTCTGTACCTGTTCTTTATTCTATCTCTTGCTTAGGTTTGTTGTTTTTGTTTTGTTTTGTTTTTTGTTTTTTTTGTTTTTGTTTTTTTGAGAGAGAGAGCAGGAGAGTGGGAGAAGGGCAGAGGGAGAGAAAGAATCATAAGGTGGCTCCACACCCAGCATGGAGCCCAACATGGGGCTTGATCTCATGACAATAAGATCATTACCTGAGCCGAAATCAAGAGTCAGATGTTTATCCAACTAAGCCACCCAGGTGCCCTTCTCTTTGCTTCAGTTTGAGTTAAAATTGAGCCTCTGACTTTGAGATTCCTTCTAAAATAGAAATGAAGATCACGAAAGGCTAAATTTTGCCAAGGTGGATGGATTGGAGAATGTAGAGAAACATGACATAGCACCATGTCTGGTGACATTTGTAACCATCTCCTTCTGAGTCACATTTTCTTGCTATTCATCAGCTGAAAGTTTAAAGATGAGCTTCTACCTAAGAACGCCTGAGGCAATTCTTTGGAGAGGGTGTTGGAGTGGTGAGAGGTAGCTTATGGATGTGAATATATATTGAGATACAAAAATAAAGGAGAATAAAAGAGACAGGAGGGGAGCCAAATATAAAAGAAAGGAAGGGGCACCTGGGTAGCTCAGTCAGTTAAGCTCCTGACTTTGGCTCAGGTCATGATCTCATGGCTCTGGAGTTTGAGCCCTGGCTCTCTGCTGTCAGCACAGAACCTGCTTTGGACCCTCTGTCTCCCTCTCTCTCTGCCCTTCCTCAGCTCATGCTCTTGCTCTTTCTCTCAAAAATAAACAAACATTTAAAAAAAAAAGTAAAAGAAGGGCACCTGGGTCACTCAGATGGTTGAGCGACTGAGTTCCGCTGAGGTCATTATCTTGCGGTTCGTGGGTTGGAGCCCCACCTTGGGCTCTGTGCTGACAGCTCAGAGCCTGGAGTCTTCTTCAGATTCTGTGTCTCCCACTCTCTCTTCCCCTCCCCTGCTTTGTGCTCTCTCTCTCTCTCTCTCAAAAATAAACATTCAGAAAAGAAAGAAAAGAAAGGGAAAGAGGAAATTGCCTTTAAATAATGTTTTCAATCCTTATAATTTTTATTGAAAAAACTTGTAGGTGTTCTGAAAAAAAAAAGGAATCAAACTAATAGTTTCATGACTTATGTATGACAAGAACAAGATTAAATGGTACCTGTGGAAAGGGTGAACAGGCTTATTTGGCAAATACCCTTCTTTAGTGAGACTTAGGAGGGAATTGAGACATCTATTTATACAGACTGCACATGTGAAAACAGAGGAAAATAAAACTTTGAAGTTATCCCTGGCCCTGCATTATAAAATGAGTTATGGAGTCAAAACCAAAGCTATGCCTACGTTTAACATAAACTGTGTTTGTTAGAAGCAAGCATTCACGTGTCATTTCTGAATTGTGATTAAATTCATGTCAGGAGATTATGAGTAGTCTCTTGAATCCAAAGATCCTCTCACAGTTGGCAAGATTTATTACTTCTGAGGGCAACATAATGGTAGACAAGTTGGTAATGCTATTGATGGCAGTCGGTGTGTGCTGGGAAAATAAACATCAATCTACTAAGTAGGATGACAGCATGAGGTACCAGAAGACTGTAACAATAGTCTTAACGGTAAGAAAATGCAATTTCCCCTGCTGTGTTTTATGCCTAGTTTTATATGACTACTGCATTATACAAATTAATATTTAATGCAGTTCAACATCATGCTTGTCAAACAATAGTGCAGGATATAAACCACTGAAAAATCATTTTCTGTGTTTGACAGAGGGTAATATCATACTTTTTCTGTTTTTCAGTGCAGCTGCTTCAAGCTCTGGATTTGTCTCACCAACTAAGAGTCCCCTTATTGCAAGCAAATTGTTATGTAAATCAAACTGACCTTCGTGAGTGTAGGAAAGCAGACTTTGTTTTTAGGTGTTTTGAGAAATAATACCATGGATTATTTGAGAGCACTCTGTATATGAAAGGATTGAGATAACATTGAAATTAAAACATTGGCTCTTATCCTTGACTCTTACTCAAATTTACATGAAGAAATATGACTTCAGAAGATGGAGTGTGGAATGAAAGACTTTCCTGAGTTTCTCTTCTCTCCTTTGATACACTTGTGGCTTGGTCAGGGGACAGACTGGTGGGCGGGCAGGTCAAGGAAAGAATTTAATAAGCTCTTTTGACCTAAAGAGGAATGGTGTCCACCATGGACTCATGGGTCACCGTGTCATGGTTTACAACAGCCTGTGACCATATCTTGCTCTCCTTAAGAGGTGGGTGGTAGCCCCACCTGTGGTTAAGCTCCTAGGGGAAACTGAGACACTTACTGCATTTTTTTCAATTGAAACCGACCTAGTTATTTTTCTTGTAATGGGCTGGTGCTCAGTGAGACTTATCTGACATATGTCAGGGCAGCCATGGGAATATCACTGATTATGACCAGTCTTAGGCCAAGTAACAAAGCCAACAAATTCATCACTCTCATATACTTCTTCCTGTAGTTCTTTTCACATTTCAGCCCCCTTTCAGGGTATGTAGGGTATCCTTTTGCGTAAATACCCTAACCAGACCAGTTTTTTTCTACTTATAGGAACTTATTATACAGAACTTTATATAAGGGGCATTGAATAACACAATGGACAATATGATATAGTGCATTAAAAGTGATTTATGTAACCTCATAACATCTACATGGGCAGAATCAGCAAAATAGAGACATATATATAAACAAATACATGCAAGTGTGCCCATGAACTAAATGCATCATGAGCTTAATTTCTAAATTTTTGAAGCCATGGGTAGGCTATATATTTTTCCTATCCATCCTTATAATTCACCTATTAGTATAACATCAAGTTTATTGGTAACAAGTTCTAAGTTACTCATATAAATGACTAATGTTTTGATCATGAATGAGTGTTGGATTTTTAACCAGACCAGTTTTCATGTGGAAGTACACACCCACTAAATACCCATTTACTTTTCCTTTCCATTTTTTCTTTTTTCTTTCCATTTGTTTCTTTTTCTTTCCATTAAAATACCCATTTCCTTATACTCAATAATAAAGGAATATTATTGTAGAAAATTAAAAAAATTTTTTTTTTCAACGTTTATTTATTTTTGGGACAGAGAGAGACAGAGCATGAACGGGGGAGGGGCAGAGAGAGAGGGAGACACAGAATCGGAAACAGGCTCCAGGCTCTGAGCCATCAGCCCAGAGCCCGACGCGGGGCTTGAACTCACGGACCGCGAGATCGTGACCTGGCTGAAGTCGGACGCTTAACCGACTGCGCCACCCAGGCGCCCCTATTATTGTAGAAAATTTTAATCTAGTTTACTCTATTTTTGAAAATATTGGTCATAATTACAAAGATGCCTAGTATTTCTAGGCACTAATGAGGGAGAGTGGGGGCAAGTTGAGGGCAAAGTACAGGCTAACACCATACAACCCCCCCCCCGCCCCCATCCCAGGGGGATATGTGTGATATTCCTCAGACACTCCTGGTTGCCCAAGAACAGGGAAAAGGAAATAAAGCAAATGGTTAACTGATAGAGATCACAGTCATGCAGGACAGGAGTCTCCTTCAGTTTACTGAAAACTTAGTAAACTGCAAGAAAAAGGCAATCTTATCCCATAGCCTTATCTCCAGAAACCTATAGACTCCGTTTCCTGGGGCCCTAATATCACCTTCATTGAGATGTAAGGGGATTTAAGTGTTCTTCATGGTGATGCGGAAAACAAAGGCAAATGAAAAAATTCTGTTACTTCCTACAGCTCATTGACGAGTCCTTGAAACAGGGAGAGTGACCTTCCTCTAGGAGTTCAGCTGCCTTGATGATGACACTTTGCTAGGGGTAAAAGGGAATCTTAACATATTCCTGACCCCCCAGGATCCTCTGAGTCTCCTTTAACACATAAAAATTCCTTTGCAAACCTCCTTTGTCTTTAACCCCCAAGTAAATGTTGGCAGTTATACTCCAAACATATGGCCCTTGGTATACATCCGAAGGGTCTCATGACTGAGCTGTTACTAAACAGTAATAAATGACATTTTCCTAACAACAGCTAGTTCCTCAACATCCTGGAAACCTTGCTTCCAAAATTCTCAGAGACTTACTCTGTCCTTAACCCCCTTCCCAGCCTGAAGGTATATAATCAGTCACTCTTCACAACCCCAGTGCAGCTCTTTCTGCCCATGTGTCCTGTCCCATGTTTTAATAAAATCGCTTTTTTGCACTAAAGAATTCTTCAAGAATTCTTTCTTGGTCGTCAGCTCCAAACCCCACCATCATCCCCAAATCCTATCAGCACTGCGTATAGTTAGTGAGAAAATAATTTGGCCAAGAAGGGCCTTCCCAGTACCCTCATGATTATTACATACACATAAAGAGATGATGTAACCATAGTGAGGAAGGGCTTATGTCTCTAAATGTGGTAACTCCATTCTCCAAGTTTCCCAAGCAGGAATTCTTGGAGTCATCCTTGACTCCTCTCGTTCCCTCATGTCTCACATCCAATCATTGGCAAATCCTATAATTTCTGACTTCACATCCCGAATCTGCCATTTGTCACCTCCGCCAGTGCCACTCATCTTTCAAGTGGTCTTTCACTTTGGTCTCCTGACTCTGTGATTCCCAACGTAGGTAATGCCTCCCTTGGAAGCACACACAAAACTTGCAGAACTGAATTTATCAGTCAGAGCAATTGAAGAGGGTATTAGGTCTTTAATGGCAGGGCAGCAATGCCAAATGCCCTTCAATGCACAGGACAGTCTCCCCGCCCCCAAGTCGCTATCCCCCATCCTGCTGCCCTTTAAATGCTCCACACTCACAGTCATTTCTGAGCCTATAATCTGATTTCATTTTACTCATAAACACGGAGTGGGTTTTTGTTTTTAATGTACATGGACTTTTCAAGGAATGAACCTACTGTATAAATTGAAGAAAGGCTGTACTCGGTGTTGTTTGAAACAGGACTTTTTCACCATTTCGGAAAATAACATTGGCTGTGCTGTTTTTGGTCTGTGAGTTCCCAGCGTAAAACACCTGTATTGGCTGGCCCTCTTAGCTTCACATGTGCCACAGGCATATGTATGGGTGTCAAAATCAGGCCAGTAGTCATTTCTGACCAGTAATTTTCTAATGTATTCTTGCGGGAAAAGACATTTATGCAAACGTATGGTTTTTAAAATAAATTGTTTTACATTTGTTGCTCTCTGGTATTATAAATAGGGCTTTTGAATTTTTAATTATTCTAAATTTTGACTTATTTTGGTAATTGGCTGTATAGATGCTTTATTTAGAGTAGTAAAGGTGGTGTTTTTGTTTTTAATTTAAAAAACATAGGGACGCCTGGGTGGCTCAGTTGGTTAAGTGTCCGGCTCTTGATTTCAGCTCAGGTCATGATCTCACGGGTTCGTGAGTTCAAGTACCGCACTGGAGTCCCTGCTGACAGTGCAGAGCCAGTATGGGATTCTCTCTCTCTTCCTACTCTCTCTGCCTCTCTCTCTCTCTCTCTAAATAAATAGACTTAAAAAAAACACTTTAAAAAATGCAGTGGGTGGGACAGGGTTGACATCACTCTCCTAACTTGTCTCTTTATTGCTTCCCTACCATGGGCTCTCCCTACAGCTGCCAGTTATCCTATTAACACTGGAGCACAGTCTGCCACCCCCTCCCCCCCCAACAGTGCTCAAATGGCTTCCCATTTCACTTTGAATAAAATGCCAGATGAAGGGCCAGGTGCTTTCCCCGGTGATAAGGTGATAACTTCTCCGCTTCACCCCCTACCTCCCTGCTTCCGGCAACACTCTCCACTCATCCCACTCAAGCCAGTGCTGACCTCCTTGCGGTTTTGCTCACACATCTAGCCAACACTGACCTGAGAGAATCTTTTCCTTTTGCAAGAAATCTGGCTCAGCCAGATAGCTTGACGGCAGTGCTGAACTTCATTCAGATCTCTGCTCAAATGCCTTCCCTTTCTATATAAAAACAGTGGTAGACTCCCTGCCTTCAGGATCTTTTCCCTCACCTGGTTTTTTACATTTCCATTGTGTTCATTAGCCCCCAATATATTACATAGTTACATATTTTTATTGCCTTCTTTTAAGTAGAATATAAACTGTATGAGAGCAGAGGCATGGTCTGTCTTGTTTGCTATTTATCTGTGGTGCCTAGAATGGTTCTGGTACATAATGGTCACTCAATTATATTGAATGAATGAGTGTCTTTGTTTTTAAATTTCAAGTTTGAATACTAGCTGCACCATTCATTAACTACAAGATCATGGGGAATTCAGCTTTAAGACTCACTTTTCTCACTTAAGATGCCTTTTTCACAGGACTCCTATAAAGGTTAAGAAAGATAATTTACATAAAAACCTTATTATAGTGCTTAGAATATACAAGCATTCAATTAAAGTATCTACTTATGTACTTATCTATTCATTCATCTATCCACCTGCCTGTGTATTCCTCCATTTACTCCATTTATCATTCAACTATACACATATCCACGTATTCTCTCAGATCTCCCACTTATTCTGACAATTCACAAAGTAGTGAGATGAAGCCTAGTATATCTTTGGTCATGCAACTTTTGAGGTTTGTGTATCTTGTGGATATGCATAAAGTATACAAATTACTCTCTTCAAGAAGACAGAAACTTTCATAATCTGTTAGGTATGATGGAAAAATTGATATTAAAAAAATCTGTGGACATACATAATATTATTTTACTATTATTGGTCTATTCTAGAAAGTGCTTTCACCCGGTAGATCTATTTTACTGGATCTCAACTTTTCTCCTATGTCTGCAATTATCATGGGATTTAATTCATGGAAATGTGTTAAAGTTAATTGCCAGATAGGGAGGAATTGATCATGATGTTGCTACAGATTTATAATAGGTACTTTTATAAAATTATTCATAAAACTAGAGAGGTTGAATTTCAGTAGAAACAATAATTAACATCCCATTTATAACAAATTTAATTAAAGGATGTTGGTCCATTAGAGAACTAGAAATCAATCACACAAGTGCTTTCTTCTGTACTTTCACTCTCTGTCCTTCCTTTTTCTGTAGGCCATTCAGGGATTTTGGCCTTATTTCAGCTATTAAGGAAAAGAGTGATACTTGTGGGTCTGCATTTTGGCTATATGGAGTCAAACTCCTGGATATTAAGTAACCAATATTTTACTCTTCTTACTCAGGTTTTCGCGGAAAAGTATGCCCTTTCTGAATATACATTAATTATACAGAAAAATGTAGTAAGTATTTCATACATAAACTGATCCTTTAGAAGCAATTTCAAAATCAAAATCAACTGCAGCATTGTTTGAAGCAGCAAACAAACAAACAAACAAAAACAAAAAACAAAACCCAAACAAAACACTAGAAACAATTCAATTCACAAGGAAATTGGTTAAGGGGAAAATGATATAGCTAAAATAAATGCAATATTTTATAAATTAAAACATACACATTTATCTAGAAGAATGCACATCAATTTGTTAGTGGTTTTTCCTTTGGGAACAGTGTTTTGAAGTAGTTTCACCTACTATGTATTTCAACTTGATGGAGTTTGATCATCATCATCTAATCAAAGACAATAATAAGGTAATACAGATAAAGATCCTCTGATATATCTAGATAAACTTTCTGGAAAAATTATTTCTGGTATTAAGCATATTTTTCTATAACTTATGAGTCAAAAGAGCTTAAATATTCAGTTCAATGCTTCTGGAAAGAATATAATTTGTAACTCACATGAATAGCATACTTGGACAAGTTACTTAACCTTTCTAAGCCTGTTTCCTCACTTGTAAAATGCAGGTAATAAGAATAACTACCTCAAAGATAGTAAAATTGAATGGGAGAATTGCTACCCACACTAAATGCCATGTCAAAGGAAACTACTGGACTGACTTATAAATCGGAACAAGAAAGCCTTTCTGGAAGAATACAGGATAAAGGAAACACTGATTATTTCTGGTTGCCTTTGTCTCTCCACCAAAATTTCATGTCTGTTTTTTCTTTTACATATTCAAATAGAAATTATTATTCTATAGCACCTTCTATTGGGCCATTTTCCTAAGCTCACTGGGACAGAATATTTTACCTTTGGAAGCTAAAGGAATTTGTCTAATTTTTCTGCAGAAATTTAGGAAAGGTATAATCCTGTAGTTCCAGCTTATACCACCAGAACTTGGTCCCAAATATGTAACAAAGGAACGTATGCCTAATATCAGATCAAAAAAAAAAAAAAAAAAAGAGAGAGAGAGAGAGAAATTGAACTGAATCGATATGTGGGTAACTCATATCTCTACAGATATGGAGTTACATGACTAACAAAGAATAATCATATTAAAATTAATGTCTTTAATGTTGCTGGGTCATTATCTCCCACCTGAATAAAAGTGGGGCCTTAGCTGTTACCTTTCCTAAAACTTCCAATTATTTATGAAAGTCTCTGGGGTTTTCTGTATACTTATGGCCAACACTTCATGTTCTTCTACTGTCAGACAACCTGCTGCTATTTCCTGCTCCTATAGCTACTTGAGGCAAACACTTTGCTGTGGCTTTTGTTACAAAAATGCTCCATGAGGCTTAAGGTTTCTTCTAGGGTCCTGCTTCCTGATGTGACCCAAGATGTAAAAGCTTTGGGTTTCTGAATGCTGCTAATTCCTTTATTTCTTGCTGTGTTAGGACCAATATCAGTAGCAGTACAGAAAATATATCTTTTCCCAAATATGAGACTGAGGTTGTCTGAGGACCCCAAAGCTTTATGAAGTCTTTGTTCCTTGAATGTTGCATATTTCCCAAAGTTGCCCTTTTCATTTCAGTTCCTATCCTCTCTCCAAATAAATCAAATCTCCTTCCTGTCTGGGCATAGAGACCATATTGTCTTTTTCCTCATCAATTTCCAGGTTTTTCAGAAAACATTTGTAGGTTTTTCAGAAAAACTAGGTTCTACTTCTAGGGTCTTCACAAGAATTTTTTATTTATTAGGTAGGGACATTGTCCCATTAATTCAGTAGATTAAACTAGATTCTTAAGATTAGAGTATAAGATTCAGGGGACCAGGATATTTATGGTTATGAAGGAAAGGGAGCCAGTATTTTTGAAGTCCTGTTACATGTTTCATCTCATTTCATGTTTACCAGTAGTCTCAAACATTCAGACCACCCCTGGAATAACATTCATTGGACAACCTGTTATGGAGAGACTGAGCATAATCTTCACTGGGGAAATTGGACTATTATTGACAGGGGTCCTAGAGGACTTCTTGAAACAAAATATTCTAATAAGACCATGTCCTTTGACCAGTTTACTAGGGAGAATATTTTTTTGGAAAGACAGAGGTTTGTCTGGCCCTATGATTTCTGCACATAAAGGGAAATTAAAAGGACCCTGGCTTGTTAATCTTTGGAAGCTAGGTCTTCCCTTCTTCACTCGTACTATTAGCCATGGTGAAATTTACGCAAATCAGCATACTAACCTAACTTGGGCCTCCCTGCACAACGATCAATTTGTATGGACCACTATTTGTATCCCTTCTCCCTACATTATCTTTGCTACTTCCACTTTACAGATGAACCAACTAGAAAATCATCTCTTCCTCCCAGGGCTGGTTTATGTCCTGCATAAGTGATAATAACATCACTCAAATATCTCCTCCTTATTAGTACTTAGCACGTCTCAGCCTGGTTTCCTGTTAATAGTTCTGAACCCTATATGCATCCATCAGGACTAGGCATGCTTTCCAAGCTTATTCGACACTGGCATTCTGATGCAAGGCAAAAAGGATTTGTTGGCCTGTTAATCATGGACATCCTAGCAGCAGTAGGTGTTATCGCCTCTGCCACTGCATCATACTATCCAGACAGCCCATGTCCTTAATAAATTTATGGTCAACACTACCAAAGAATTTATAAGCCAAACTTTTATTGATAGACAAGTTTTGGCCCACCTCGAAGCTCTTGAGGCTGCAGTGGAATTTATTGGAAAAAGACAGAAAGCCTTGTTCCTCCACTCTAAAATGCCCTGTAATCCTAACTACCAGCATATCTGCACCACTGGCATTCCTTATAATCACTCCCAAGCTTGGGATGCTGTCCAGACACACCTTCCAGTGTCTTTTCTTCCCACCTCTCTGACAATATAGAAGATTTAGCTATGACTTTGCGCCAACAGCTACCATATACAGAGGATCAGCTTAAAAAATGAACAGGCTGATTCCTGAGAAATGTGGCACGACCAAAATCCTTTCTCACTTACGGCTGGCACCCATCTCAAATTCTGGATAACTTTGGGAAGCAGAATGCTTTTACTATGCCTCTTTTTATGTCTTTGCAGAATCACTTTTCAGGCCACCCAAAAGCAAAAGAAGGACCAGGAGCTTGTCATGATGGTCCTCAAACACAAAACTAGAAGAACCAAGAAAAACAAAAAGGGGAAACTGTGGGGAATAAGTTTAGAAATTCCCTGGGCTTGCACCAATGGGTTAACAAGGCATAAAGAATTACAAAGCTCATAGGATGCTCAGACCCAAGTTTGGGTAAACAAGATTAGGTGAATAAAGATGGGGGGTAAGGCCCCCAGAATAGAGAGGTAGGGCAAAGGTCCCCAATACAAAGGTATATGAGGTAAACAAGATTAGGTATTCAAGGCAAAGGTGCCGCGCCCCCCCCCCCCCCCCCCCCCCCGCCCCAATTTAGTACTGTAGCAGAAAGCTGCTTTCAGGAGAAGGAAGGACCAAATTAGGTAAACAGGTAAATAGGATTATAGACTGCTGCACTGCGGGGTGAAGCTACCCAGAGCAGAGCTGATTAGCAAAAGACAAGGTGCCTTGTTAACCCTGAGGTTACCTGCTCTATCTGTCTCATCCCCTAGGCTGACTAAGATAAACAGAGGTGGTGCCTCATGTCTGCTGTAAACAACCTTCTGCCAGCCTGGTGCTAGGATTTTGTTTTGTATTAACCCAAACCCCTAACCCTGAGTATCTTCAAGACCTGCTTTTCCTCATATCCCCAAGTTAATGTTCACAGATTCATTGTCTCTTTGTACAAGTCCATCACCATGTTTATAAGCCTTCTGATCCTGAAGAAACAAGGCAAGGACCCTTATTTGGGGCTCTTTCCTTTTCCTGGAAATTAGCCATCTCTCGCTTTAAATCCTGTGTCCCACTTTCTTGCTAGACAAGAAAGAACTTTAGACCCAGAGTCTACGACAGTTGTTTTCTGTGGAAAGGCTGGTCTGGTAGAAGCTTAGTCCGTCATATCATATGTGCAACTTCTTTTGTTATTCCCAAACAGAAGTTTTTGTAATGTTCACATGAAGTCTGAAATAGTGATTCCTAATAAGCACCCATCTATGTGGTTATTCAATGTCTCAGTTCCTTTATCTTGGAGGAACTTTCTACCTTCAGGTTGGGAAGTAGCACACATCATTTTCATTCATATTCTATTGAAGAGAAGTCAATCACATGGCCACATGTAATTTTGATGGAGCCTGAAGAATGTTGTCTAGCTCTGTCCCTGGAAGAGGAAGAAATAACTTTTCTAATCAGCTGGCAGCCTCTGACACATGGAGTTTTATTCATTAATGTTTTTATCAAAATTACTACAAATTACATCTTCTGAGGAAAATTCAATATGTTCACAATATCTTTCTTCAATATCTATTAACAGTTCCCTGAACTGAAAATAATATCTTCTCATTATCTTCATCTCCTAACATTATCTGAAATACACTTCTGCAGAAATATTATTCATGTTGGGATATGACTGCCATATATATCTATGAGTTCATTAAAAACATTATTGAACACCTTCTATATCCAAGATTTATGAGAAATAGTCATGATTGCAGAAAAGCTCTTCATGGTCATTAACTCAGGAAAAGAATATCAAAAATTAGTTCTGCCAAATTACGATCATAGTATAATTTACTTTGTGTTTTTTATACTTCAGTATGTGAGGTCATGATTCATTTCTAACAGACAAGAAAAGTATCCTGCTTTCACTTCCTTTTACGAATATGAAGAACATTAATGTGGCAAATAAGATGGACTAAGAAGAAAGAGGTCACTAACATATTAGGAGTCAAAAGCGCATGTCCCACATTGGAACATGATGCTCGGGATAAAAAAATAAGACTGCAAAACACATTTATATCTGTCCTTTAAAAATGAAGGAACTGGACTCTTTACTTCAGCAGCTTTATTCCTGAGACAGATTCAGGCATTTTGGGGGGTAATAGACACAGTAGATTGTTTCCGATAATATTCTCTTGCTCTCATCTTCTCAAATTGGTGTGTTTTTGTTTCTATTAGAAAAATGGCGAACTAGTGTTGTTCCTGGATATTTACACCATAAGTACCCTGAAGCAAGTCTGAGATGTGCCAGCAGGTGAGCCAAGGTCAATGAGACTGTCATTTTCTTTCTAAAGAAAGGAAGAAACTATACTTGCCTATATTATGGTTTTCCTTTCTTTGTAGTAGTTTGAGCATAGCAGTTGAGAAACTAGGAGGGGAGTGGTAATTGTTGTACATCTTCCTCTCTTTTCATTTCTGCTTTTTTTCTGAGACTATGGTCTCACAATTTATTTCAAGGAAAATTGGCTTTCACAAAGGTGAAGAATAAAATACATGGGTCTACATGAATTTTATTTGTAGTTTGAGCACAAAAAAGGAGACTGTTGGTAATTTCTAAGACACATAGAGCTAATCACTACATAATATTTATAACTATACAATAAAGTGATCATATTTTCAACCAATTTAGGATGTGGGATAAACATCCAAGTATCAGGCATCAGAAAGAGAAATGACGTTAATAAGCTTTTCTTACCAACTTTTCTGACAACCCAGAACAGTCATGAATTAAGATATGGACCTATATACTCTCTTAGCTTGTGGGATTCCATGCTTGCTGGGGCTGTGGTCTGTCTTTCCCCCAAAATTTCAGAGATCCACACTCTATTCATATTGTGTCATTGTGATTTGTTTTACCATGTTATAACTCACAGGAAGCCCATTACGGGTGGGCTTTTATACCAGCTAGTCATAGTGAACCATAAAACAAACAGCTCCTATTTTATCTACATGCCATGCTAGGGCACTATCTCTTTGAAGCAATGTCTAGAACAGAATTTCCTGGGGTTTCTGGTTGGCTGCTTAAAACTATGGAGACCAGGCATGAGACCAATAAAGCAAAATGATCATTTCTAAAAGATGCAGGGGACATAGCAGTGTAAAACTAATCAAGCAGGTCTTGAATTACATAACTAAGGTACTTTTTGACTAGCCATGTTGTCTCATATTAGTTATGAAATACACTGCAATTCCCACAGAAGCCTGTGGGCAGGATTTCTATTTCTTTGTGTGCAAAAGAATCAAATATGTGCCAGATACAAAATACCGTTCATTGTTTCCACCTAAATATCGACTGTATTTGTAATTATTAATTGTGTTTTTTATATTTGTTGGGTATATGTTAAAAATACATATTATTTAAGAAAAGTACACATTTTAACTACCTTAATAATATATATTCTTGTAATGTATACTGAGGTCAGACTCCGGAGTGGTGCCTAGAGTATTGTATATAATACATATTTCTAAGTTCTTTTAATTTCATCCTAGGACAAAGATATTTGCAGGCTCTTGGCAGTTGTGACTAAATCACATGATTTAGTGAATGACACTGAATCAACCAGAGAAGACATTTATTGGAATTTAGACTCCAACGTTCATTTTCTTTTCTTAGGACATTTTCATTTCTTAAATGATCCTTTTCAAAATGAAGGACTTCTTTTCATTAAATTTAATGTGTATTGTGTTAAAAGACAGAAGGAAAGTAGGACTATTTTTCTTTCAAGTTTTCTATTTAAAATTGTAAGAATCTTTTCTTCATGGAAAGAAATTAAATAATAGTTGTATTCCCAATTTAAGGCTGGCCGATTCCTTCACCCTCACTATGCTGCCTACAGGCTGCCAAGACCATAATACATTGGTACCAGTATATCTTAAACCTTTTGCTGACCTAGTAAAGAAAAAGACATGCGCTTAGGAATTGTTTCAAGACACTGAATAAAACTTTTTTTTTTTTTTACAAATAGAGTTTTGTTTTTGTTTTTCCCAGAAACTGAGAGGCAGGATAAATGCGAGTCTTAAAAAAAAAACCATAACAAAAGCAAACAAGTTAGTATACACACATCCTGGGGGTGTTTCTAGAAATCACTCATCCAAACTGCGGTTGAACTGTAAGGTTTTTCCACCGTGCCGTCACAGAGCTGAGTGGTTAGAGTTATAATTACTAAGAATCTTCCTTCCCTTTTCTCTTAACCACACTACGACTCTCTCTACACCAGCATATGTGCATCTCCATCTAGCCCCAGCCTGGGAAGTCTTGTATTCAGTTACCGCGGTTATTCAGTGGTGGTCATTAGAGCTGTGCCGTAAATAGTTAAGATGTTCCTTCCAGTTCTGTAATCGGCCTGTACACTGTTTCCCCTTAGAATCATATGAATTGTTTTGGTTCGTGGAATGCTAGTGGAGATAATGTGCTTTTTTTCTGGGTAGAATATTTAAGAGCCACTATGCAACTTATCATTTATCTCTTTCCTCCTCCATTTTTTTTTTTTTTTTTTTTTTTTTTTTACATGGTGGCTACTCTATCAGCCTAGATCCCAGAGAGAGAAGACATGGAGCAAAATGTCCAAACAACTTTTTTTTTAAAAATGTGGTGCGAGAGTGGGGCGCCTGGGTGGCGCAGTCGGTTAAGCGTCCGACTTCAGCCAGGTCACGATCTCGCGGTCTGTGAGTTCGAGCCCCGCGTCAGGCTCTGGGCTGATGGCTCGGAGCCTGGAGCCTGTTTCCGATTCTGTGTCCCACTCTCTCTCTGCCCCTCCCCCGTTCATGCTCTATCTCTCTCTGTACCAAAAATAAATAAACGTTGAAAAAAAAATTTTTTTTTTAAAAAAATGTGGTGCGAGATAGATAGGAGGTGGGAGATAGACAGACAGACGGACAGACAGACAAAGACTGGTTATGGGGTATGAAGATTTTGGAGTCATTAGTCATATCCTGCCTGATATACCACCAATGTAGAGAATGAGGTGTTTTAGGCATCTCCACCTGAAATTCAGAATAAATTTTCCCAGAGTAATGTTTATTGTTCAAACCCTCTCCATCCCCCCAAATTAGCTAACTCTAGGAGGGGTAATCTTTCCCTAACCAGAAAAGGTTTAGATGTCAAAACATCATAATATATAGAAGACTGAACATATATACAACACACAGGGATCTCACTGCCAATGAAACAGGGATGCATATGTCTTCTGCAGGAGGCCCCGAAAAGCATTAGGTGGAGTTATACAATCTATACAGAGAGAAAGGGAGCAAATATTTGGAAACAAGAATATAATCTATCACCAGATATACAGGCAATTCACAAAAGCATTAGAATGACAAGCAACATATACTTATTCAACTCAAGTAATAAAAATGCATATTAATAATGCAATAGTAATTCTAGGTCCAGATGGGAAAATTTCTTGTTTTAACTTCTCTGATGATTATTTCACTTTAATTATCAGGGCTTTTTCTGCTAGCATTATATCTTGTTCAAAATATAAAAATATAATACAATAAAATAAAAAAAAAATTTACTACAAGGACATTCATGACACGATGGCTTATAAAAGCACCACACTGGATATCTTTTCAATATCCCATTGGAGTTGTTGGGAACTGTTAAATAAATTACAGTTCTCCATATAATAAAATACTGTAATTTCATTAAAAATTACATTATGAAATTCCATCGTGATATAAATAAAGTCAGTTGAGGTTCTCAAGCCATTTTGTGAAGTCACACACCTCAATGAATTCGACATGCCCATTATATTATCTGTGATTATTTCTAATTATTGAATAATAGACTTCTCCTTTGAGCCAGTTTGCATTTTTCTAATTATTTTACAAGGGAAAGACATTGCATGTAATTGAAATAAATTTTAAAAAATGGACTGGGTGCAAGCACGTAGTTTTTAGTAGACATTGCCTACACAGGACACAACATTTTGTCTCTGTGTCCAGATCTAAAGGAAAAACAAGTTAAAAGCAGTTATCAAAGCTGGCCACTCTGGATAACCTCTTCTGAGGCTTTGTCAAGTGAAGCATTTTTAGACATTTCAGACACACACACACTGTGCACCATTCACTTGCTCTGTGTCAGAGCCTTCTGTGTCCTATAATTTTAAACTCTAAAAATACTCAGTGGTGAAATATTGATTTCCTCTCTAATTTCTGCTCAGACTTTAGTTGGATGCCTGGTAAGGATTCTACTCTGAGAAGATCAGTACTTGACCTTGCACTTTGTTCTTTAGTGAAGAAACATATTGTATTTTTATACTCTCACCTCAGGTAGTCTATGTCTTTTTCTTGGTATTTGTGTTGGTGTAGTATATCAAAAAGAATCAATATTTCACTGTAAATCAGCTAATGATAAAATGTACAAAGTGTTTACAGGTTTTCTATGAAGCCATATACATATTAACAATAAGGCAATAACTATACTTATTATTTATTTATTTTTTAGGAAATTGCCATGGGTTAAACTAAGCAATGTTTATAAATTTATAAAATTTCATCTGAATATTAGCCATAACAAGTAATACATTGTAGTCTCCATGAAAGTAGAAAGATTTATTGGCTCATTTTTTGATTCATACTTAGTATTTAGTGTATAGATTGGGTTCATAGAAGTAAATGGAAACACCTGGTAGCAAACACAAGCATATATCAAAATTTAGTGTAAAATTCAATCATTTATTCACTTATTTTGTCAATAATTATGAAATATTTACTAATAATGATTTAATAATTATTAATTTATTAAATATTTTAGTGGAAGACTGTGAGATAAAGTCAATACTTTCAATCAATGGAAAGAAATGATGAAAGAATAAATGCTGCTGGGACCGTTTGGATAAACCAAACCCAATGCCAATGAGACAAACATGCATATACTTTCTGGAGGGAGTCCTGGAAAACCATGTGGTATTGGGTGACACAAATTAGGGCACAATACATTCCTAATGGATTAAAGCTTTAAAAGTTTTTGCAAATTAACTATGTTCTAACACATCTGACTACAGGTCAGATTATATAAAGTAAATCCCCATTTTATTTGGAAACCTTCCAAGATAGCATGGAAACTATTTTTCAATTGTAAGAAAGAGATAAAAAGTACCAGTTTCAAGGCATGAGGTCCTAGGATTACGAACAGGAACCACATGATACCTGCTCAAGTTTGTATTCTGCTGGCACTTTTCTTTGACATCATTAAATGTTTAGCTGTTTGCAGTTATAGCGCGGTAATCAATAAATATGAAATTATCCATCCCACTTCTTTCTGCTAGGGACACACTGAAAATTCTTCTGGATCAAGATATTTTTTTTTAAATTGTTTGGTTTTGCATTTGTAACTAAAATGTTCATGATTTCCTTTTTGAACTGAGTTTTTATGATGTATAATAGAGATGGATTGAACTTTGACACATATTAATGGTTTACTATGTCTCATGGGGATTTAGAGAAAAATAGGGGCATTTGATGTCTAAGCAAGTGTTTTGTTCTTAAAATTGACCACATTGTAATGTGACAATAACAAATTCCTTATTTCATAAATTAAAGTTATATTGATTTATTTTTTAAGTAATGTTTTTAATTCTTATTTTTTAGTGAATCTGTAGATTTTTAAGTAAAACTCAAACATTACTGGATAGAAAATTAGAAGTTTCTAAAGACTTTATGCTATTACACAGTAGTACAGTAATGAATACATTTTAAAAATTTTGTATTAGTTTAACTTAGAGAATCTTTCAAAGAAATACATGTAAAAATAATAAAAATTGAATGTAACATGCAAAAAAGTAGAAATACCTCACCCTGTACAATGTTTAATTTTTAATCACTAAATGATGGGAAATGTGGAAAAATAAGAATATTATTTGTACAATAAAATTAAGGAGTGTTAAAAACTCATTGTTTTCTAAAATAAATATCTTAAAGGTTTTAGATTTTCATACAGCTTTTTTGAAAAGACTGTTATAGAAATCTTTTTTTTCATAGTAATCTAGAATGTAGAATGTTATTTGCTTTCATGGAAAAAGATAATCGTTATTGCTCTTTTTGTAGATACTTTATACATTTCAAAATAAACTATTTTGAAAATATCTAAGCCTAAAAATTTCTTCTACTAAACATCTTCTCAATAACATCTTTTAGGAATTACAGATTTTAAACAATAACGATCCAAGGATTACAATGACTGCTATGGCTACAGTAATTATTTTTGTTTTTTTGATGTGGAAGAGATACATATTACCAGAATTAGGAAGAACCCCTTTATTACTATATTGCAAAAAAACCCCAAAAAACAAAAAAACAAAAACAAAATGAAACATTTTGATGAATCAACTTTGAATTTTATCAAATAATTTTTTTCTATATGTCTTGGAATGTTTTTTTCCCAATTAATATAGTGAATGACAGTGATTGATTTTAAATTATTATACGAAAGCTTTATTCCTAAAATAAGTTCTACTGCAGCATCAATGCTTTCTATTCTGAGGGATTCAGTTTACTATAATGTTGGATGGAATTTTTACTTCTATAATCATAGAAGAGTTTGACATGTAATTTTCCTTTCTTATAAAGGCCATGTCATGTTTTGATGTTGGGTTTGAAATGATTTCATAAAACATATTGATCCTTCCTTGAAAACATATTTTATGGAAATATTTTAAAAATATTTTAAGAATATAGGGGTGTCTGGCTGGCTCAGTCAGTAGAGTATACAACTCTGGATCTTGGGGTTGTGAGTTTGAGCCCCATGCTGGGTGCAGAGATTACTTAAAAAAATATTCTAAAAGAAAGGAAAATTTAAAAATTTATTAGCTAAGGGGCGCCTGGGTGGCGCAGTTGGTTAAGCGTCCGACTTCAGCCAGGTCACGATCTCGCGGTCCGTGAGTTCGAGCCCCGCGTCAGGCTCTGGGCTGATGGCTCGGAGCCTGGAGCCTGTTTCCGAATCTGTGTCTCCCTCTCTCTCTGCCCCTCCCCTGTTCATGCTCTGTCTCTCTGTCCCAAAAATAAATAAAAAACGTTGAAAAAAAAATTAAAAAAAATTTATTAGCTAATTCTATTTTTATTCTTGTGTTAGTTTTAAAATTTATGTTGTCAAGAAATTTGTACATTTACATTATTGTTCAAATTGATTGGTATGAATTTGTTTGCAATATACTTTTATTACCTTTTTAATGTCTGTAGGGCCTGTAGTGTATCTCCTTTTCACTTAAAATTTTTTTTAAGTTTATTTATTTATTTTGAGAGAGAGATAGAGAGAGTGAGAAGGGGAGGGGCAGAGAGGGAGGGAGAGAGAGAATCCCAAGCAGGCTGCATGTATTGTCAGCCCAGCACACGCAGGGCTCAAACTCACAAACTGTGAGTTCATGACCTGAGCCAAAACCAAAAGTTGGGCACTTAACCAACTGAGTCACTCAGGCTCCCCTTCACTTGTTGATTATTAGTAATATTCTTTTTTTCTTGATAGGTATTTGTAGGAGTTTATCAATTGTGTTAGTCATTTTAAAAAACCAGCTTTGGCTTTGCTCAATTTCTCTATTATATATTTCTTCTCAATTACATTGATATTTGCTATTATTATCTTCTTCCTTTTACTTTATCTTATTTTGGTTTTATTTTAAATAGCTTTATTGAGATACAATTCACATATGGTATGCTTTGCTCATTTTTATTATTTATTTGCTGTTAATCTTTTATTTTATTTTTCTTACTTAAGTACAGATGACATACAATGTATACTAATTTCAGGCATACAATGTAATGAGTGAATGACTCCATACATCAAGCAATGCTCACAATGATAACTATATTTGCCATCTGTCATACACAGTGCAATATTACTCAGCCACGGGAAGGAAATCTTGCCATTTGCAACAACATGGATGGACTTAGAGGGTTTTATGCTAAGTGGAATAAGCCAGACACAAATGACAAATAGCATATGATTTCACTCATATGTAGAATCCAAAAAGCAACAACAGCAAAAACCGAACACACAACAACAACGAGAGAAACCGTCTCATAAATACAGAGAATAAACTGGTAGTTGCCAAAAGGTGGGGGGTGATGAAAGGATGGGTGAAATGGGTAAACAAGATTAAGAGGTACTTTATCTTATTTTAATTTACTCCTCTTTTTCTAGCTTCTTTAAATGCATAGATCATGGGTTTTGTGCTTTCTACATGCATCTGCTGTTGTAAATTTTGTTCTAAGCACTATTTTATCTGTATCTCAAATATTTTAATGTGTTGTGTTTTCTTACCATTATAGTACAAAATAATTTCTAATTTCTATTTTGGGTTACTTAGAAGTAAGTCACTTAATTTCCAAGTATTTGAGATTTTTTAAATTATCATTTAAAATTTTTTTAAGCTTTATTTATTTTTGAGAGAGAGAGAGAAAGAAAGAGCATGAGCGGAGGAGGAAGAGAGAGAGAGAGAGAGAGAGAGAGAGAGAGAGAGAGAGAGAGAATCCAAAGCAGGCTCCAGGCTCCAAGCTGTCATCACAGAGCCCAATGCAGGGCTCAAACCCACAGACTGCGAGATCATGACCCGAGCTGAAGTCAGACGCTCAACTGACTGAGCCACCCAGGCTCCCCAAGGATATTTTTATTCTAAGGTAGAAGTGGATATAGAATGATGTAAGCAGAGGCTTTAAGGTAAAATAGGTGAAAAGCCCCAACCTTTCTCTGTCCCATTAACAGTGAGTTTTGGATGTGCAGTTAACTCTTGGAAACGGTGGGAGTAGCGTAAGGAGTTGGTGTTGGCAGAAGTAGAATTAAGGGGAGATCACAGAAATGATGTGTCAAGAATTTGCTTAAAAGATCAGGAGCGAACTGTAGACTGCACATTTTTAGGAAGTTCTGGGGCAGGATCACTCCTTTTCTCTTATGCAGTTCGATTTAGCAAACATACTTGGCACTAACCGTGTTCTAATATTTCTATGTCCTTAAGTCCAAAGACATAGTTGCAGTTCTTGAGACAGGTGTTACCAGATAGATGAAGTAAACACAAACAAATGTTCCAAAGTGAATAAAAAAGAATGTGGAGTCAGACAATTGTCAGACACAGAGAAATACCTGTGACACAGCCAAACTTGTAATACAGTTGATAGCACGCCAGGGGAGGTAAAAGGCAGGGAGTAAGTGGAGGGGAGAATAGTAAGAGTCGAATTAAAATCCTGTTTATTGGATTAAAAATATTGGAGAGTTTTGCTGAATGTTTAATTTTCATATGCAATCCAGAATATTAGTACAATCTTGAATGTTACATTTGGAAGGTGCCATGTTTGCATAACATATTAAGGATTTTTGTAATTTTTAGTATGTACATAAGGCTCTATAAAATATGTTCATCTTTCTTCTTAAAATCAGTACTCCAGCATCTTGTGGCAGGCACTTATTTGCTCAAAGGTACATGTAGATAAAATTCTTTGACCTTTCCTTCTTTATAAGTAACATTTTGATGAGAAAAGGTGTACGGCAAGCAATCTCTTGCTTATATAAAGGAAACTAGAGCTTTTAGATTTCTAATGCTAATAGAGGAAAATTTGAGTGAAACATATTGAAAATTCAACCTTGACAGCTGGAAAAGATAAATGAAATTCAAGTTTGCTTCTTGAGTCACTGTTTAAGTTTCTACTTGGGGTTAAGATGGGCCTTGATGGCATCACCTCTTATAGATCACCTTTCTTGTTCCCAGATGCTTCTATACATGCGGGGCAAACTTGCGCCAGCATAGATAATTTATAGGTGACAGTATTGTTTATGGGGTAAATGTCACTAGAATATTCCAGTGATTTATAGAAGCAATGAATTTAGAAAAAAATAAGTATATGAATGATTTTAGAAACGCTAGAAGTTAATAATAGTTCAGTTTCATTGGGAACATTACAAAATTGAAAGCCCTAAATATAACTTCTTGAACAACTGCTCAGAAATCTGACTTTTAAAAATTGTTGTAAGATTAGAGAACTGGAATAGGAGTCATATGATGATGCATATGCCAAAAGGATAAGAAAATTATGTAATTTTCTTCTTCTGGATGGAATACCAGAGAGGTTGGAGTCTTAGATTCTTATATAAATGCATGAAACTCATTATAATGCCAAAATATGAAGTAAATCACTCTATTAATGGTCTCCATTGAAATAAATATGATAGTAGATCTTTTATTTCAACATATGAATCACAATCTATATTAATTGAATACATTCATACTATGTGCCAGGAACTAAGGAAAATTAATAGATCTGCAACACACAGAATCTGCTCTCAAGGAATTTTAATACAAGACAGAAAGCAGACACTCATGAAAAGATGAAACATATTCCATGTAGTAAATTATAGACCTTCAATGAGTAATAAAATCATGTTAAGGTACTCAGAGAGCAGAGTATTTCCAGCTCTGTTAGCCAGGGGGCTTTTAATGGAGGTCACGAAAGCAATTATATTTGAACTGTCTTTTGAAGAATGAGTAAGATTTGAATAGATATAAATCACTGAGAAACTGTTCCACAGAGAAGTATTAGTAAACATGTAAGTAAGAAAACACAATTAAGTTGACTGGATAGGGTATAGATGGTGATTCATGAAAGACAGTTATGAGAAAAACTGTTAAGGGAGATTGGGACCCTGTTTGTAATGGGCATTAAAACCTGTGCCAAGAATGTAGACTCTGATAATCATTGATGGGCCTTCTTTTAAAATCAGCAGGGGAGTTGTATGATTGAAGCAGGGCTCTAATAGTTGTAGAAAGATTGCAGAGGGGTGCAGTGAAGCAAGAAGGCCATAAAGATGCTGTTAAGTGTCTAGGAACCACATCTCAAGATTAGGGAAATGGGGGCAAGAGATTTTCAGTTAGGTTTAGTTGCATTAAAAAAAGAATAAAATTTTGTGAGTGATTAGATATTGTTCGTCTTAGGAATAATACAAAGAAAAAATAGTGACTCTATGAATGAAAATACGCAGGTCTGGAGAAAGAAATGGAATGGGCAATACCAATGGGAGCTCCCACCATCTTGTTTCTTATAAAAAAAGAAAATTTGGAGCTATATAATTGCCGTAGAAAAATATCTATGTATTTCTATATCTATGTATAGCATATCAATGAAGATTGAAGACAAGAGCGTGGGCAGCCTTCTTATGGAGATGATACAAGACGAGAAGAGTCATATAACAAAGGCTATGCTTAGGGCATTCCCACAATTAATCTTATAAAGAATCCAGTAAAGGACAAGGGAATGAGTTTTCAGATAATTAAAAGGATTAAGGGAAATGGAGTATGATGGAAACCAATAAAATTTTAAAAAGAGAAGTTGGTAATTATATATAGGAGGTGCAACAGAGAGACGGACAAGAGTAAGGACTGGTGTCAGTCATTCCATGTACAATTGTGAGGTACCCTAAGGATTTCAAGAGTGCAGGTTTCAGAAAGTGAAGAATTTGGGGGGTACATGTAGAATTCAGGCATGACAAGTTATCAATTTTGGTTTTTCTCCATTCAGTCATCCACAACATATTTGTGGAGCAACTCCAATGAATTCTAGCTATTGAGGATATATCAGTGCAGGAAACAAACTCCTTTCCTCTTGGTTCTTACATTCGAATGGGGAAATCAGTCAATAAACAAATATTTATCAAGTGGTCAAGAAGAAAAATACGAAAAAATGGAGACAGCTAGGGCATTCATAGTCCTCAACTTAAAAGGAGATGCTTTTTCTGCACTCATCTATTGATGAGTCTTTTAGTCAGACTCATGATGACCACAGGCTTATTTCATGAATTAATTTCAAAATGCCATTGGAGTCACTCCCTGGTCTTTCCCTTCACTATAAAACACACCTCTTAGAATGTATGAGTCTGTTCATATAGTCACATGAAAGAAACAGCCCTTTTTGCAAAAAAAAAAAAAAAATTAACTCTGTGGGTGCTGTGGGTAGATAAATAAAACTGAGGGAACACAGTGGCAGTCCCAAGATGTCTTTATCCCTGTGTCTGTCTTAAACAGATCTGGAAGAAACCCCAAATTATTTCAAGAAATTGGTTGCCTTAAATGTGTTAAGAGCCATATTATTACAACATGTATGTGTTTCCTACCAACATGGCTTGAGCATATTTTCACCTAAAGTCAGAGAAGTGAACATGAAACCTTCAATAATAATGTTTGGTTTCATGTTGGAAGAGTTCTAGCTTTCAGTATGCACAAATAAGAAATGCATAGGCAAGTTTTGATTTAACACTTTTGCAAGGTCAGTTTGTTTAATTGACTAAGGCAACCAGGTTTCAAGCAGGGCAGAAATCAATGCTGAGCACTGGGGAGAAGTCCCTTTCGCTATCTTGATTACCCTTGCACTATTTTCTTAAAATGAAAATATGTATAAACACAGGAAATTTCACTCTTCCCTAAACAAAAGGTAATTAAAATTGCCTTATGTGTCTATTTCGTGTAGGGTATGTGATGATACATTCTGCCTTTATTTACAACCACTATTGGGATTAAATGCTATCTTAAGTAAAAAGTAATGTAGCAGAATGAATTTTATTGCAGATGGTAACTTACGAAAAATGTAGCCAATGGAACTGAGGTCAAACTTTTTCTCCAAGCTCTTTTACTTTCATAGTGCTCATTATTTACCAACGTTTGTTACCAGCCCTAGTCACTATCTGAGCTGGCATTTTGCCTGCTTATGTTTTTTAAAGTGGTTTTGTTTTTTATTTTCATGCATTAGCATTGGGGCTAATTACAGCTGCTCACTCTTCTTTTTCAACCCTCAATGCTCTCCATTTTCCCTGGATTTTGCTTTCACTCACAGTCATAGTATTTTTTTTCCATTTTGTGTCTGATCCTCTTGCATATACGTAGCCAGCAGAAGGGCACCCTATGCCATAGAGAACAAAAAGGCTTTTAGAACTAATTTTCATTTTGTGTGCAATGCCCATGGCGTTCTTTGAGTGTGTGATGTGCTATCATCAGGTTTTGATTATGCAACTGAAACGCAAAAAGTTTAAAAGCTCAGCTTTATTGGCCTTATCAGCAGTTTGCACTCTCTCCAAAACTGTTAGAACAATTACTTGATCACTTTTGGTCTAAGAATACTACAAGAAAAGGAACCTCATAGACGATGCTTAGAGAGGAATTGAGGTTTAACTGAGGTTTTGAAATTCTATACTATATTTTTATACCGATTTTATTAAGTCTTTTTGTGACAAAAATTGTCTTATTTGAATATGATTGAAATTTTTAAGAAGTGCCCCAATGCATCTTATCTCTCAATTTGCTGGCAAGGACCTGGGAGGGTAGAGGGTTATAAAAATATTCTACATAGAAGGAAATGCAGTGAAAAACTGGATTTTTTTCTTTTTACTTCACTAGTCTTGCACTTGAAGTCATTCTAAACTGGCATGGACCTTGGATTAGCATAAAGAGCGAAACAATCTGGCCTACCTCAGGAAGGACCTAAAAATCTGTGTGTCTGTGTGTGTGTGCATGTAGTCAAGGAAAGGATTCGATAAACATGAAGAATCAGAGAAACTTAAGCTAGGTTTTACCAGTCCTGTAACTGCATCCTTGAGAGCAGACCAGAACTACAAAATGAGTTGTGCAGTGGGAAATATGATTTGCTATATTTTCTCTTTCCTCATTGATTCAGATGTTGCTCAGGGCTTGTAGAAGCTGATATAAGAAAAAAAAGACTGGACTATAAGAAACTAAGGGATGGTTTTATTTCTTTCTTTTCACTTTTTGAGGCTTTGATATGCACATTAAAATGATTTTGTGGGCGTTTCAACGTTTATTTATTTTGGGACAGAGAGAGACAGAGCATGAACGGGGGAGGGGCAGAGAGAGAGGGAGACACAGAATCGGAAACAGGCTCCAGGCTCTGAGCCATCAGCCCAGAGCCTGACGCGGGGCTCGAACTCACGGACCGCGAGATCGTGACCTGGCTGAAGTCGGACGCTTAACCGACTGCGCCACCCAGGCGCCCCAGGTGTTTCAGAAATAGGAGAGTAAATGTTGAATTCCGGGATTATTATTTAGCTTATATTCATATGACATCATGTCCAACCTTAGATCTTAGAATACCTTATGTCACATTTGTATTGGATAGATTAAGTACCCTTGGATATGATAGTGATCAAGTTAACTTCGTAAAGCATGAATATGAATCGCTGTCTTAGTTCAGCAATGTGGACCTCACTATATTACATTCTACTCATGAAAATGAGATCCCTATGTGACAATGTAGTAGCACCAAGAAACCTGGGAGAGAAAATGAACTTCAGATTCCTTACAGAATCAGAGATCAAAAGATCTGTTCCATTAAACTTTAAACCAGAGAAATTCATCGGTCTGCCCCAGTGCCTAGTGTCAATCAATGACTCAGCTTTAGTTGGATTATGGTTAAGCCTGAATGGTCATGCAAGAGAGAATTTCAGACAACCAGTCTCCAAAGAGATTGCTATTCTAAGACTCAACATGAAGGAGAAATATGCTTAGGTTTTGCTATAGAGCAAAGAAATTCTATTCACCTTTAAAGATATAGTAAAAGTACTATATTCCATGTTTGTCATATCACATACGAAAATGAGCAATCATTAGTAATTTGATACAAATATTTTGTTTCTTAATTTGCTTAATAAAATTTAAGCCAAGATTCACATAGGCCACGGTGATAAGCATACTGGTGAGAATCTAAACTCTCATTGTATATCTACAATGAGATATACAATGTAATTACACGTAATTTATATATTATAACCAATTTATTGAGGAAGAATTTCTACTCAGTGGGATATAAAGAGGACACAGGGCTTTTCTTTTTCTTTTTTCTCCAGTAATTGTCCCCTTTCTTTGCTTTATTGAAACCCTCCTTTCCACTGATTAGTCAATTTCTTTGCAACAACTTAGTCAAATCCTACGATTCTTCAGGTAAATCAATTGTTAGAAAAGTCTCATTTTTGTTATTAAAGCCCAGTCCTATTCATTATGAAAGTTCAATGTGATATCAGTTTCATTTTTAAGGTTCACTTTTTAAAATGCAGGATCAGTAAATCAGACTGAGATTCATGTATGTTTAATGGCATCAATTGAGTAGTTGATCATGTGGCACAAGTTGAAAAATACAGATAAGATTTGAATTTTAAAATGTTTTAACTTTAATCTCAACACGAATCCAATGAACTAGATAGATTAAGTCCACATACATCCTGTTGGTTAGCTGGAATTTGTTCTTTCACTTTTTTATCAAAAGAGCAATTTAATTTAGAGGATACACTCCCAAGAGGAGAACTTTCAAGATTTGTGACTCCTGTGGTCATAATTACACATGAAATCCTTGCAACATGATTAAAATTACTTTCTGTAAGCAGAGTGTGGGAGGGTTTAGATTGGTAACTTTTAGAAAACAAATACTTTTATAATAAATGGCAATGAAATATCAGCCTTTTAGGTATGATTCAATTTTATTATAAGCACTTGGTATAGCAAAATATTAAAATGTATAAATATTTGAAAATCTGGGTAACTTTCTTTTCACTTATTTGCAAGTAGAGGAAATAATTATTTTCTAACAGAATGCCAGTCAAATATTAAACTTTTCATATGACTTGCCAAAAACAGCCATGAGCTGCAAAACATGTTGATCTAAGTTCTGGATCGTGAGTTAGAAAAGGAAAATAGATGAAGGATAACTAGAGATCCTGGTGAGATTTAAGTGCCATCTGTGAATCTCCCCAGCTTCTGTCACTGCGACACCTGGGCATGACAGGGAAATATGCACGTGCATATCTGTGGGGTAGCTTTGAGGCTCAGAGCCCTGCTGACCTCAAAGACCTGAGAACTTGAAGCAGTTTCATGGATTTCCCTTTCCAGTCTTTGGCTCAGCTTCTAATATAACTCATTAACAAACGGTACTCAAATAATAGTTTCACTTTGGTGCTTCTAATAAAATGGCCCTATCCACTTCATAGACTCTACTCAAAGACAAAAAACACTAAATGACAAAGTAGAAATATAGCTCCTGTTCACTGCCTTTTTGCATAGAAGGAATGAAACGGTGACTGATGTTTAGAGTTAAGGCTTTTTATTAAATAACAGTCCTTCCTTGAGCAGTGGAATAATTTGAAAGGAAACCTGTGTTTGTTAAAGAACACTGCCACCTTTTCTACTAAATGTTCTCAGCTCTTATCAAAAGGAAGAGATGTTCCTTGGTAGCACTGCCACCTTCATCTGATTCAGCATCCGAATTATTTTTACTTTAATGGAAGAAACTCTGATAACTAATTCATAAATAAATGCTCATTAAAACAGTTCATTTATCAGTGCCTCTTTATAATCAGTTCAACTGGGTTATAATTTAGGGTATAACGCCTGAAGCATGTTAATGTCATTAGGAGAGTGCAATCATTAGAAATGACTTGTATTTGTACTTTGACCTTCCTTCCAAAGATCTCATGCCACCTTCGAAACCATACACTAATGAAAGTATATGTGATGTTTATTTCAACGCTGTATGGCAAGTATCTGCGATCTGACATGTTAGTGGGCTGAAGTAAGATATAAATACAAAATGTAATTATCTAATTATAATTTGTTTTCGTGGAATACCTTTTTTGAAAAGGAGATACAGCAAATATTGCCCAATATATCAGTAATAAACTTTCTTAAGAACTCATTCTGCATGTACAGGCACACAGTTAAAAAAAATGGAAGCAAATCAGCTAATTGTACACAGGAAAGGATCACCTTGTCCACGGACACACAGAGTAGATCGAGGCTGGTTTAGCAAACAGCTTATGGGGCCTCACTACACCAAACTTCTTCAGCTTATTCCAGAATCCCATTTTCTTACCATTGTCTGCATTTCTTCAAAAATTGTTTTTCAGTTCATTTCTTTTTTTTTTTTTTTTTAATTTTTTTTTTTCAACGTTTATTTATTTTTGGGACAGAGAGAGACAGAGCATGAACGGGGGAGGGGCAGAGAGAGAGGGAGACACAGAGTCGGAAACAGGCTCCAGGCTCTGAGCCATCAGCCCAGAGCCCGACGCGGGGCTCGAACTCACGGACCGCGAGATCGTGACCTGGCTGAAGTCGGACGCTTAACCGACTGCGCCACCCAGGCGCCCCTCAGTTCATTTCTTAATAGCTAGTTTTTAAATTCCTACCATCTTCATGGCACTGGGCTACTTTTACTAAACTGTTTGATGTGAATGATTTTTATGAGAAATGCTTTATAGAAAAGCATTCCATACACACTGTCTAGTTAATAGCTCATAATTGTCTTTGTGGTTCTTTCCCCCATTTTGAGACACCGAGATAGTTGAACACATTTAATTGAGCACCTCACATGGTGAAGATGTTCTGGAAAGTTCTGCAGGGAATGTCAAGTTGAGTTGGGGCCTTGTCAAGTTTGTGGGGAAGGCAGACATGGAAAAATTTTCTCAGGGAGAGATAATGTGTCTTTTTTTGGTGCAATCTCTGTAACCTAGCGCAGCGCCTGCACAACATTTAGTGCTCATGATCTTGAGTGATTCAATGTTTTTTTTTTAATTCAATGATTTCAATTAGGAAGAAATAAGTCAAATCATAAGCAACACATTGTAAACCCTAAGATGTTGTATTACTGAAGATATTGAAGAGATTGGCATTTGTTTTAGGGTCTTAAAATATGGCTAAATTATAGGGAGAGGAAAGGGCATTGTAGGATTGGGAAACAGTGTGGAAAAAAAACATATATGTGATAGCGTTGGTGCAGTTTCGTGCAGGAGTGGCTGGATTTGCTATCGCTGAAGTGGAGTTTGTGGGGAGAGACTGTGAGAGATGCATGTGGAATGGCAGGTTTATATTAATCACTTAAAGGCCTCAACCCCACCTTGTATTCCGTAACTGTGCATGATGAGAAATAGTGGGCCAGATGCCTGTTCTGTCTGAACTTGACTCCTGCTTTACCTATTAAATGTGGGTTTGTTTTGTACTTTGTGGCATTTTTGTGTTTGTCTTCACTTTTATGCAAGTAGGAATTGTTTCCCACTTATCTCAAGTAGCTAGAAAAAATATTTGGTGAAAAGCATAAATTCAATAAATATTTCTTTAAATACCAAACATTTAAATGATTCCACAAAGTTCTATGTGAAATTGTCAGCTACTACAGATTTCTGAGTGAAGAAAAATATTGTCTAGCCTTTATGTCATGAAAGCAACCCTAAGGGTTAGCATGGACACATCTATCCATCTGCTGGCATTTGTGTTCATATACTCATGTGCCAGTTACTATAGATGAACCGAATGGTCTATTATCTAAGATCAATCTTTCCATTTCCAATCTGCCTTTACAAGGGCATTTCTCTAGAAATATTTCCTAACATTTCCTTCATTATCAATTTTTCCTTCTCTTTGAACCCTTTCCACTGGCATGTGTGCACGCTGTTATTTTTCCCATCTTAGACAACATAAAATACAACTGTCTTGACTCTATTTCCTCTATAACTACTTTACCTTTTCTCCACTTTTATGTAAGCTTCTTGAGGTTGCTGTTTATACTTACTAGATTCAATTGTTCTATTTCATCCTCTCGGAAACCGATTTCAATCAAGTTTTCTCCCCATAATTTCACCATAAGAGCTCTTGTCACTAGCAATAGCCACTTTAATAAATCCAATGGCTAATTATCAGGTCTCCTTTTATGCCAACTTTCAGCAGCATTTAATAGAGCTGGTCACTATGTTTTAAAAATAATTTCCTCCTTTGTTTTTAGGGCATTATGCTCTCCTTTATTGGTTGTTTCTCAATTTCTTTTTCTTGCTCCTCCTTAGCCTGCTGATATATTAATTTAGGAACGCTTCAAGGTTCAGTTCTTGTCTCTATTAACTTCCTGACACTATTAACACTCAACCCTCTGGTGAGCCCATCCCATCTTTAAGATTTTTATATCATCCATACATTAATGACTCCCAAATTTACATGTAGCCAGAAACTTTTGCCTGAAATTCAGACTTGTGTGGCTGATAGTCTTTGCAATACATCTTTATTGATGTCTTGTGGGCATTTCTAGCATTTCTGATTAAATATAACCCAAGGTGAAACCTGTTATTCCTTCCAAACCTTACCGTCTTAGTAAAAGTCAATGACTTAGCTCTAGTTGATCAAGTTGAAGATTTTAGAATCATTCCTGACTTTTCTTTCACACCTCTCATCTAATCCATGAGCAAATAATGCTGGCTCTACTTTCTAGAATATTTCTTATCACTCTTCTACTACCTGGTCCAAGTTACTCTCCTCTTTAAACAGATGATTCGTGTAACCTCATGATTTGTATTCCTTCACCCACCTTTACTTTGCTTCCTGATACTATTTTCACCTCTATAACAAAACTGAACCTTAAGAAATAAAATCAAACCCCACTAATTCTCTGTCAAGATCTTTAAATGAATTCCAATCTCAGAGATATAACCAAAATCTCTACATAATCTAGCATCCATCATTTCTTCATTTTTACTGTCATCTACTCACCCTCCAATCCATTCCAGTTTTCCCACACCCCTAATTCTTAACACATTCTGAGCATGTGTTTTCCTTTGGGCCTTTACACTGACCATTTTCTTCTCCTGAAATTCTCTTTCTCAGGTATCCTCATGGCTCCTGTCTCACTTACTTCAAGTTTTGGCTCAGCTTCTCTTCCCAGCTTAGTACTCTCTTCCCTCTCTCTTTGCATGTTTTCTTCATATCATCTATCATTAATTGACTCACTATAGAATTTACTTCTTCGTTGCTTTTCTCATTAGAATGTGGGCTCCATGAAAACTGGGATTTTGATGGTGTTTTCCACTGCTGTGTATCGTCTTGGTCATATAATAAGTACTTAACAAATATTTGCTGCATGAATCAGGTGAATGAACATCTTCTGTCTACCTGTAGACAACTGACAAAGAGCAATGGAATGATGGTGATTTATTAGGCCAATCAGTATTCCTCCCTGAGGGCTGGGCCTTATTACTATTAGCACAAAGTCAGGATTCTGTTATTAAGAAAGGTGGGTAGCCATGCAGTTGATAATCAACAGCAAATGCTACCCAGAGGAGGGAGACTGAGGAGCGGTATTTGAAGGGCTTAAGTGTATTTTTATTTAAAAAATGAAAAAGTTAAAACATGAAAATTTGTTTTGGTGCATACTAAAAGGTTTTGTTATCTTGTATGTGGTTTTTTGTTTTTGTTTTTCAAAAGCAATACAAATCTTTGAAATATCAAGAATTCTAATTCTAGGAGTCTTATATTATCAAAACCCCTTTAACCTTATAAGGACTGAGTTTTCATTATTGTTACTGCTTTTTTCAGAAGCTCCTTTCTTCTGCATACTGATGATGCTAACAGAGGCTTTATCTGAACTTGCATGCTTTAAGTTAATTTTAGATGACTGAACTGAGGGTCAGAAATAAAAGAGAAGGAAGACAGAACACAAATTCAGGGAAAAAACGCACAATTTGTTGGTATCTTCAAATGATCACACAAGTATTTTTGTCTATGTTACATCTCTTTAGTTCTGTTAAAGCCCCAGTAGGATGGTAAGGTGAGTAATGCATCATGAATATAAATGTGTACATATGATCTAAAGCTCTGGACTCTGTTGTTATTTAAACACCTAATTTGCTGTCACAATCTATAGCACAAAAAGCTATGTAGAAGGTTTTATTTGAATATTTGTAGTGGAATACTACTCAGCAATGAGAAAGAATGAAATCTGGTCATTTGTAGCAACGTGGATGGAAGTGGAGAGTATTGCTAAGTGAAATAAGTCAGGCAGAGAAAGACAAATACCATATGTTTTCACTCATATGTGGATCCTGAGAAACTCAACAGAAGACCAGGGGGAGGAAGGGGGGAAAAAAGTTACAGAGAGGGAAGGAAGCAAACCATAAGAGACTCTTAAATACTGAGAACAAACTGAGGGTTGATGGGGGTGGGGGAGAGGGGAAAGTAGGTGATGGGCATTGAGGAGGGCACCTGTTGGGATGAGTACTGGGTGTTGTATGGAAACCAATTTGACAATAAATTTCATTAAAAAAAGAATATTTGTAAGACTTTTCATAGGAATATATAAAAGGAAAAAAAGTATAAAAAGAAGTACAAAAAGGATGTTAAAGGATGTTTCTCATATTAAGAAAAGATATAAATTAGGTATTTTAGTATAATTACACTGGAAATATTAATAAGAAAGGCTTCCACTATGGATCAAACATTATCTTAAAGGCCATGAATTAGTAGATACATGTGACTCTCACTTTATAGCTTCCACACTTTGGAAAACAATGACTTACACCCTCCAAAAACAAAATAAAATAAAAACTAAAGAAATCTCTTCACAGATCTTAGTCTTCAAGAGATATATTGACTTAGCATTACCTAGAAGATTTTAATGTTCAAATATCAATACATTTTATAGCTTGGAGTTTCCTTAAATCTTTACTGCAAAAAGATTGTGGTGTCATGGAAGAGAGAGGTCACAAAATTCTCAGGTCAGAAACAAAGAGGCACTGAGTAGAGGTTGGTTACCACATTCCTTGGGGGTAAATACCTAGTGGCAAGTATTTGCATAGCAAGTGGAGGCAAATAACACTTATTTTAAAATGTGATTAGCAATATACGAATTGTTTGTATTCTCAGATCATGTTATTAGTATTTCGTTAAATCATTTTATTTAAATTTTTTTTAATTTTTCAAATTTTTTTAACGTTTATTTATTTTTGAGACAGAGAGAGAGACAGAGCATGAATGCAGGAGGATCAGAGAGAGAGAGGGAGACACAATCTGAAACAGGCTCCAGGCTCTGAGCTGTCAGCACAGAGCCCAATGCGGGACTCGAACTCACAGATCACGAGATAATGACCTGAGCCGAGTCGGACGCTTAACTGACTGAGCCACCCAGGCTCCCCTCACTTAAATCATTTTAAATGATTTCATGATATAAAGTTGGCATGGAATCGAAAGTCCTTTACAAAAACAATAGATACTTGCTTAACACAAAATCTGAACTCTAGAAATTGAGAATGGGTTCTACCCACACATATCAACATGAACAAATCTATTGGCTAGAAAATATTAAAACTTTACTTTAAAATTCCAATATATATAATTTGGAAATGTATCTCAAGTTTATACAAACATGCTTGAATAAAAAATAAAATAAAGACAAAATCTTGGGGATTTCAATGGTAATGGGTAGTGATAAAGCAAATCTGGATGGCAAGATGTTTCTTCCCTTTAGGATTTTTTTATCTCCATCATATGGATAGGTACTTTGTGCCTGTGTGTGTGTGTGTGTGTGTGTGTGTGTGTGTGCATTTTGTATACATATAGGCATGTACACATATATATAAATACACACACATACATATATACATGCACACATATACATATATACATACATATGTGGTTATTTTTTTCAATCTAAAATTGACCCTCAGGAGACTGGAAGACCACAAGAAGAGCTAGGAATCTTTTATTTGCCTCCTGTTGGAAAACTAACCTCATTAGGGATCTACCACATAGTGCCCAATTGCACTCCCTTTTACTAGGCAGCCCCCAGGTTTTTTGTTTTCTTTTTGTCTGCTAAAACCTGTGGTATATTATTCTAGGCACACTAACTCAGACTTTGAGAAATGTACCACTGTGGACTATTGTGTTCTTTGTATTTACCTGGATGAATAAAATTAACACCTGTGAGATAGGAATGGACTTTCTTGAAAAAGGTGCAAGGTTTGTAAAATGAGATGTTGAGAAAGAACCACTAGGAGGAAAGAGAGACAGGAAGATGAACCCTGAGACAAGGAAGCAAGAATAAAAACCAGATCACATGAGGTTTATATATGATGGGACAAATGTAAAAAAAATACACATAACTTTTCTTTGTACTCTGAGAGCTGCACTATTTTACTCCATCTTAAATTGGCTTTGCCCTATATTGTAATTCTCTCTGGCTCCAGTCTCCAATGAAGTCTTACTACATTCACAATAGTTCTGTGTTAGGGCAGTGAAAGGAGTATGAGCTTTCTTGCATCTGACTTTGCAGAGCCACTGTAGTTGTGTAGTTGTATTGTATTTAAGGGGTAGAAAGGTGCCAGTATCCCAGAGAATGGGCCTTAGTGAGACCAGCAGAGGTTCAGGGCTGATCTGAGAGTGGTGGGTAGTGGCCATGTCAGAGCAGAGAACAAAGCTCCATTATGCACTCTTTCAGCAGAGGACATGAGACAAGACGCCCTTCAAATATGCTATGAGCCTTTAAAAGAGATGTCAGGCAATTGAACTTTATCATATGTATGTATCTATATTATATGTACTTATCAGTGTCTCTCACCCCTAAAGCAGAAGAGTTAATGCACTTTCTCAGGGATTCCACCTACAAAATGAACAGTTTGGGATTTATAGAAAATCTGTTTTATTTTCAACATTTATCAGAGGAGCAGAGAAAGAGAACCACTGTGAGTAACATAAGATAAAGAATTTATTATAGGAAGAGACCGTAAGCACTTGTGGGTATTTGTCAGTCTGTTGAAGACTGTTGTTTCTGCTTCCAGGGTTCTGAAATTGACAGAACTGGCAGCTGGGAAGGAAAGATGGATGAGAAATGGGAAAGCAATGGCAAACTGGGCCCATGATGATGTCTCCCAGTGTCTCTGTCCTTAGTGAGGCAGGTGCCTACAACACGGCACTGCATTCTCACCTGGTCCAGCTGCTGGAGAAGCTGAAAGAGGAGTTCTGGCAGGAGCTAGAGGAGTCTGGGACCTGGCTGTTACCGTAACAACGGGCCAACCAGCAAATTAGTGACAATGTATGTGAGCCATAGTAGCTTCAAACTCACACTCCCTTTTTCAGGGTAAACATGGGTGCTGCTGCCCTGCCAGCTTTCAATTCATATGCAAATTCCCCCCTCCCCCACTGTACAGTCAATTCTAACCTGGAATCTACCATATTTGTCTTTATGGAAAATAAATGTGGGAAATGTAGTTCCAGCTCAGCCAACTTAACACAAAAGCATCATATTTCATTTAATTTTTGCCATGTTAATGTAAAATTTCAGCAAGATGTAGCATTTTGTCTCAAGATTTTGAATAAATCTTAGCACTTCACTAGGGTTATTATATCCTATATAGTAACATTATATAGTGCTTGTTGTATAAAATGCAGTAATTCTGAATATTTTTGTCTTTATGAAAGTTGGAACTGTAGTATCTTTTCAAGTATCATTATTGATCATTTTCTGTACCAAGAAGATCTCAATAATTGCAATTAAAATTTTAATGTCTGTAGTGGGAAGTTCAGTTAAGCAAAAGACAAGCTCAGTTAAGCAAAACATTAGGTGAAAAAAAAGGTGCCTTACCAGGACTGTGTACTATGCTTTATTTTAGGTTAAAAGAAAGATGGTTCTGTTTTCTGAGTGTAAGTAGCAAATACAATATTAAATACAATAAGCAGATATCTTCCTAACATAATGCCTGGTACACAGGTCTCCACTAAAAACAGAAGCAAAAATGATGATGATATATGATGAAAAGAAAGGAGACTGAATTATGATAGTGATTGATGTAAGGGCCCAAAGTATTGTAGTAAATAAAGGAAACCTGTCAACCACTGTTTTCAAGGCATTAATGCACAGTTCTTATAGAAAACCAGAAAATAACACTTGGTTGGCAATTCTAATGACCCACTCATCTTTTTGTATGCTCAAAGGTATGATTCACTTTCTAAATGTCTCTTAGAATCTCCACCCCATAAGTAACTCCTGTGTGAGGTTATACCTCTTCATTAGCTAACCTATCATATGTTACTGACCTCTATGCCCAATTAAGGGATAATCTGGCTTTTAAGGTTGCATAGCAAAAAGCATGACATCTCTGGACAGAAAGAAGAATTAAAAGAAATTTTTAATGTGTATTTATTTTTGAGAGAGACAGAGACAGAATGCGAGTGGGTTGGGGCAGAGAGAGAGGGAGACACTGAATCAGAAGCAGGCTCCAGGCTCTGAGCTGTCAGCACAGAGCCTGACGTGGAGCTCAAACTCAGGAGCCGGGAGATGATGACCTGAGCCGAAGTTGGATGCTCAACCGACTGAGCCACCCAGGCGCCCCAAGAAGCATTTTTATTCAAGAAAGACGTAGAGAAATGGCAAGCTTTTCGGTCTGATGGACTATATGGTATAGGTCTGTACTGTCTGGATGAACTCTATGTAACTCTTACTGTAAAAGATTTTAAAGAGGAACTTTTTTGAAATAGTGAGACAGGCAAGGAATTTTAAGGATATGATACAGAGCTATTTTGTTTTGAAAGTGTGAACGAAGTGTAATACATAATTTCTGATGAGTTTGATTTTGATTTTTTAAAGCTCTTATTTTTAATTAATCTCTACAGCTAATGTGGGGCTCGAATTTATAACCCTGAGATCAAAAGTTGCATGCTCTACCAACTGAGCCAGCCAGGCACTCCTAATCAATTTGATTTTTAATTTTTTTTTAACGTTTATTTATTTTTGAGACAGAGAGAGACAGAGCATGAATGGGGGAGGGTCAGAGAGAGGGAGACACAGAATCAGAAACAGGCTCCAGGCTCTGAGCTGTCAGCACAGAGCCCAACACGGGGCTCGAACTCACGGACCGTAAGATCATGACCTGAGCTGAAGTCGGCCGCTTAACCGACTGAGCCACCCAGGCGCCCCTCAATTTGATTTTTAAACTACAAAATGTTATTTTCCTCTCCAGTCCTCAGAGAGGCATCTACTTCTATTATAGCTTTTCTCCTTCTAGAGGCATGGTTGAATTGTCTTTCCTCACTCTCCTCCCCAACCCAACCCCCACACATTTAAATTAGGCATGGCCATTGACCTGCTGTGACCAATGAAATGTGAGCAAAAGTGAAGTTTGTCAGTTTCTGGTAGGAGAATTTAATTGTAGGTACTTCTCTTTGAACTTCTTTTCCCAGGTGGTGATCGAGGTAGCAAGCACTGAGATGGAGCCTTTAGGAGCCTGGGGCTTTGAGTGACTTCAGTGAGCTGAACCTTATGCTGCTCCATTTGGAGACTTCGAGGGAGTGACAGATAAACATTTGTGTTATGCCACTAAGAATAGGGTGGTGTTTGTTACTGTAGCCTGACCTAGCCCATCCTGTCTAGTAAAGATGGTGATGTGTAGTGCTTATATATTAAGAAAGAACCATCCCAGAATGCACACTGCAAAGTCATTCAGTCTGTTGTCTTAAAATTCATACAGTGAGGAACAGGCCACAGATCCACAGATGGTGGGTGGGCCAAACTCCTTGGGTGGTTAGTATTGGGAGAACAAGTGTTACGCCTAGGGAGAATGTGTGGGCAGCCATCTGTCTTTGGCCAGGTGAACATGCTAATGTTCCAGGTCTTTAGGCAAAAGCAGGAAAAAGATGACAGCTTTCTGCTCAACAGATAATCTCAAGATGCCAATTTGTTTGTTTTTTTTTCCCCTCTATGCCTTATTTTTCTAAAAAGTACCAGATCTCTAGTACTCAATCATCAGCACACAAATATATGTAAGGATAAATTTATTTCTATCTTATTTCTTGCAATAAATAATTTGAGGTACTCGATTAGCTTGGCCATGCATATATTTGTTGAAACATTTACACTGTTAAGACATTTGCACAAAGTGTTTAACACACTCAATTCATTTCATGCTAGACAAAGAAATAAAATATTTTGAGAACTATGCTAAAACTGCTCAATACAAACATGGATATTATACACTTTTTGAATATGCTTATTTATTGTGAATAATATTTTAAAAATAATTTTTTAATGTTTTAATTTATTTTTGAGAGACAGCGTGCACACACACATGAGTAGGGGAGGGGCAGAGAGAGAGGGAGACACAATTTGAAGCAGGCTCCAGGCTCTATGTTGACAGCTCAGTTGTGGGGCTCAAACCCATGAACCAAGAGATCATTACCTAAGTCTAAGTTGGCCACTTAACTGACTGAGCCACCCAGGCACTCTTAAAACAATTACTTTAACAGAAACTGTTAGTAACTAGTACTTTATAGTTATTGATGAGAGTTGAAATGTGCATTAATTCCATGATAGCATAGTCTTGAGGGTAATGTTTTTTAGCTTTTTCAGACTGAAGGAATGTGTTCTATATAAAATAGTGTAATATAATCAGTAGTCCTGGTCCATGATCACTTTAACCAGCCACTTATTTAATATTATCTGTATTATCTTTTTTTCCCCACTATACATTCTTGGCTTCTTTTTCATAGATTAACTGACCATATACGTGTGGGTTTATTTCTGGACTCTATTTTGTTCTTTTGATCTATAGATCTATGTGCAAGTAACATACTATTTTGAACACTATAACTTTGCAGCATATTTTGAAACTGGAAATTATGATACCTCCAGCCTTGTTCCTTTTTCTCTAGATTGCTTTGGCTATTTGGGGTCCTTTATGGTTCTAAATAGATTTTAGTATTATTCGTACTAATTCTGTGAAAAATGCTATTGTTATTTTGATAGGAATTGAATCTGTAGATTTTTTGGTAGTATAGATAGTCTCTTCAATAAATGGTTTTGGAAAAACTGGATAGCCACATGCAAAAGAATGAAATTAGACTACATTCTAACACTATATACAAAAATAAACTCTAAATGGGTTAAAGACCTGAATGTGAGGCCTGAAACCATAAAAATCCTAGAAGAGAGAACAGGCAGTAAATTCTTTGATGTTGGCCATAGCAACATTTTTTTCTATAAACTAAAGCAAAAGTAAACAATTAGGGCTATACCGACATAAAAAAAAAATGAAAAAAAAAAAACCCCTATCACACAGTGAAGAAAACCATCAAGAGAACAAAAAGACAACCAACTGAACAGGAGAAGTTATTTGCAAATGATATATCCAATAGGGGCTTAATATCCTCAAAATATATAAAAACTTGTATAGCTCAACACCAAAAGAAAAGAAACAATCCAATTAAAAAAATGGGCAGAGGACCTGAATAAACATTTCTCCGAAGAAGACATACAGATGGCCAACAGACACATGAAGATGTTCAACGTTACACATCATTAGGGAAAGCAAATCAACACCACAATGAGGTATCACCTCATACCTGTCAGAATGGCTAAAATAAAATAGACAAGAAATAACAAGTATTGGTGAGGATGTGGAGAAAAAGAAACCTTCTCAAATTCAAATTCAAAAATAATTCCCATTGGTGGGAATGTAAATTGGTATAGCCACTGTGGAAAACAATATGGAGGTTCCTCAAAAAATTACAAATAGAAATACCATACAGTCTGGTGATTTCACTACGTGAAGACGATGAAGATACTAATTCAAAAAGACATATGCATCCTATGTTTACTGCAGCATTATTTACAATAGCCAAGATATGGAAGCAACCCTAGCATCCATTAAAAGATAAATAGACAAGGAATATGTGGTATACATGCAGAGAGAGGACTATTACACATCCATGAAAAAGTTGAAGATCTTGCCATTTGTGGTAACTAGTCAGACCTAGAGGGTATTATGTTAAGTAAAATAGGTCAGACTGAGAAAGAAAAATACCATATGACTTCACTTTTATCTGGAATCTAAAAAACAAATGAATACATGAATAGCACAACCAGACCAATAAATATAGAGAAGTGATGGTTACCAGAGGGGAGAGGGGTGGGGGATAGGCAAAATGGGTGAAGGGGAGTGGTAGATATGGGCTTCCATTGGTGGAATGAATCAGTCAAAAAATAAATGTACAGCATAGAGAACATAGTCAATGATGTTGTAATACAACATGTATAGTGACAGATGATAGCTACCCTGTGGTGAGCATAGCATAGTGATAGAGAAGCTGCATCGCTATGTTGTACACCTGAAACTAATGTAACATTGTATGTTACCTACACTCAAATAAAAAATAAATTTAAAATTTAAAAATAAATAATATTATCTGAATTATTCTTAGGAAAGAAAGGTTTTTCAATTTCTCAAAGGATGCTATGAGATCTCATATAATTCATTTGAATACTTATATTGAAGTCTAAATATTATGAGCACACTGTGTCAGATGGTGCTAAAGGCAAAGACATACAGTAAAAAGTACAAACAGGATCTATTTTAATGTACTTTACACTCTATATTAAGACCCATATTAAGCAAATAATTACATGAGTAATTTGTTATGATCTGATAAGTGTTATAAAGAGGGACTTTCAAGCTATTGTTAAAGAAGATAATGGAAAGATGATCTTATCTGGAGTTCAGGGAGATTTTTTTAGAAGAATAAAATCTAAGCTAAGAGAAAAACATGAAATATAGGTAGGACACAGGCAGAAGAACAGGAGAAGATTCTTCCAGGTAGTGAAGTCAACTTTGCAAAAGCTAAGTAAACAGAAAGTGTTGTGATTCATTCAAGGAAAAAAATAAATCTGTAAGAAAAAGAGGAGGGGTAATAATAGAAACAGACTGGAGCACACTGGTTTGGAAACAGACCTCTGTGGGTTGCTGATATATACAAAGACATGTGTATGTGTGTGTGTATATATATGATATGTATATCATATCATATATATATCGTACATATATCATATGCACATATATATGTGTATACATATATACACACACACGTGTGTGTATGATCTCTCTCTCTCTCTCTCTCTCTCTCTATATATATATATATATATATATGTATATGATGAGTGAATGAACTTGTTGCCTAAGTACAACATTTAGAATGAGAGAGAAAAGAACCTTCTTCAGGACTTAGAACTGAATCCCAAGGAATTTCTACATTTAAAATTGAAAGAGGATGGCGGCACCTGGGTGCCCCAGTCAGTTAAACATCTGACTCTTGATTTCGGCTCAGGTAATGATCTCACGGTCTGTGAGTTTGAGCCACTCATCAGGCTCTACGTTGACAGTGTGGAGCCTGCTTGGGATTCTCTGTCTTTGTCTCTGTCTATCTCTCTCTGCCCTTCCCCCACTCTCAAAAATAGATAAACATTAAAAAAATTCCTTATAAAAAACTGAAATAGGATGACAAAATGATAGGGAAGGAGCTGTCAGTAAATCAGGAGGAAAACAAAGAAAGTATGGTGTTACAGAAAGCAAAGAAAGACTTTTAAGAACCTGGAGTGATGGCCAGTCCCCATCTCAAGTTGATTGTTTTTTCAAAAAGACCCTGTGTTGTGAGATCTTCTGATTTTATTAAAAAAAACAGAAATCTAGATTATGTAAAGTCTAGACATAGAGAAAAAGAAGCAAGTCAGGGAGAGAGGCCGAGGGAGAGAGAGAGAGACAGAGGGAGAGAGACAGGGAGGGAGAAGGAGAGAGGGAGGGAGGGAGGGAGACAGAGGGAGGGGGAGAGAGAGAGAGAGAGGGAGGGAGAGAGAGAGAGGGAGAGAGAGAGAGAGGGAGAGAGGGAGAGAGAGGGAGGGAGGGAGAGGGGGAGAGGGAGAGAGAGGGAGGGAGAGGGAGGGAGAGGGAGGGTGGGGGGGGAGGGAGGGAGAGAGAGAGAGAGAGAGAGAGAGAGATCGAATATCTTAAGTAGGCTCCATGCTCAGCACAGAGCCCAAAGCTGGCCTCCATCCCACACTCCTGAGATCATGACCGGATCCAAAATCAAGAGTTGGATGCTCAACTGACTGAGCCACCCAGGTGCCCCAAATCCTTCAATTTTTAAATCAAGACTGGAGTGTTGAAATTGTACAAGCTCTCTCAATGGTCTAGAAATGATGCCATTTACAAACTTTGTGTTATACCATTTGTAACCAATGCGGATAGCTATTTGCTTTAATCAGACATCTAGGAAATTAGCAAAACATTTGGCCACAATCTGTCATTTATCAGGCATTGAAATGTTGTACAGCCAGAAACAGGGGCATACTGAAATGAGAAAAATCCACCCAAATTTTACAACCAGAAGTGTTCAATTCAATTGACACTCATGGTTCAAGGGCCTGTTCTATAATTGAGAGCATCAAATGTAGTCTAGTTTTAGAACCAGGGAAAGATTTGGGTATTAGTAAGAATTACATGTCACTGTTTAATCTACTATATGCATGTGAAGAAGTACTCTTGCATCTTCTCTGATTCTAGTTTCACCAGACATATCCCTAAGTACAAGAAAATTTGTTAACATTTGATAAGATCATGTTATTTTCTTAGTGCGGTGGCCGTAAACATCGCGCATAGCTTGCATCTCTATAAGGGTGTACTCCAGGGAAGGCTACGTCAATCTACCTTCAGATCCATGGCTGTAGTGTCTACAGTACCTGCTATGATTGCGCAGTGGCTTCAATTGAAACATGGTTCCTTGGGACTGGAAGTCCCACGTATTCCTTCTTTTACTTGACACTAGACTTGTGGCTTAGTGTATACATGGGCTCTTTCCTCTTTCCTCCTACTAATACCTGAAATGTACATAAAAGTACAAGATTGCCCTGCCCATGTATACTCACATTAGACTTCGGAGGAGGTTGACAAAGGAAAAATTCAAACAGGAAAGCTGTTCAAGTCCGAAATAATGTCTCCTCTTCTAAATCTAGTATTTTAAAATAATATTTTTTGATGTTTCTAACAGCCACAAACAAATTTCTCATTATAATTAGGGCTCTAGAAATTGTAACCATTCTTTTGGATTTAAAATTACTTGACACGTACTACCATCACAGGAGATAGTGATGATAAGTGAACCTGAATGGATATTTGATCCTTTTGTTATATTAGATTTGCCCCATGAAATTATAAGCTATAATTTTAAGGACACATTTTTTACTTTTTAATATTTCTTATTTCCTTGTAAGTATGGAAGTAGTAATAATTGTGGTTACCAGTCTTCATTTCCATGAAATATGAGTCTTTAGACAAGTTTTGACATTAAAATAAGATTTCTAATATCTATATTTCAATTATTTCCACATCTATGAAATTCAAAATAACTTCAGTAAAGTGAAAGGTAAATAAATTGAATTTGCTGACAAGTCTAAAATGTAGTGATATATAGAGTGAAGTCAGTAAAGAACATAATTTTTCATGCATCATGTATAATTAAACAGATGTTACATTATGTCATTAAATATAAAACATAGCCCTTATTCCTACAAAATAAAATGCCCAATGACAGTGGGGTGTGACTGGAATATCTATGACCCAGGAATGGTCAGTGTTGTTTTGACTGTTAAAAGGGTAGCCTATTTCTTTCTTCATGACTCCTTCCTGGTTGGAGATATTTTTTCTGAAAATCATGGTTTGGAGGAAGACGGGAACCTTTCCTGATAAGCAGTGATGTTATGAAATAACTTCATGATGGATATATTTACCTAAATACAATCTGGCTGAATATAAACTACTAATCAACCAACCTAAAAATCCCAGCTCTTTTGAGACATGGCATCCCTATCAGGCAGGATCCCAACTAGAGGAATTCAATTCAGGTGGCTTGAATGAAGGAGCTATTTAAAAGAATCATGGGCCTGATTCAAGGCTAAAGAGGCAAAGGAGGAAGATAGTGTCACTCCTGCAGCCCAGAGCAGCTGAAAAGTGGCCACCCAATAGGAGCTGTAGTGGTAGATGGATAGGACCTTGTGGGGAGAGCTGGGAGAATAAGAACCCTGGTCTCTCCTCCCAATCCCACCTCTCCTGCTGATATCTGGTAATCGTAAACTCAACAGATCTCAACAAGCAAGCAAGGGACTCAGGAGATGCAGTCAGCAGAATTCTAAGCAGCACAGAGAAGGTTCATGAAAGGGTCTGAGTGGGAGGCCACAAATGGAGCAAACGCAGCACCGATCTAAATCAAGCGAGGCTGAGCAGGTCTCCAAGACAAGTTGCACCGTGTGCTTAGGATTAGGTTCAGGAAGCATTGCAAGTAACTCTGGTTGAAGAAGCCATGTTCTGAAACCGATGATGCCCAGTGGCGTCAAATACAGTTGCGCCAAGCATGATATTGGTCCCTTTAAATGCTTTGTCACATTTTCTATTGACAACACCCACCTCCAGGAGAAGTCATTGCCCGTGTTTATGGATGAAAACGAAAACAACAACCACAAAAAACGCTGATTTTTGAGAGCTGGTCAGTAGAGAGACAGATATTCACCCTGCATTCTTTACCCCATGCTTCCTCTTGACGTTTGAAAGCATTTACTTAACTCAAAGGAAAATTGGCAGCCAAAGCCCTGGCATCTTCTTTCTGGTGGTAGTAGTGACCGCTTCTGTCAGCAGGGTCATCACTGGGGCCCTTTACTTCAGACCTTCCAATTCTGTTGTTTTTTCAGATCTGGCTTCAACCCAGGCCTAGTCGTCACTTTTACTCTCCTACCATCTGGTGAACTTCATTCCTATTTTATTTATTCTGGCTCTAGTCCTTAGACTCTAGTCAACTTACTTCCTTCAAAAAAAAATTATCTTCTTAGGTTAGGTAGATATATGGAATCAAAGGTGAAGAAGATGAAGAATTTGGAAGAAAGCAAAGACAGAAACAGGAAGAGCTGGCACTTGTTCTGAATTGGGTGAATGGTGTCCAAGCTGCCAAGCTGCTTCTCTGAAGCTCTGGGCACACAGCAAGCCATGCAGAGAGCACATGTCTGCTCTAGTTCCTTGTTCTGAGTTTAAATCTCAAAACGAACTGGAAGGAAGCAGAACAGGAATGAACAGAAGTCAAACTGGGAAACATTACACTTCCTCAGCCATCATCTCTTTGCCTACCTACTAGTATAGCTGTTTATTCCTCTGTGAGGCATTTTTCTAAGAAAATGAAAAAGAGCTAGCAGGACCCTACTTGCTAAAAAAGTTAAAGTTGTAGAACAGGTACTTTTCTAATTCAGAATTCTCCTGAGATATGGACACTTGGCTTTATTTCTTACTTTTTTTAAAGTCTGAACTCTGCTGAAACAAGTAGCAAGAGGAATTTTATTTTTTTAATGTTTATTTTATTTTTGAGAGAGAGAGAGAGTGGGAGTGGGGAAGGGGCAGAGAGAGAGGAAGACACAGAATCGGAAGCAGGCTCCAGGCTGTGAACTATCAGTACAGAGCCTGACATGAGGCTTGAACTCATGAACCGTGAGATTGTGACCTGAGCCAAAGTTGGACACTCAACCGAATCACCCAGGCACCCTTGGACACTTTGCTTTATAATTGAATCTATTAATTTTACAATTTTGCATGGCAAGCGTATCTATGAGTAATGGCCACTCCTCTATAATACTCCACCCTCTCTCTTCTCTGTTGGAGCAAAGGAAGGTTGATTTTCAGGGTCCATCACTTGTCTGGGCTCCTTCCAAAACCTTATGTCTAATTGTGTATTATAATTTTGTATTTTTTTTCCTGAAAAGAGCCCCTCACATTTTATAAGCTTCAGGCTCCACAAAGCCTGTTGCTAGGGGTGGGGTGGAGTTCAGGATCAAGCCTCAGGAAAGGACATGCTGTGACAAAGAATGTGAGTCCTTTCAGGACCACTTGGCAGATTCTCCACTCCTTGGTCGAAATCGTGTCAGAATTGTCACTTTAGACTTTGCTCCATGACTCATCTCAAAAAGAGTTAATCAGTGACAAATTCTTATGTATAAATTGCCTCCAAGATCTTTTTCACAACACTCAGGCCAAGTAAACCTGAGAGGTTTAATGCATGCATGAATTAAGTGCTGCAGGCCTTCAAGGAAGCTTTCAAACCAATGAACTCTAAATGGTGTGGAAAGGAAAATGAAGAGTGAGTGATTGAATCTGATGCATTATTGCTCTTTAAGAATATTATTCATCAGTGTCTTTGGAATAATACTTTCTTCACTTTATTTTTCCTATGGTTTTGCTTTGTGTTTAGGCTACATCCATAAGCACAAACATGCATTAACGAGGAGGCAATTTATAGCTGGGATCTGCAAAATTTTTCGGAAATACTTTGTTTTGCAGGCCATACAATCTCTATTGCAACTTCTCAACTCTTGCTGTAGCATGAAAACAGCCACAGGTAACATTTAAATAGATAGATGCAGTTGGGTTCCAATAAAACTTTATTTTCTCACTCTGTCCTTTGAATTTCATATAATTTGTATTTGTCAAGAAATATTATTTTTTCTTTTGTATTTAAAAAATCGCTTAAAAATATAAAATCATTTTTCACTTACAGGCCATACAAAAACAGAATGCAGGCTAAATTTGGTCTGTGAATCATTTGCAAACCCCTGATATAGAGAATAGCAGTGAGAATATAACCTTGAGAGTATTTAGACTTGATTTTCAATCTTGATTCTATTGCTATTAAGTAAATGAATTTATGTGTCAATTCACCACTTCCCAGGGCCTTAGTGTTCCCAACTATAAAACAGGGTTATGATACTTATCTCAGAGGACTGTTGGCTAAGGCACAGCATTTCAACTAACCTAGACTCCAGAGAGTAAAAGTTAATATGTTTGCCTTCCCTTCTGTTTACTTTTCTTTTTACGTTGGAGGGGCTAGATTATTTGAGATATAATTGACATATACCATTATATTAATTTCAGGTATACAACATGTGGATTCAATACACTGATTCAGCATTTGAGTACATCGTGAGAGGATCACCACAACTAATCTTGCTCACATCCATCACCTTAAATAATTGCAATTTTTTTCCTGTGACGACAACTTGTAAGGTTTATTCTCTTAGCAACTTTCAAATTGGCAATAGAGTATTATTAACTACAGTTACCATGCTATATGTTACATCTGCCTGTTTTCTTATTTACTTGACTGACTAGTATAAGTGTGTTGAAGAGATTTGTACAGTCAAAAATTGAAAAAAATGTTTTGAAATTAAACTCTAAAGAAGTTAAAATTTAAAGTATGTAAATTAATGGGACAATGTGACAAAAATCTTATTTGTATCCAAAATCAAATATGCATTACCTCTATTTTAATCTTGCTCTTTGAAGTCATATAGTTTTCTGTGCATTATGAAAATTTTTATTTTTAAATGGAAAGACTTTTATATTTTGAATTTGATATAATTAGTACTATGATCACGTGGTGCTTCTCCTGTGAAGTCTTACTATATCTGCTCCAATGGGCTTATGCTGTATAATTTATGGCCAAGACAACATTGATGGAAGACAATGCTACGTGCCACTCTAATAGTGTTTGTATACCAATGCGCATATCAACGATATAATTCTACTCCTATACACTGAAATATACATTGCTGACCAATGTCGCAATGCCCTTGGGGGAAAAAAGGATTATTTTAGACAATATGCATTTGATTAATTCTCCATGTGACTTTCTCATGAAGCCACAATTCTAGGGCAGTAGTCCTAAACAGAGGGAAGAAATGATAAATTTTAGAATCATCCAGGGAAGTTTTTTTCAAAATATACATATTCTGATTCTTCACCACCCATTCTCTCAAAATATAGAGAACTGTCTGTTGGAGAGTGGTTCATTTATTTGTGATTTAAAAAAGAAAAGCTCCTCAGGTGATTCTGACACTCTACAAACACACATATGCAAAGGAACAGCACATTTGAAGGTCAATGGCAGTATTTTTCTATCTGTTTGGATTCCTCCTTGTGAAGAAGCTATTTTGCTTCAAAACCTACTCTGGATGTGCAGGATTATTACCAGGGAGTTACATTCAGTTTTCTCCAGGGCAGCACTCTGAATTTTGATAATTTTTTTCTTCAGTCTTTGATGCCAGAAACAGTTATTGAGCATTCACTGTAGGCAAGACACTACCTCACACTGTGAGGTATAAAAAAAAAGATGAATGCTCCCTCTCATCTTTAAAGAGGTACAATATAATAGAGCAGTTATGACAGCTACATGCCTAAGTACATATCACAACATTAAGTGAGAGGTATGCAAAAGAAATACAATGTCCTATTGGAAATTAGAAGTTTGTGAGATTATTCGTTATTTCAGGGACCAAGAAAGGCCTCGTATATACTTGAAATTGCTGTTTTTAAATGTTGCCAATTTCTAGGAAACTAAGTGGGACTTTCTCTATAATACAACGTTATTCATAAATTTAAGATTTGATTTGTGGTATTGTAGCGTTAGGTACAGCTTGATGAAAAATATTTGAATCAAGCTCTTAGGAGTGGCATCCATAAACAGTTTATTGCATTTGTAGCTGATAGTCTTATGATAGCTCTTATGTAAGAGCACAATGCTATAAAATCTAAAGTTTCTTTGACATAACAGTTAATTCCAAAGAAAATTCCTCAAAGAGATAAAGCTGCATCAGTCATACTTAGCTTTTGTTTTTAAAGGTATTTTATTTTATTTTTTGTTTCATGTTTATTCATTTTTGAGAAAGAGAGAGAGAGAGAAAGTGTGCATGTGAGCAGGGGAGGGTCAGGGAGTGAGACAAAGAATCCAAAGCAGCCTCCATGCCATCAGTGCAAAGCCCAACATGGGGCTTGAAACCACGAACTGTGAGATCATGCCCTGAACCAAAGTTCAGGATGCTTGACCGATTCAGCCACCCAGCTGCTCTAGGAATACTTATCTTTATTTCTCCCCAGATGAAGTATTTCATCATGGTACATTTTGGTTTGTTTTTTAGACTACTTCGTTAAACACAGAAGAAAGAAAATATTTAACTTTTATAAAATCTACCTACACCTGTAATATATGAAATAAAATTAGTAATTTTCAAAATGCTTACAAGGCGTGTAGACATAAATGGATGATTTGCAACAGTTTTTGTTAAACTCTATGCCCTTTGGGCAAGAATGGCCTTCTGGATTATAAAGTGTGTACATGAAAACTGCATTATTTTATCAACAGAATTTATATTAGGAGAGGTGGACACCAAATGGGGATTTTCAATTTAATGCTAAATTTATTTATCAATTTCTTACTTTCAGTTTCTATCACTTCAAATTCTTTAGCAAGGAATTTTGGTCATTTGTTAAAGTCTAGATTGTTTGATTACAAGTGAAAATTAGATAAGGTTTAGTTCAATTTAGTCAAGAGCATCTCATGAAATATTTAATTCATAATAAAATGAGCTTGTGTCTCCCCAGATTCTCATTGCACATTTCACTGGAGGGACTTTAGTCATAGAGATATAATGAGTAGAAATCTAAATTAGCATTGGGAAATGCTTCAGTAGGGCCAGGGTTTTTAAAAGGTAAATATTTGAGCAATCTATATAGAGTTTGATTTCAACAGCTACTTGAATTTTAAGAGATAAGGCAAATGATGAGGCAAATTGCAGAGTATTTTTTTCTTATTTTGTGACCTTAAAATTTTCCTATTATCATAATATTTTTTCTATTAAGAACACCAAAATTTAAGACATGATATACTTGGGAAATTTTTTAATCAAATAAACAAATGTTTGCTATCGTAATCTGTCTCCCTCTCCCATAGTTTAGAGGATATCTTCATCTGGACCATTGTCTCAAAATTTAGAAGGGCACATACATGAGACTATCACCCAGAGCATCCCAATGACTTGAGAACACCAAGAACCATCACTGTATTTGACAAGAATGAGATAATAAACAGAAATTCCAGAAAGGGGATACCTTTAAACTTCAATATTAATATTGCTGTTACATAGCCATTAGTAATCAAATATGGATTTTATAGACTATGTTTATTAAACTTAAAGGGATGGGAAATTTTATTTGTTGTACAAATCAATGGTTCCTGGATAATAAAGAAATGCAATGTCATATAGGTAATGGGTATGTCTATAATACTGTCACTTTTCTAGCATTGATTACTTTGTGTAAAAGTTACCATTTTGAATCTTTCTTAATCTTACATTGGTGGCATGTTTAATACATGAAGTGAATTACTTACTATTCCTAAATTCTTTCAGTAATTCATTCACCCACCCATTTAATTTTTAGAAAGCTTTAGGTCATTTTATACAATGTTATGGTAGTGTCATGTGAAGTTCCAGACTATCGAAAATTAAGTGTTTGGAGTCTCAAATCTGGTCCCTATTAGGAAACCTTAACTGTAAAGCCTAGTTATTGAAATGCATGATTCTGTCTTTCTTGCTTTACAACCTACCCGTAATGATCTGAGAAAGGTTTCTGTAGTGCAAGATTTAAAAAAAAAAACCAAAAAATAACATTAAATTAAAACATCATCATCTATGAAATACACTACATACATACACCTTGGCAGCAGCTAAATCTAACTCCTCACACTTATATTCCTCAAGTTCTGGTTAATATACAGTCATTACAAGAGTGTGATTCTAGTATTAACCCCCAATGTCATCATACCTGTAGACTAGAAATATGAGTGTCTGTCTTTATCCTATTTGCTTCTTCACTCATTTTTCAATCCTTTTGTTGCTTTTGTAGTCCTCCAATGGTTTGTATTATTTATTTATTTCTATTTCTACTCCTAACTACTGTTAAACAACTCACATAATGCAGAAACTACAGGAAGTAAACTCTCAAAAGTGACTTTCTTCAAGTGCTCTAGAATGTCTGCAAATATCTACAAAAGCTTATGCAGTTCCCTTGAGAAACTTAAAAAAAAACAAAAAAAAAAACCCAAAAAACAAAAAAACACCCTGATGTTAGACAGGAAAAAGTGATATCTTCCTGGCTAAGTAACTCTCTTCCATTTCTCAAGCACTTTTTCTTTCTTTTATAGCGGTTCCCTGCCTGTCTGTAGTTATAATGGATGGGGAGAAAATTCTGTTTCCAACCTTCTGGCTAGTGGGTTGCCATTTAACTCTTTTTTACCCTTTTGTACTGAGTTACATGCTACCACAAGAGGAAGGAATTCTACATGAACAGATAGCAAACAAATCAGGAAAAAATTGTGTGAACCATCCAACCTGTGGGCCCAAGTTTTATTTTTCAGTATACGTTGGTCACATAACATATACAGTATCTTCTGAATACGTAAATTGGACAATATAATTGTAATTATTTACCCAGTTCTATGTAACTTTGTCCTATTACCATTTGTAATAGGTTTGACCTAAAGACATTGATTTATACAAGCTTTGAAATATTGGAGAAAGATACCAGATTACCTGTATTATTAACTCCATTACAACTAATATCATCACTGCTGCTATTGATTTTAATAATTACTCCCTTAAAACATTTGCATATGTTCTTATTTAATCCTCATGATAGCTGTGGCAGAATTGAGAGACAATATTATTACCTTATTTTTACAGATGAAGGATGTGAAACACAGAGAAGTTAATGTGGATGTCAGACAATGACAACAATGGGGGCAGGCTTCCAACTGAGACAGTCTGGCTTCTGGAGTCCATGCCTTAACACTCACACTCTACCCTATATTTACTTTGTATTCACTCAACATTCAATGAAATCACATGTATTAACCATCAACACAGATACACACACTGCTATACAAGTGAGTAAGAAGTATCTCTAGGGCACCTTGTGTACAGTAATAACAGGTACAAAAGATAGTAAGTGCAACAAATTTAGTTTGGTAAAAATATGCATGGGGTACAATGGGAACATAAAGAACAGATAGCTTATTTAACATCTGCGTGAGAGTAAAAATCAGAAAAGTCTTCACAGAGGGCAAGGATTTGTGAACTGTCTTAGAAGTACATTAATGTGTGTCAAGAGGATAGGAGGAAAGGATGGTCAAAAATGGAGCTGCCACTTGAGTAAGGGGATAATAAAACGAAGCCCAAAGAACTCATAAGAAGTTTCCAATGGCTGATTGGTGGAGTAAAAGGGTTGAGGGCAGTAAAAAGGGACTCTAGAGAATGATGAAGGAGTCTTGGAGGACTATGCATAGCATATCCAAGAGTTTGAATTTGTTCTTGTAGAAAATGGATGTTCACCAAAGGTTTTAAGCCAAAAGAGATAGTGGGTTTGAACATTGTGCCCAATAACACGTATGTGCAAGACCCTGTATCTCAATAAGCCTCATTTCTTTCATTTGTGGAGTGTAGGTTATTAATACTTAACCTCATTGGTGTCAGCAATCAGACAATGATATGTAATACACATTTGATCCTTTATACCCTTGTTGGGAGAGGAAAGAGAAGCAAAAAGAGACCATGTCTGTATGTGGGTATGGAGTGCTGGTGGTTTTAGTGGCTGTGGGGGTGGTTGGATATGAGAACTTGATAGGGCTGTCCACAATATTTGTTTTTCACACCCCTTAGTGGTTATGGCACGATTACACTTCCTCACCTTCCTAGAACGCCAACATGCCCATGACAGGTGTGTCCTATGAGGTGTTAATGGAAGCAATGTGTGTAGTTTCAGACAGGTGAATTTCATTACAGTTGTAATGAATGTAATGTAATGTTCAGGGAGGCTTAGATGTAGGTAGAACTTTTGTATCCTGCTGGGTCCTCTAGGGGATATCAGCCCCACTACCAATCAGCCCCACTACCAACTCCTGGGACTGTATTATTTTGACAGAAAATATTTTTGTTGAGATAAGCCACTGAGAATTTGGAAGTTGTTACCAACACATAACCTACCTCATTCCAACCAATATGTGGGTCAAACAGGGTCTAGACTGCTAGTGGGGTTTCATGGAGTTGGCACTGGAGTAGGGAGTCTCTCACATGGGGCTATGGGTAACCTGGGGCTCATGATCACCGAAAGATGGGTAGGAAATTGAGATTCAATAATCCCAAAACTCAAGGGGCCAATTCAAACTACGGAACCCTTGTTGCAAAAGAAAAGTCACTATAATCATAAATTAGGAGCCAACTAGAGTGACCTGAGCCAACCACTGGCAATCTGTGTGCTCCCCCTGGTACGGCTGACACATTTGTCTGGGGACCATCCAATTGTAACAATCTTGTTTTAAAAGGCAGCGATGAGGCCAGCATGGTGTCTGGCATACAACTTAAGCACAACAAATTATTTGTCTTCTGAATCTTCACTTTTCTTCTTCCTTTATAAGTTCCTGTGTTTGCTATTTATTTACCAGCTAACTGGGATTATTTGACCTGAATAGAGTCAAACATGCTACCTATATAATGATTTACTTCTACAATTCAGTGTGCCTATAATTAAATACTTCACACTTAAGCATAAATATGCTCAGAATTATTCTCTTGCCTCATTATTCTCATTATTCTCATTATCTCTCAATAATTCTCATTATTCGGTAGTAAGACATGACCTCATGATTTTTAGATTAGAATGGTAAATGTTGCAAACATTTTCTTCATCCCATCAAGTTTTATTCCTTTGTTGTTGCACTTGTATGGATATCTACAGAACCCTTTTAATCAAAGTGTTTCATTTGGTGACTAAATGGAGGCAGATAGCTTGCTAAGATAAGGATAAGGTTGAGATCTCTTAACTGTTTTTGATGACTATAGACAGTGAATTGTTGCATGAGGAAAAGTCAGTGCATCTGATTAAAATGTGTGGTTGTGGCAGTTTTTGTGTAATATATAATCATAGGTTGGAAAACTACTAGGAGACTCTAGACTCAAAGACTGTAGAATAACAGTAAGTGCTTGGGGATGGGCAATGAAAAAAGGAATCACAAGGCATTACAGGTACAGAAATACAACATGTAAGTGCGCAGCACAAAGTGTTGAAACCTGTAGCTTTGTCACTCACATGCCCAGGGATCAAGATAAAAATGCAATTCACCAGTAACTGGCACCAGAGTCTCAGGTCTTTGACTTTCCATTAAATTTTTTTTTTAATATTTATTTTTGAGAGAGAGAGAGAGGGAGAACAGACAGGGGAAGGGCAGAAAGAGAGACACAGAATCCGAAGCAGGCTCCAGACTCTGAGCTGTCAGCACAGAGCCTGATGTGGGGATCAAACCCACAAACCACGAGATGATGACCTAAGCTGAAGTCAGATGCTTAACCGACTGAGACACTCAGGTGCCTCTGACTTTCCATTTTGTGTGTGTGTGTGGAAAGGGACTAATGAGACCAACATTTCTAAGTGTCTTTCTACTGAATGCTCCACTAGGGATAAAAAGATAAATTAGACATGATCCAGGGGTTCACAGAGTTTAAGCATGACAGTTACATTAATATATAAGATTACCCTAGCACAGAGTTTTAGATAGAAAGCAAAGGTTGAACTGAGTACTAACAGGTCTAGTTTAAATTAGTGGAAAGCATTCATAACATCACAGTGTTAGTAGCAACTTTAGAGTTCACCTAATCCAATCTTTCAGCCAATCAAGAATTTTTTGTATGAAGTCAAACAGCCTTCATTTCAACATTTCCAAATGCTGACTTGAGAATAAATCGTATCCAAGCTTTGTAATATGTTTACCAGGCGATTTATTAACCTTAAACCCATTTAGCAATCTTCTTTTCAATACGGAGAAAGTTCTGGATACATTAATTAGACTAATTGAAGTCATATTAAAAGGAAACATTTCTTAATGTTTCAGAAACTGAATTCAATCATGGTTTACATGAAAAAAATAGAAATAAGGGCTAAAATAAAAATTAGAACAATTTTTCCCTAGAAATTGACAAAATTTCAGGATTAAGAAGACTGTGGGTGTAATGGCCTTTTGTAATAATAATAATAATAATAATAGACCTGTATAGACTATATGCTAAGAGCATTAAGTTAGAGCAATAGTACTGTAAGCCTGTTTCCAAACTTGTACTTCAAAATCTGGGAATCCTAGTTTTAATCATAAAACTAAGTAACATGATAAATGGAAAAATGAAATCTTGTCTGACTAGTTTAATTTCAGATGTAGGAGCCTTAGTTCAACGCTGCCTCTAACATACTATTTCTTGTGAGCTGATCAAAGATAGAAACCATAAGTGACTCTGTTTTACGGTCATCATTGAGCACAATTTGTTGGTATCTTGGTACATAATAGGTGATCTTTGTACTTTAGTGTTTCTGAAATAAATGAATAAACATCTCTTAGATTGACCTCTAACTAGATTGGAAATACATCTAACTTATATCAGTGGAGACAGCTTTTAAGAGAGAAATAAGAAAAAGGTTGCCACTGGGCTGCCTGGGTGGCTTAGTAGGTTGAGCATCCGACTTTGGCTCAGGTCATGATCTCACTGTTCATGAGTTTGAGCCCCGCGTCAGGCTCTGTGCTGACAGCTCAGAGCCTGGAGCCTGCTTCAGATTCTGTGTGTGTGTCTCTCTCTGCCCCTCCTGTTTGTACTCTGTCTCTGTCTCTCAAAAATAAATAAACATTAAATAATTTTTTAAAAAAAAGAAAAAGATTGCCAAGATCTGTTAACTCTTAGAACAGGTGACATGTCCACTTCTCAATGTCTTTGTAATAAAGATAGACAACTCATGCAAATTAAGATTAATCAGTACTGCACAAGCAATAAAATCTAGTTCTTCCTCAACTTACAGGCGGGTTATACACTTCATAGTAAGTTGACAGTATCTTAAGTGAAAAATGCATTTAAGACCCCTATTCTACTGAACATCATGACTTAGCCCAGCTTACCTTAAATATGCTCAGAACACTTACATTAACCAACAATTGGGCAAAATCCTCTAACTCAAAGCCTATTTTATAAAAAACTGTTGACTATCTTATGTAATTTATTGAATACTGTTCTAAAGGTGAAAAACAGAATCGTCGTATGGGTACAGAATGGTTGTCAATGTACCGGTTGGCACTCTCAGGATCACATGCCTGACTGCAGGCTTTGGCTCAATATAGCTGCCCAGCATGGGAGAGGATCATACTGCATATTGCTAGCCCATGAAAAGGGCAGAATTCAAAATTCAAAGTATGGCTTCTACTGAATGAGTATCACTTTGGCACTATCATAAAGTCAAAAAATCCTAAGTCAGGGAGTATCTGTAACATCTAAAAATGCAAGGGCCTGTTTTAATAAAACTTCAAAATGGGGTTCGAATTTACACTGAATCATTAATCTCAAGACAGTTAAAAGGTTGATAGCATTGCTATAAGCATTGGGATGCATGTGGTCCTCCGAATCAGCATTTTTGTATCCTTTGGATGAATTCCTAGTAGTACACTTGCTGGGTCATAGAGCAGCTCTATTTTTATTTTTTTGAAGAACTTCCACACTGTTTTCCAGAGTGCCTGTACCAGTTTGCATTCCCACCAACAGTGCAAGAGGGTTCCCCTTTCTCCACATCTTCCCCAATATCTTTTGTTTCCTGAGTTATTTTAGCCACTCTGACAGAGGATAGGGAAAAAAGGCGATGGGCATTGGGGAGGGCACTTGTTGGGGTGAGCACTAGGTGTTATATGTCAGTAATGAATCATTGGATTCTACTCCTGAAGCCAAGAGCACACTACATGTTAACTAACTTGAGAATACAATAAATGAATGAATGAATGAATGAAAGAAAGAAAGAAAGAAAGAAAGAAAGAAAGAAAGAAAGAAAGAAAGTTTGTATAAAAGACAGAAGCCACATTAAATTATGTAGATTCAGTAATATTATTTAGAGGATGGGTTACTTAATATTGTAATGTATGATGTTTGACTTCATATCTACAAATAATAAATGTATTAAAATGTCTTAAAGAAGTCACTTTAGAAGAATACTTATTTTGAACATGATTAAAATATGGCTTTTTATTTTTAATTTCAAACTCCTCACACTGACATTGCCTTCAGTCAGCTTACAACACATTTGAAGAATAATAAGGATCATTACTGGATAGTTGTATCTTGTTGACATCTGAGCTCCTTCTAAAGAAACACATTTATTGTCAAAGGATAAAGCGTGGCCACCACTGACCATATTAAAAAGAAAATGTTTCTAGTCCAGAGGTAAGATGAAAGAGAACCTAATAAAGTGCTTTGAGCAATGACAGCATCACTGAAATAAATGGACATCTTTCCAAGGAAATTCTGTGTAGCTGACAATGTTCATTTGTTCAAGGAAGCAGTGTCTAGCGGGTGCAAAATAAAGAGATCCATACATTTCATTCTCTTTCAAAGCTGCCTCTCTCCTTGCCAGGTTCTTAAATATGGGTGTCTTCTAAGGTTCTGCCATTCTCCCGCTTTTCATTCTCATTTGATGTTTCTTGTATCACTTAAGCTACATCACAGGCTACGATTATCATTGTTATGACTACCAAATATGTGTTGCCGCAGCACATTTTTCATTTGATTTTTTAAAACAAATTCTGGGCTCTCATTAGACCTCCCCTTCCACAACTACTTCAAGTTCAACACGAAAAGGAAACTTATCACTTATTCTTACAAGTCCCTCAATCTGCTTTTGTCCCATCCCAGGGAAGAGAATTACCATTTGGTCAGTCATCCAAGCCAAATGCATACTTTTACCTAGATACTTCCTTCTCTTTCATTCCCTGCTTCCATGGGCCAGCAAATCCTCTTCTAGAATCTCTTCTCAATATTTCCACCTCTCCATTCCCACTGCTGCTTCTTTTTTAGGACCTTACTGTTTCTGCTTAGAACGTAACAGGCTTTGAATAGTCTCATTGGCTCTTACTTCTTTCTTAGAGCCCATTTTCCAGTTTGCTAGAGCACTTTTTCTAAAATGAAAATAATATGATGTCATCTGCTCCATTATGCCAGAACAAAATGCCAATGCACATCCTTGAACTTTTGCAGAAAACTTAGGTTTCCTTTCCTCTGTCTGAAATGGCCTTCTTCTATGTCCACTGTCTGCTGCTGTATACAACAATAGTGAAGAACCACGCATGGTGGGCCAGCTCTTCTCTGACTTTTGTTTCCAACTTTCATGAGACTCATGTTAGTGCCACTTCATGTAAGATGTCTACCTTGAGAAATAGGATGAGTTTGTGTTATGTGACCTTTTACGTCTGTCACTTGCCTTTTTTTTTCTTCCTTCTGGTAAACCGGGCTTGTCTTGAAGGGAAAGGTTTTTGTCTTTTTCCTTTTTCAGTCTCTCTCTCCCTCTGTCTGTGCAGGATCTAGCAGAAAGTCTTCTGGTCCTCACTGACTACATAATAAATAAAGCTTTCCCATATTCTAGGAACTGTAAAACTGAAAAGATGAGAGACAGATACTTGTTAAAAAGGTTGTTTATAGCCTACTGTGAGTGGTCTAATTACACATGTATTTCAATGGAAGAAGAGATGACAGAAATTAAAATTATGCCGTTGTGAAATAGTATATTTTTTAAGATACAGAATGGATTAAACAGCTTACTTCATTTAAATAATCTAATAGGTAGCATAATTATCAGAGCTTTAAAAATCATAGATGGACTTAGGGATCCTATTAACATTTTACATACAGAAGTGGAAAAAATGGGGGAAATGACCATTTTATTGTTTCTGAAGTTGAAAGATAAACATGGTTTATATATGAGTACTATCATAGCTCCCTATTATCATCTGCAACTAGTATTTATGATAGAACATATTTTAAGAGCATATTTTGCAGCGCAGAACACAGAGACCTTCAAAAATGAAAATATAATGGAAGCTAATATATATTAATAAAGAAAAATTCCAGATTCACAGTATGCTGTTCCTCATGTGTCCTCATAATAACATCAAGATTAAATAAAATTTTTCTTAATAAATAAAAAGACTAGTCTGACTTTAAGGTATGTGAATTTCAAATATGCCTGTAGGTTATATGTATGTAAATATATTTATATAGGTATTTCAATATGTTTTCTCCTAAGTTTAGATAATTTAAACAAACAAAAAAGATTTCAGGGGCACATGGATGACTGTCAGTTAAGCATCTGACTCTTGATTTCGGCTCAGGTATGATCTTATGGTTTGTGAGATTGAGCCCAACATTGGGCTCTGGGCTGACAGTGCAGAGCCTGCTTGGGATTCTCCCTCTCCTTCTCTCTCTGCCCACCCCCTTGCACGTGTGCTCCCTGGCTCACTCTCTCTCTCAAAATAAACTTAGAAAAAGATTTCAATGAAGAAATTCAGAATAAAATCCATACAAACTAAACATCTTATTTAACATACCCATATGGGGCGCCTGAGTGGCTTAGTCAGTTAAGCGTCCGACTTCAGCTCAGGTCATGATCTCACAGTTCATGAGTTCAAGCCCCACATGCTGACATGCCCCTCTATGCTGACAGCTCAGAGCCTGGAGCCTGCTTCAGATTCTGTGTCTTCCTCTGTCTTCTCCTCGCCTCCCCTGCTTGCACTGTCTCTTGCTCTGTCTCGAAAATAAACATTTAACATACCTGTAAAATTTTACCAAAAACCCCTCTAATATCTTCAAGAGTACTCCATATTGTGCAAATATACATTTTTCTGTTGTAGCTTTTACATTTTTATGTTAAATTATGAACATCATAGTGAACTGATAAAAATGGGAAACTGAACCTTAAGACTTTAGGATATCTGAAAGTGATATTAAGATCATATCTCTCACACAAGAATTTTCATGGGTGCGTCTTTATGAAATATCAGCAGTAACACTGGGGACAATTATGATTTTAACTGCACATTTAAAATTCTTATTACATTACACAAATAGAAAATATTACAAATAGAGAATTGTATGAAATTATAAACTATAAGCCTTCAAAGAAATACTATGCTTCCTAGCCTCCTTGAGCTGTGCTTTCCCAGTCTAGAGACAAATGTCTACCCTCCTCTGCCATTACAGACAATTATGTGAAAAAATATGAGACAACAAATAGCTTAAGTTGAATTAATTGTACATTGCAAATCCATCCAAGGCCATTTCTCATTTATACATGGAAATAAAAGTGTAGAACTCCTCTTCTTATCCTTTGCCTACATGACTTTATTTTTTTAAATATTTTTATTTTATTTTCTGAATGAATTTTTTAAATATAATTTATTGTCATAATGGCTTCCATACAACACCCAGTGCTCATCCCAACAAGTGCCCTCCTCAATGTCCATCCGTCCCCCACTTTCCCCTTTCCACCACCTTGCATAAACCCTCAGTTTGTTCTCTGTATTTAAGAGTCTCTTGTGGTTTGCCTCCCTCCCTCTCTGTTTGTAACTTTTTTTTTCCCCTTCCCCTCCCCCATGGTCTTCTGTTAAGTTTCTCAAGATCCACATATGAGTGAAAACATATGACAATGAGAAAGAATGAAATCTTGCCATTTGCAGCAACATGGATAGAACTGGAGGGTATTACACTAAGTGAAATAAGTCAGTCAGAGAAAGATGCCTAGGTGATTTTAGATGGAAGAAACTGATGGCAACTCTGCTTCCATTCGACCCACAGAGATCTTTATTGTATTTATATATCCTCAGGTACCTTGTTCACAAGTAAGAACATAATAGCATGCACAAGAACATTTATTCCCTGACTGACAATCACCTGTTTAGAAATTGGTACTTAATCATTATCACCCCAGTACTAATATGATTTTCCTAAATTTCTATATTTTCTTCTTACACCATATAATTACCACTGTTGATAATACTGATAATATCAACTTCAAATTTTATTTTTTATTAAAAAAATTTTTATGCTTAGAGAGAGAGAGAGAAAGACAGAGACAGAGAGAACAAAGGAAGAGCAGAGGGAGAGGGAGAATTTCAAGCAGGCTCCATGCTGTGAGAGCAGAGCCCAATGTAGGGCTTAATCTCAGGAAACTGTGAGATCATGACCTGAGCTGAAATCAGGAGCCAGATGCTCAACCAACTGAGCCACCTAGGCACCCCTGAAATTTGATTTTTATAACATGACAATACCTTCAACTAACTAAATCAGCATTATACTTTGTTCATAGTATATCCAAAAACAATGATTAAGTTCAGTTAAAAAAATACATATGTAGGGGCGCCTGGGTGGCGCAGTCGGTTAAGCGTCCGACTTCAGCCAGGTCACGATCTCGCGGTCTGTGAGTTCGAGCCCCGCGTCGGGCTCTGGGCTGATGACTTGGAGCCTGGAGCCTGTTTCCGATTCTGTGTCTCCCTCTCTCTCTGCCCCTCCCCTGTTCATGCTCTGTCTCTCTCTGTCCCAAAAATAAATAAACGTTGAAAAAAAAAATTTAAAAAAGTACATATGTAATTTATGCACTTCTTTGCAAGGATGAGCTGAATTGTGGAACTAAACTATATACTTTTATAATACCTAAAATTTGAATTTCTTATATATATGCATATGTGTACATGTTTATATACCTACACATAATGTTATACATATTTATGTGTAAAATATTCAATTATATTTTATCTTATGTTATTATAGATAAGAAAATAGTATTAGCAATACTTAATCATATTTCACTGTTCTATAGGAAATCGTTAAGACCAATTTAAATTATTTGATAATGTAAATATTCTCCCCAAAATACATACTGAGCATAAAACAACACATGTATATAAATCAATTTTACTTATTAACATATTTTTCAGTATATTAAAAAGTGATGACATCAGAAATGATAATATTCTTTCAAAGTTGAATTCTACATAATGGTAGAAGTTACCTTTTAAAGCACACAGCAAATCCTCTTGACGTGTTCCTTCTGAGTTGGTTAGCTGTAGACATCTATGAACTATTGTATCTATACTATATGTCTGAGTATGTACTCTCACGTTTATTTGTAGGGAGAACCTAAAACTACATCTATATAATTTTAACACTAAGAGAAATCAAGATAACCAATAAAAAGACAGATAGTGGCAGGAGATGGGTTTGAATATAGGCAAATCTGCATTCTAACCTTGCCCTGTGCCATGTATTTGGTAAGGTATTAAGAGGCCAACTGCATAAGTCCTTTGAACCTTATTTGGCTTATTTATAAAAGAGAGATGTAAAAACCTACCTTACAATACTCTGAAAACCGTAAAATACTGATGAACGAAATTGAATATGACACAAACAATGGAAAGATATTCCATGTTCATGGATTAGAAGAATATTGTCAAAATGTCCATAATACCCAAAGCAATCTACAGATTCAGTGCAATCCCTATGAAACTACCAACAGCATTTTTCACAGAACTAGAAGAAATAATAAAATTTGTATGGAGCCACAAAGACTCAGAATAGCCAAAGCAATCTTGAGAAAGAAGAATAAAGCTGGAGTTGTCACAATATTAGATTTCAAGATATACTATAAGGCTGTTGTAATGAAAACAGTATGGCACTGGCCCCCAAATAGACACACAAATTAATAGGACAGAATAGAGAGCCCAAAAGTAAATCCACACTTATATGGTCAATTAATCTATGATAAAGGAGGCAAGAATATACAATGGGGCAATGTTTCTTCAGTAAATGGTTTTGGGAAAACTGGATGACTAAATGCAAAAGAATAAATCTAGACCACTTTCTTACACCCTACATGAAAACAAACTCAAAATGGTTTAGAGACCTAAGTGTCAGAGCTAAAACCATCAAAATTTTAGAAGAGAGCACTGGCAATAATGTCTCTGATAATAGCCATAGCAACATTTTTCTAGATAGGTCTCCTGAGGCAAGGGAAACAAAGGTAAAAATAAAGTATTAAGACTACATCAAAATAAAAAGACTTTGCACAGCAAAAGAAACTATCAACAAAACAAAAAAACAACCTACTAAATGGGAGGAGATATTTGCAAATGTTATATCTGATAAGGGGTTAATACTCAACTATATAAAGAACTTATACAACTCAAAACCAAAAAACACACATAATCCAATTTAAAAAATGGGCATAGGCCCTGAATAGGCTTTTTTCCAAAGAAGGCATACAAATGGCGGACACATGAAAAGATGCTCAACATCACTATCAATGAGTTATCACCTTGCACTTGTCAAAATGGCTAAAATAGAAGGGACAAGAACTCACAAGTGTTGGTAATAATGCAAATGAGGAAAAAGGAACTCTCATGCACTGTTGGTGGGAGAGTAAATTGGTATAGCCACTGTGGAAAACAGTATGGAAGTTCACCCCAAAATTAAAAATAGAACTACCCTATGATCCAGCAATTCTACTACTGGATATTTACTTAAAACAAAAAACAAAAAACCTCAAAGCAGTTATTTGAAAAAAAAAAATGTACCCCTGTTCATGTAGCATTATTTACAATAGCCAAGATATGGAAGCAACCCAAATTTTCATCAATAGATGAATGGAAAATAAGATGTGGTGTGTATGTATGTGTGTGTGTGTGTATACATGTATGTATATATATACATGTACATACATGTATGTATACACACACACAATGGAATATTACTCAGCCATGAAAAAGAATAAGATCTTGTCATTTGTTACAACATGGATGGACCCAGAGTGTATGATGCTAAATGAAATAAGTTAGACAAAGACAAATACCATCTGATTTCACTTAAATGTGGAATCTAAAAAGATAAACAAACAAACAAAAAATAAACAAGCAGAGACAGAGCCATAATACAGGGAACTAATAGTTGCCAGAGGGGAGGGGGTAGGGGGATGGGTAAAATAGGTGAAGGCGAGTGGCAGATACTGACTTCCAGTTATGGAATGAATGAGTCACAGGAATAAAAGGTACAGCAGAGGACATATAGCGAATGGTATTATAATAGCATTGTATGGTGATGGTTAACAGTTACACTTATGGTGAGGATAGCATAAGGTGTGAACTTAACCCAATCACCATGATTTACACCTGAAATTCATGTAACATTGTGTGTCAACTATACTTCAATTTAAAAACAAAACAACAACAAATCCTTACATTAGAAGTTGTTATCTGGACTCACAGAGATTAATGGAGTTAAAACTAAAAATAGTACTGGGGTCATAATTGTAGAAACTCAGCAAAGTATTATGTCTATTATAGTAATCATGAAGTGCTTAAAGGTTTTGAATAGCTTTATTCATGATTCCTTTTTCACCAGCGGAAGATGCAACAATTACTTTGCTGTGTCTCAATTATAGAAAATTATAGAGGTTGACATCTTTTTATGATGTTTCTAAAACTATTTTAAGTTGAAACAAAAAGAGCAACAAAAATCAACAGATGACATATATCTGAAAATTTCTTCCATATCATTCCTTAAATGATCTCAATGTTTCCAGGAAATTATTCCTTGTACAAACTATACTGATCTTAAATAGGAATGTCAAAATTTAGTAATTTGTAAGAGGAAATTAATTATAGAAGACTCCAAAGTGCTGTTTAATAATTATAACTATAGTATAATTTTGTGAGATAATTTTTACTTGCTCTTTGATTTTAAAAAAAAAACTTGTCTTTTGATCTACAGATATTTATCATATTCCTCAGGACTTTCTCGCAAGGACATTCAATCCTGGTTCACTTTGGGAGTGAGCATAGTTGTGTGAAAATCAGTCACGTATATGTATATATGTTAGGATATATGTAATATATAAAATATGCATGTCACATGTATATAGTATATGGATATATATATAGGATGTACACACAAAAATATCCTAAATCCTATTTAATCCCATCACAAATGACTAATTTAAGGGTTTAAATGTCAGAAGTAGAGATTTCAATTAAAAAAATAAACCAAATGTCAAAAATATAGGCATAAAAAATCTCTTTTAAAATTGCCATACAGGGGCGCCTGGGTGGCGCAGTCGGTTAAGCGTCCGACTTCAGCCAGGTCACGATCTCGCGGTCCGTGAGTTCGAGCCCCGCGTCGGGCTCTGGGCTGATGGCTCAGAGCCTGGAGCCTGTTTCCGATTCTGTGTCTCCCTCTCTCTCTGCCCCTCCCCCGTTCATGCTCTGTCTCTCTCTGTCCCAAAAATAAATAAACGTTGAAAAAAAAAAATTTAAAAAAAAAAAAAAACAAAAAAAAAACACTTCCACTCTTCATAAAAAAAAAAAAAAATTGCCATACAATGTTAAAGTGATCTTATTTTTCACAATTTTTTTCTTTTCCTTGATATGTTTGTACATCCTCTGGATCTCAACAAAAAATTAGTGAAACTTTGTTTTACTAAGGCAAAAGAAACGAATTATGGAGCAGTAGGCTCTGATGACATTAGAAGAGGAAAAAAGAAACAAACAAAGGGCATTGTGGAATCCTGTTCAGGAGAAAAACAGTAGAAAATGTGTTTTGCATTACTGATGGTGTGGATATTTGTTTTTACACGCCTGTGTTTTAAATTGTCCTTGTGAAAATTGATGCTGGCTTCAAATATAAAAGCTGGTGGAAAAGAGTACACTTTAAATTTTACTCACTGCTGTTACAAGTTATTGGATGCTATTAGGACCTTTTTTAGAAAGATTTATGATAATAAGTATTCATCACAAAGCACATCATTCCCAAGAACAAAAAGCCATGCTGCATTCATTTTGTATGATTAATGATTCACATGTAATGAGGAAAAAAATGCTCAGGCCTAAGCTACAATTGTAAATGGAAATGAACTTTATAAAAAGAGGTGTTTCTTGTTAATGTCAACAAAAGAAAGAAATGCTGCATATGCACTATATTTGCAAGTATTTACATCAGCTAACAATAAACATTGTATCAAGTAGTAAAATAATCTGTTAATTTGTATCATAATTAAAAGTTTACATTCTCTAATATCTCAAAACTCTAAGCATGTTTAATAAAATTTAGGTGGTATATTTATTTTGTAACCCAGATATGATATTAATGAACAGGCTGATTCAAGCCTAATCTGCATGGTAAATGATTATAATTAAAATCAGCCTTTCATTAAACGCTCACAAGAAATACTTAATCTGTAGATATTTTCAGGAAAGCAAGTAGCAGAGATTATTTTCAATTTTAGAACACTGCACAAGATCAGTTGTTCAAGGAAATAAATTAGGCATATTGTTTGGTTATTTCCTTGCCACTGGGCTTTGGCAGCATAATCATATATTTTGGGGGAGTGTGATCTAAGCTTCATTATGGTGTTAAAGCTCTGTAAACATAAAATGACAGATGTTTGCTTTTATTGCTGGTGTAGCTATTTCTTTTCCTTTTCGACCCCTGTGAATGATTTGGTAGTTTGAACTGCACCTTCCTGGTGTAGAAACATAGTTCACAACCAAATAGGTAAACTATTAGAGTCTCTTAAAAAAATAAAAGACAACCTAATCCTACTTTTAAAGTTTTTTAAACTTGCATATATTATACTTATTTTTGCTACATAAAACAAGATCTTTTATTTGACATATTGGTGAAACAAATTCATTAAAAAGACAAAAAATTGTATTTTGCAGTAATAATAAAATCTTTTTTTTTAAACTTCTGATACACAGATCAGTTCTGGTTGCTTTTCCCTTCTCTGGATGTAGCTAAATCTGTTTCACTATGCTTGTTTAACTGGGATGTGTTAAAACAGGGTCATTGATTGCCAGCTCTCTGATTAAATTTTCAAAGCGATGTTGCTTTGGGTCTCACAATGAAATCTATATCCTGCAGTCATCCAATGTTTCATTCTGAATACAAGTTTTCCTTTTCCTTTTCCTTTTTTTTTTTTTTCCTAGTCTTACTTTTCATGGCTCTATTCTCAAATGGTTTCCTTCCTTTCCCTTGAAACCCTTTTTCTCCTGGTTCATATTGACTTCTGGAATACTTATAACTCTGTATAGATGAAATACCTCGGAGTATTCAATAAAGTTTCATTGATTGCCTACCTCCAAACTCTTTTCCTGATACATTCTGATCCTTGGTATCTCCTGATCCATTCCCTGAAACTGACCTACTATAGGCATTCAGTTTCTATTTCCCTATAACCTGAGGTCTTAAGTTTACTGGAACAGACATGTCTCCTGGTGTGGCAGGAAGTATTTGGGCATGGTTATATCCAGATTAGAACCAAAACAGAAACAAATGCAACTAATTACACTCCAGTTAACCCTTACACTCTTTATGCTATGTAGCAAGGGGATGAGATTTCTTCCTTCTTTATCATGCTTGATACTGATACCAATATCTATTTTTAAATTTTTTAAAACATTTTTCTTTATTTCTGAGACAGAGAGAGACACAGCATGAGCAGGGAGGGGCAGAGAGAGAGGGAGACACAAAATCTGAAGCAGGCTCCAGGATCCAAGTTGTCAGCACACAGCCTGATGCAGGACTCAAACCCATGAACTGTGAGATCATGACCTGAGCTTAACTGACCAGAGGCTTAACTGACTGAGCCACGCAGGCGCCCAATTCCAATTTCTTTACACAAACTTCCAGATGCTGAGCAGTGTAATGCCTAAAATGAAAACTTTAAAGTCACACTGCTGGGTTCAAATTCCAGTTTTTCTATCTATGAGGTGTGTGAACTTGAGTTGTGTTGCCCCAAATGGAGACCACTGAAAACACTTCAGGTGTCTTGCTTTATAGGAAGCAATCCTCTAAAAATTATGACATAGAGGGGCGCCTGGGTGGCGCAGTCGGTTAAGCGTCCGACTTCAGCCAGGTCACGATCTCGTGGTCTGTGAGTTCGAGCCCCGCATCAGGCTCTGGGCTGATGGCTCAGAGCCTGGAGCCTGTTTCCGATTCTGTGTCTCCCTCTCTCTCTGCCCCTCCCCCGTTCATGCTCTGTCTCTCTCTGTCCCAAAAATAAATAAAAACGTTGAAAAAAAAATTTTAAAAATTATGACATAGAAAGAGAATGTTTGCTACCTAGAGTTGGTAGGTTCTCCTACAGAAGGAATTGGAGGAAAGGGCTGACCCCATAAGCCTAGTTTTACAAATTCAACAGTCAGATAACTTACTCTTACCCCAAGAAGGCACGTATGCAGGGATGCAGGGAGAGGCCTCCAGCATTATTCCAGAAGTCCCTACGCAGGGAAACACAGAACCAGGGCAAAGAGGGTTCCACACAAATTAAACATGATGGATACACAAACTATGTTTCCTTCCACTCACTCATCCTTGCAGCCTACTGAACTACTGATGGCATTTCAACCAGCCTGCAGATCCTTTCTCAGTTCTTAGCATCATAAATATTTTTATTGGTGAGGTCATATTATGATAAAAATATCATTCATAACCCAAATGTGGAAACAGCCATTATACAAAGACTATAAAAACATGAATAAAACATTTTTAATCTTCTTCATTTGAAAATCACTAAACAGGACAAAAATCAGGATAAAACTCAGGACATATTTAAAGAAAGGTTTTGTTCAAATGGAATTTTATTTACCTATAAATCTTTCTATTTAAGTATTTTTATTTATTTTTGAGAGAGAGAACGTGCAAGGGGGGGCAAGGAGAGAGGGGGACAGAGGATCCGAACCTGGTTCTGCACTGACAGAGAGAGCCTGATGTGGGGCTCGATCTCACAAACCATGAGATCATGACCTGTGCTAAAGTCGGAAGCTGAATGGCTGAACCATCCAGGTGCCTCTCAAATTGAATTTTAATGGTGTTGGGCTTGGGAGCATATTTTCTTTTTCCACTTCCCTGTTTTGTTTCACCATCATCATTTCTTCAACTTCCTACCTCTTCCTTCCTCCCCTTTCCACTGCCTCTCTCTTATTTTTCTTTTGGCAGCAACCTATTGAGAGATAATTTACATATCATACAATTAATCAATTAGAGTGTAAAAGTCGATGGTTTTAAGCATATTCACAGAGTTTTCCTCACTTCGTTTCCTACCCAGTTTCATTCTGTGATCAGTAACCATGATCACTTTTCTGTATATGGCAAATTCTGTTGTGTATCTCTCACCATGCCACACTCCTTTGCTAGATCAGCCTAGGTTAAATTCAACTCTCCACTATTAAGTATCTAACCTCAGGTAACAATGTGGCTTCAGGAAAACCCACAATTTGTTGCTTTCACTTTAAATCCATAATCACTAACTCCTAATGGGCCCTTGACACTGACCGGCAAGGATAATTTATACTTCTCTAGAATAGTCTTACAAGCACCACAACGATTACTTTATATTTATTCCTCTCTCTTCAAATCTCCAATACCTCTTTGCCATCTCAGCTGAGCTGATGATCTTCATTCTATTTCAGTGAGCTAAATGAAACACTCAGAATTTCAGTGCATCCCTACCACTGTATACCCACCTGTCTGCTTTGGTGACAACAGTACCCTGACTGCCCTCCTATTCCAGTTATTGAACTCTTTGTTTCTAACGCCAGCTCAGGTGTACCACATACTATCCTGTCTCACTTACTTAAAATCATTGCTCCAGCAATTTTCTTCTATGCCTTATATATTGTCAAATTTCCCCTGTCTACTTCATTACCGTTAGCATACAAACAAGCTATTTCTCAATTTAAAAAAGGAAAAGCGGAAACAAAACATGATGTCTTAATGTTTTTTTAAATTAGGAAAGAAATGCCTGAATGCATTCCTGTTGCAAATTATTGGGAAAAAAGTAAAAGATACTGCATATATTTACCCCAAATGTATCATCACACCCATCCCTCCATCCCCACCCCCATCTCTTAATGTTAGTCTTCCTATGGGTATCATCCCTTTGCTTTGCTTCCATTTGCAAACCTCCTTGAAACAGTTTTCTGTACTAGCAGTCCTTGATTTTTCTCTGGTGCTCACTCCAGTGGGGTTTTTTTTAATCTCCCTCCTTCCCCAAAATGGCTGTAGTCAGTATTGCTAATGACCTTAGTGTTGCTAATTACAATGGTGAAGTCCCAGTTCTGACCTTACTTGACTATCAGTAGCCTTTGGCATAGTTGATCACTTTTTTCTTCCTTTACATGGCTACTCGAATATTACACTCACCTCACACTACAACCGTGAGGTTTTTCAAGTCTTCCTTGAGTTTTTGTCAATTTCTGCTTCACATATTTTGAAGTTTTACTGTTTGCATAAACTGGTTATCAACTGCTAGATATGGATCAGTGAATCATTCTTGTATTAGTTGAATGATCTTATCTTCCCCTTCCCTTTCGTCTCTTTTTATTTATTTTGAGAGAGATACAGAAGGACACACAGAGTCCCAAGCAGGCTCTGTGCTGTTAGCACAGAGTGTGTTGCGGGGCTTGAGATCATGACCTGAGCCAAAATCAAGAGTTGAATGCTTAACCAGCTGAGCCACCTGGGTGCCCCTAAATTGCCGGATGTTTTAAAATGGTTGCACTACCTACTATTCTCACGCTTGATAGCTTCCTATGTCATTTGCATTATCTACCTAGCAAAAAAAGAAACAAAACAAAAACCCCAAAACTCCCACTATGTATTTGAGTTGGTGAATTTTGACATAACCATTTATGAGTCTTTTAGTCACTGGAACATTTCTAACTTAATCTTAAAAATAACTTCATTTTATTCTGACCTACTTACTGCTTTTACAGTAAATTTTATTTAGGATTAAAAAATATTTTCATACCTGGTTGATTTTGCTAGGATTTGCTAGGTACTTCTTTTCCCTCTTCATTTCTCTATTTTCCAACTTTTGGTGTATTTTCATTTAACTGAATTTAAACCTTATTCAAACAAGCTTATTACCTTGAAGGACAGAGATCTAGATCTTTGAAATTTATTGTAATCACCGTTATGTTGGAACAAGCCCTACCAATTTACTTTTTTCTGAATTATGTTTCTGCATTGATTTTTCTGATTTTTTTTCTGTATTTTAAATTTAAAAATTTTTTCTTTAAGCATTAGAAGAAAATATCTATCACATATTCCTTTGGTGTCTATTTAAAAACTAACTTATATTTATTTTTGCATCAATAGCTAGATATAATTTCTACAATAGAAAACCCCAGCATGTTTCCATTTCTCTTCCTTCTTTAGCCCCTCCCTTCCAAACTGAACCTATACTGAATGAGTTTTTCCAATTTCATTTGTATTTATTTAGCTAGCATACATTGCATTGATTTTTTTAAACCCCTATTTTCCTCTTTCCTGAAATCAGTTTTGATAAAGGTGGAATGTATTTTTAAGTTTTTCTTTCACAGTTTATGGATAGAAGACATTCTGAGTTTTTACATATTTGAAAATTTCTTCCATTCTGTCCCCAAAATGGTAATTTAGATGGTTATAGAATTCTATGTTCATATTCCATTAGAGTTTTAAAGATATTCCTTCGTGGAGTGCCTGGATGGCTCAGTTGGTTAAGCAACTAGTCTTGACTTTGTCTCAAGTCATGACCTCAGGGTTCATGAGGCAGAGATCCTGTCAGGCTTTCACGCCAACAACAAGGAGCCTGGTTGGGATTGTCTCTCTCCCTCTGCCCCTCCTCCACCCCCTCAGAAGAAACTTAAAAAGATATTCCTTCTCCTTCTCTAGTATTAATTGCTGCTGAACGAGAGGTTCTTGCCTCCAAATCTGACCCTTATTTATTTCTGACATTCAAAATACTCACTATGATGCATCTAGTTTTTTGTTTGTTTTTAGTGGTTATGGTGGCCATTCAATGAAAAAAATTCACGTATATATTCTGGCCTGGATTCTACCTCCCCCCCTTTATATTTTTAATTATCTCCCCTGCAACTTCTCTATTGCTTCTGTCTGGGACTTTGCTTGGTTAGGTGTTTGCGATTCTGGTGGTATCCTTCTTGTCTCTCATCTTTCATAGGTTTTTATCTTACCCTTTTGATTATGATGACTTTTCACCTTAACAGTAATATAACTTGCTTCAGCTATTTTGCCATTGACTCATTCCATGAGGTTTTTTCCCCAAAAGTCTGTACCTTTACTTTTCTTGATCTTTAATTGATTTTCTTTCATAATAGCCTGTGCATGTGATATTCTCTTCTATCTCTTTAGAATTATAATTATCTTGCAGTCTTCCATTTGCTTTATTAGCTGTTTCTTTGGTGCCGATTGTCTTTATTTTTGTTCAAATGGAAGCCTTTTTTTTTTTTTTTTACTTCACTTTATATCTAAAGTATTTCATGTTTCTTATTATTTATTTGACAAACTCACCTATTTGCCTTTGTAAGTTCTTAATACATAAAATTGGCAATTTGGAGAGAAGAGTGAAATATGCTGTCAAAAGTGGTGAATCAGCAGACTGTCTTTTAAGAGGTATCCTTCTCGAAGAAGGCTCTTTTCCCTTTGATGGCCTGTTACAGGGCACCAGTGCCAGTACTGGCTTGCGAGCCAGCTTGATGGCTGAACTCAATTTAGTGGCACAGGAGGAGAAAAGAGATTCATTTTCCCAGCTTCCTTAAAGGTATTTTTTCAGTTAATTCTGAATGACTAGTACCACAAAGGACTCCTCTGATAATGATGCTAGAACACCTTTCAAAATTCTTCCACTGTGCTGTGTAACTTCTCGGAGTCTTGCCTGTTCCTCAATTCTGTCCCGTCTGCTTTCTCTAAGAATTGCTCCATATTTTTCTTAGACGCTTTTGGACCTATATTTGCTATCCAGCATTATTACTTGTTAAACATTTTTTTTTCTGTCATTTCAACTGAGTTTGGGCAGAAGACAAAAACGATGCACCTGCTCAGTTTGTGACCCAATCCTTTTTACTGATAGATTTTTAAAAATACAAATATTTAGTTTTTGTTTGAAGGGTGCCAGGAACTGTTCTAAGTGCTGCACAAATAGCAGGGAACAGAAGCCAAAATTAATGACGTGATGGAGGCTATGTAAGGCTTTGACTGTGGGCACTCGGGTGAGGTGTTTTGTTTTTTTTTTTTTTTTTCAATTGATGTATATTTCATATACAATATTTGACTTTACATTTTATTTTCAAAGTTGATTTATTCACTTTGAGAGAGAGAACAAGCCGGGGAGGGGCAGAGTGACAGGGGGACAGGGGATCCGGGGTAGGCTCTGTGCTCACAGGGGGCTCAAACTCATGAACTGTGAGATCATATTTGAGCCAAAGTCAGACACCTGACTGAACCACCCAGGTGCCCCTTAATTCGCATTAAAAACATTTTTTTTAATGTTTATTTTTGAGAGAGACAGAGCGCAAGAGGGGGAGGGGGAGAGAGAGAGGGAGACACAGAATCTGAAGCAGGCTCCAGGCTCCAAGCTGTCAGCACAGAGCCCGCCTACACGGGGTTTGAACTCATGAACTGTGAGATCATGACCTGAGCTGAAGTCGGTGCTGACTGAACCGCTGAGCCACCCAGGCACCCCCTCTTAATTCCCATTTTAAATATGTTTCATTTTTAATAATGTTTGCTTCTTTCTGAGGCTTTTAAACATTATTTTATTAGATTTGGGTTGTTCTCGCTTCGGTGGCATAATATTGCTCTTTTGCTATTAATGTTTACCTGGTTTTCTTTTTTCCTATTGCACACTAAATTCTGATTCTGAATTTGCAGTTTACTTCTTTTAACAGCCATTTTCCTTGTTTTCTATTTTATCATTCCCTCCTTCAATTTTATTACATTATTTCATATTTCCTGGCAATGGATTATCTGTTAGCAAATTTTCGTCAAAGTGTTAACTTACTGCCTTAATTTTATGTCTACTGCACTATGGGTTCAATGTGAATAAGTAGATCTAATTTCTTAAAAAAAATTGTTATCTTGGAGATTTTTTTATCCTTGATTGTCTTATTTAATATTTATAAATCACACATTTTAGATGGAGAAGTGAGACATTGGACTTCAACTTTTCTTGTTGGGACCCTCTTTGTACCTCACGGCTTTTTCAGAGAGAGCCGATAGTTTGGTGCTTCTTTTCATGAATTTATAACACATATTATAGGTTTGTTATTTGCAACAAGTTTGAATAAAATCTGATATCTCACGTCAGTGCTGTGGCATCTGAAAAGTGCATTTGATATCTGATTCTACTCCAGTTTCCAAATTTGCTCCTGGGCATGTGTTGTAATCCATTACTTCCCTAAACTAACTATACTAGGATACATACATAGGACAATCTGGACTTTTCCCTCAGAGTTCCCATACACAGTTCTCAATTTGAGATCCGGGGAGGAAACAAGAGATGACAGAATCTTGCTAATAAAGATGTAAGAGAATGGGGCGCCTGGGTGGCTCAGTCGGTTAAGCGGCCGACTTCGGCTCAGGTCATGATCTCGCGGTCCGTGAGTTCGAGCCCTGTGTTGGGCTCTGTGCTGACAGCGCAGAGCCTGGAGCCTGTTTCAATTCTGTGTCTCCCTCTCTCTGACCCTCCCCCGTTCATGCTCTGTCTCTCTCTGTGTCAAAAATAAATAAACGTTAAAAAAAAAAAAAGATGTAAGAGAAAATGTTTCCATTTTTTAGAAACAATGTCTTTAGACCTCTATTCTTACTGGTATGAAACTGTGAAGCTGGAGTTTTTGGAAAAACAATTTGAATGTCTACCATGAACCTACCATATACTGTGACAAGAATACTTCGACACACTCTGTCTTCCACATTAGCAACTCCCTCACTTGCTCACATAACTGGAGGCTCAGAGAATGGCAATATTATACACTGAAAGAAGTCAATTTAAAATTTCTAAGGGGAAATTAGATATTTAATGGGAAGCAAGATAAAAGATTTTTTTGGAACTTGTATGAGGTGAGTCAGATAGCTATCATGAAATATCAGACAGAATGTTTCCTTGCATCTCAGTTGGTTATCTTTTTAGAAGAAGAAAAAAGGAAGGCCAAATTCCATATTATAAGAGGAAGAAATTTCACAAGAGATCATTAACTATCTTTCTTATGTAGGTGAAATGGTATATTATGCAAAAACCTGTAGATCTGGCATTTTAGGCATGGTTGCTATTACACTTGATATTTCCTGATACATGTACTTTGCTCCGTTAAAATGAAAAAGAGCTGTACCTACGTTAACTACAATCATTTAGGACAATGGACTACTCTGTTCCTTTAACGTATCCTAATATTTCTGAAATCTGCACTTTTGTTTGAACTGTTACCTTGCCAGAATTTTCATTACTTCATTACATGTTCTATGTGCAAAATCAGTGTTACAACCTCTCTTAAGTGTCTTTCTTGTAGTCTCTGAATCTTTGGATGAGAGAGCGAGAGAGATAGACAGACACACTCAAACTCAGCACCTTGAATGTAGACCAGGAGACGCTGAACTTCAAAATGTAGCTCTTTTATGTAGTGTTAAAGCCGAAACCAACTGTACACACATGGATTATTCTGTAGATATTAAATTAGTCTAATTTTACCTTTTCACTGATCTCATCAACATGATTTTATTATTCTAAGAAACTCTGTTTCTGGAAGATAAAGATTGCAAGTAATTTCTATGAAGGAAGTCATTTAGATGAACATCAAACTGCTGAACTTTTAATTAAAAAGATATCAATAGATCGTTTACTCCCCAAACTCTGAAACCAAACCTTGCTATGTCCACCAATACTAAAGTAGTATATTATGACCCTTACCCCTTCTAACAAAGCTCATCCCCACCTCACCCTCTGTCTACCACACCTCCTGAGAGATTTGCCTTAAACCTGATTTTAAACCTTATCGAATATCCTGGCTTCCCTGCTCTCTTTCTGAAAGGCTAAGATTTGGCTGAAAGTGCTCACTCTTGCTGAGAAATGCACACCTAGCTTTGATTAACAACAGGTTGTTAGTTTAACTGATATTTAAGATAGCCAACATTCAACACCCAAGTGTCATTTCCCCGGTTTTCCCATATGGGAGCGCCAGAATGTTGAATTTATAAGGAGAACATAAAAATTTTGAGAAAGAATGAATCACACTATAGTTCTTCCCAATTTTGTAATTCTCCTAATTCTTCCCCACTAAGACAAACAAAACTCTTAGCCATGTGTGTCTAAGGAAAAATTTCCGTCAATTAGTGTTTGTCTAAATCTTCGTTAGCAGTGATTTTACAACATTCATTTATATATTTCCTTTTTCTGTCCACATTCAACACCACGCGTTTAAATGATTGCTTCCTTGTTTTAGCTTTTATTTCTGATGGCAGTGCATTCCTCAGTAAATTTGTTCCAAGTATTCCTCAAAGTGCAAAGTCTTTATCAGCAGTATTTCTGAGATTTGCTTTTGCTGCAAGTGTCTCCTTGCAGTTCCCTGCTCTGTCTGCTTTCCATATTTTCATTTTATTTTATCTCTTATCTCTGTGTTATGGTGGTGAAGTTGGTAAAGTACGGGAGAGAAGAATTTATCTTTAAAAGCCACTCTCTTTTTAGGAGGTGAAGACAGCTTTCAGATAAAATCTATCCCTGGAATATAATATCCTTGTGGGGGAAATGTATTTTATTAAGACACCTGTGTCTAGTATTTACACACATTCTTTTTGGATGGGAGAGCTAAATCCTAAAGGTCTTTAGGCTCTATTGGTGAAGTTTTATTTTGTAGTCAGTCTCTTTCTATAGCATGGAATACAAGATGAGGAGTGAGGAGTTTCCTTCAACTTGCCTCACTCAAATAAAACTGTTGTTTTGCCCAGAGGGTATTACTAAGGTGCTTAAGAAATTGTGTTGCCAGTTAATCATTAGAGAGAATCAGATGCTAAAGACAATACATGAGCTGCACATTCTAGACACACACTTGTACAGTTTCCCATCTGATGTTATTAGAAGTGGAACAAAATGATTACAGGGAATTAGTTAAATAAAGATAGGAAACTACATAGCAAGTTGCAGAATTGACAAAGCAGCTAAACTCTATTAGGCCCATGCTGACGAATTAACTAGTCTCAAATAGACCTCCTAATAGAAGCCTAAATTAGGTAAACACAATAAAAAATGTAATCAGTTACTTGGCAAGGGTCTTTAGAATGCAGGCTGTCTTGAAAATGGAAGGGTGGCGCAGTCGGTTAAGCGTTCGACTTCAGCCAGGTCACGATCTCGCGGTCCGTGAGTTCGAGCCCCGCGTCGGGCTCTGGGCTGATGGCTCGGAGCCTGGAGCCTACTTCCGATTCTGTGTCTCCCTCTCTCTCTGCCCCTCCCCCGTTCATGCTGTGTCTCTCTCTGTCCCAAAAATAAAAAAAAAAAAAAAAAAAAAAGAAAATGGAAAGTACAAGTAACAATATTAGTGAAAGTATTATTCTTTACATAAAAATGGTTGATAAATTCTAAAGCGCATTTGTATTTTTGGTACATTTTTAGCAAAAAATTCAATAAATATCGTATTAAAAAGAGTAAACAAAATTATAAATCATATGTAAACACTCACGCAATTGAGTTTTTAAAATTGTTTTTGTAATTAAGTTGGATGTTAAGTGATTAAAGCCGATGAATAAAATTGAGTAAGCAATGGCGTCCATTTGTTTATGCATATGTTGTTCTTAACCCATTTTGGGGATGCCAATTCTGTTTCCATCTTATAGTTTTGAGGAGACTGAAGAGTGACTGGTGGCTTGGGAGACTGGGTGGATATGTATGTCACTGACAGGTAAGAAACAAAGAACTGAGTTGAAGGAAAAAATAAGTGAATTCAATTTTGGATTTTAGGGATGGCTCTGATTTCTAGGTCAAGGTTAGGCATCAACATAAATAAAACTCTAGAATTCAAGAGTAAATTTTTGTGTTGGAGATATTTTTGAGGGAGCATGATCAGCCTACAGTTATGGAGAACCCTGCAGTAGATATGCCCTTCCTGTTATAGTGTGTAGAATGAGAATAGACAGCAGCTAGAGCAAAGGAATAACAGGATTGATCTTGAGAAGAGAAACACAATACTTTATATTTCTGAGAAGGAACTGTGTTGCAAATCCGTAGCACAGACTATACAAATTAATCTACTGGTATTAATAAGTCATTCCGGTGAAAATTAATGATGTGGAGGGTTTGGTTCTGCCTATTTCATCAGTCTTAATCTTGCTTTAACACCAGGGAGTGTATACTTTCAATTGTGGAAAAAAGATGCCCTTAGCCCTCTGTCCTGAATCCAACCAACCTGATCCCAATAGTTGGTTATTCTGAACTTGACTAGGCCAGGTGCATAAAAGAAGGACATTGAAACTTTGGAGAGTTAGATATTGAGGATCTACCTGTGGATCTAATGTGATTGTCAGCACAGTTCTCAGAACACAGGAGGGATTTGACAAGTATTGGCTCCAGGTTAAATGAATCCACCCGGACTGATAGCTGTCACCATCTCCCGCCTATGCCTTTATCAGATGTGGTTTTCCTTGGGGGGTGAGAGAGGAGGAAACACAGACGACTCAATATCCAGGGTTTTGTTAATCGCTGCTGTAATAATATTTCTTCAGCTCACAGCTTTAAAATTTCCAGAGATTTGGGTAACTTTCAGATTTCCCAAAGTCTTCAGAATTAGTGGTATTCCAGGACAATGGGAGCATGAGAATTTCTCGTTCAACCGATAATCAAGTCCTGATGTTTCATTTTTAATGTAAAAGTGTGAGAGATAAAAGCTCTGATGTTTAAATCTGCACCTCTGTATTTCATATTTTGTTAACCTTACCCCCTTTTAGCCAAAATCTTCTGATTTGTTCCAATCTACTGTGCTGGGCAAACTTCCAAATGATTTTTAAAGTTTGTGATATGAAACTTTTTCGGTTTTGCATTGGTTATGCATGTCAGTCTTGTGACTTGTAATGTTACCTGTAGTTATATATTGGAAATAATGGATTTACAGCCAAATTTTCCATGCATTAATGAAATCCCATGAAGCCTTAGGAATTTTAGATTACCTAACTTGGTTTTGAATTAATAAATATTTTATGTTTCCTGTGGGTTTAGTTTTCAAGCAATATTACCAGACCTTGGCTTAAATTGTTTATTTCCTAAAATATTTTTTCTTCATTTGTAATCTCATCTAAGAATGCATATGCAATAAATATTTAATAAATATTTTTAAATGAAAAAGTACATAATAAAGTGTTTTCAAATACCATATTTTGACTGTGTATATTTCATACCTACATTATGCTAATAGCAAAGTGTTAAGGTTTCTTTCCACTTCACCTGTGGATTCTTCAGGTTTATAAGTATTTCAAACTAAAAGAAAGGGTAGTTGGAAAGTCTCAGCAAAGAGATTGAAAAAAAAAATACAACAAAAATTTGGGGACTTCTTTCGAAACTGTTTTGAATCCCACTTGTCTAGCTTCCATAGGAAAAGAAGAAAAACCACAAATAACAAGGTTGATATGTTTACTACAAATCTACTCAATTCTTATTAATTTAAGCTCTGAAAGATGTACACAAGGAGACTTGGTAACTCTGTAGAAGGAGCTCTCTTATTAACATAAGGATGGGTCTAGGGGGAAGTTATTTTCTAAGTTCTGATATAAGAGTCCATGGACAACACTCTAACATAATTTTTTGTAAAAATATGGATTTGTAGGCTTCACCCAAGAGATACTGGATGAATAGTCAGTCAACAGATACAGTGAGGTACTTGCCTCGGATGCAAAACTTAAGGGGCACCAAAAAAAATAAAAAAAAAAAACAAAAACCTTAAGCAATAAGAAAAGAAGTATTTAAAAAATATATAAAGTACTGAAAAATGTAAAAAGGGATGAACTATAAAAATTTTAAATAAAGATGTGATCAGTATTATTGACCTTTCCTTTTGCCTCAGGTTACTATGTGGCACAGTAGGGTACTGTGTATTAAAACCAAAGGAAAATTGTGACATATTACAAGGCATAGGCTATGCCCTAGGGCAAATGTTTCCCTCAGTGGCCTGTGTTAGCTGCTTAATATCCTCCTACCAGGGGTTCTGGCAGTTACTGTCTGCTTATTTGCTATAGCTGCTAAGGTCTGTGCTCTCAGCTTAGTACCTGATATCACCCAAGAGGCAGGAAGGGATTGGCTAAAGACTATCTTCTTTGGAATTATGATCTCTGGACTTCATCTCAAGAGGGCTTACAAACGACCCATTATTGGCATGTGCCTAATGAAATTCACTGTTGCTTTAGAAGAGCTGCAAATCTGAGAAACTTCAGATCTAGAGGCAACAGAAACAAATAACTGCATAACAAATATGTTTATTTCTTTCAAGATTTGTGGTTCCTTCAAATGTGGAATTCAGCCTAAACTATGCTCAGGCAGAACAGGCCTTCTGTTTTAGCACCTTTAATGCTCATTAAAGTGAATGGTGAGAAGTTAACTGAGGGTTTTCTTTGACATATATTGAACAATAACATACTGTTTTAAGTGTATTTGTCAAACATTTTGATAGAAGAAAAATAGTTTGCATGCTTTTGATAATCACAATATTTTCAGAAGGGTAAAAAAATTGAAAAATGCGTACTGTTTCTCATGTAGATTTTGTTTTTAAAACAATAAATATGTATTATGGTTTCCATCTATCTGGCATGTATATATAACATGGGAACAGAACAAAAAGAAATTGACATAATTTAAATATTTCTTCCTGTCTCAAATAAAATATGTTCTATCAAAATATAAACAATATACTACAGGAATCACCTTGCAAACCAATAGAGAGACCCTGGATATTACCAACCTCCCTTTCTAAGAAATACTAATAGAAGGTAAGCTGGAATGAAATGCCTTCCTAGGTTTTCCTGTCAGCAACATTTCCAAATTTTATCAAAGGGAAAGGAGTAATATGTATATTTTATTCATTTTTACTATAATCAAAAGAATGTATGAGGTCTGTGCAGAGGAAGATGGAGAAAAATCAATTCCATTTAGCATGGAAAAGGTAATCTGGGCTATGTTGTCCTCTGTCACCTTTCCTACTGATGACATTTCCCAAACTATGTATGATACAGAGTTATAATAATGCCTCACAGATGGAATCAGCCCTCAATAGGAATTGTATAAAAAACCATGTCTAATGATCACTCATGACCTTGACCAAGTCTCCAGGAAAAAGAGGTCTAAATACATGAAATTAAGTTAACTGAGATAACAAGTTTAGTTATCTGGGTTCCCTCTAGTTAACAGCTAATAGGCTATTTGAAAAACATTGGGAGGGTGAGGCAGGCAAATAGGAGAAAATGAGAAGATGAAGCAAAGCATAAAGATTCAGCACCTGGCGTTGAGAAGGAGAAGGGAGGAGATAAAGTCAACAACTGTCACTCAGTCTGCAGACACTTGCTGTGGGGGGCAAAGAGTTCCTAACAGTTCCATGGCACACCATTAGGTTGCAACTTGGCACAATAAATAATCATCAAGGCAGTGTTCCTAGTTCACCATAAGGCCAGAGTGCATGCAAAAATTCTATGAAAGGATGTAAGTATACATATTTTTAAATCCCCTATCAAAACTGTGTGTATGTATAAGTATGTGTATATATGTGTATACATGTTGAATATAAGATAATTACTTGGAAAGTTAACATAATTTCATTGCATTATGATACCTTATAATGGTGTTTCTCTATTTTGAGCAGTCCTCTTAAGAAGTATTAGGAATTGTATCTCCTGAGGCAATAATACAAAGAGATACTTTACCTTTGTTCAAGAAGGCAGAGTGGTTATACGCAAAAAAAAGACTAGACTTCATTTTAGAAAACCTTGCTATGAGACTAAGCTCCATATTACTTACTTGGTGATTATGAATAGAAGTCACTTAAAGTTTTAGGCTTATATCTGTTGAGAAAAATAGTCTGTCCTGACAAATCTGCAGTGTGTTGATCAGAATGGAAATAAGCTTATCAAAATTCATCAACATATAAAATGATATATGCTATTTAAAATATATATCACTTTAAATATCTTGAACATGAAAAAATGAATAATTCACAATGAGAGCCATCAGACACTTACTGAGTCATTAGTGTGAATTTTCAACAATGAGCTTCACAACTTTTTTGAAGACATGATTTTTATAACTGTTTTCTCAGCATAAGTGAGTTTAAACAATGAATCTGTCCAAATCCATTTAGACTTTGATATGGAGATTATGATGTCATTTTCCAGTAGTATTTTAAAGAAAAGTCTTTGTAAAGATATATGTTAATATTGTCAAAGAAAAGATATTCTAAACCCAAGTTTAAAAGGACATTTATACTTATCTAACATAATACTATCCTTCCCATGTGTTTATCTCATATTACAGATTTCGGTGCTAATACCCCTTGTAAAAAAGCACATTAGAGAATCCTCTGAAACTTATCAACTATCATTTTAAGAATAACAATTGCATATGAGTATTCACACATTTTTTGGACATAATTTTAGAGGATTCACTGAAATCCTGAAGTCCATCCACGGATTCCAAGTTAAGGACACTGCTATACCTTTGAACCTTGAACAACATAGAGGTTAGGGAAACTGACCCTGCTCCATGCAGTTGAAAATGCACATAACTTTTGACTCAGCCAAAATTTAATCGCTAATAGCCTATTGTTTACTAGAAGCAGTACTGATTACATAAACAGTTGATTAACACATATTTTTAATGTTATATGTATTATATACTGTATTATTACAATAATGCAAGCTAGATAAAAGAAACTGCTGTTAAGAAAATCATAAGGGTGTGGAAAAACAAATAATCCAGTGAACAAATGGGAAGACATGAATAGACACTTTTCCAAAGAAGACATCCTGATAGCCAACAGACACGTGAAAAGATGCTCAACGTCATTCATCATCAGAGAAATACAAATCAAAACCATACTGAGATACCATCTCACACAGGTCAGAGTGGCTAAAATTAACAACTCAGGAAACAACAGATGCTGGCGAGGATGTGGAGAAACAGGAACCCTCTTGCACTGTTGGTGGGAAGGCCAACTGGTGCAGCCGCTCTGGAAAAGAGTAATGAGTAATTACTTGGGGAAGTTCCTCAAAAAATTAAAAATAGAACTCCCTTAAGACCCAGCAATAGCACTACTAGGAATTTATCCAAAGGATACAGGAGTGCTGTTTTGTAGGGGCACATGTACCCCAATGTTTATAGCAGCACTTTCAACAATAGCCAAATTATGGAAAGAATCTAAATGTCTATTAACTGAGGAATGGATAAAGAAGATGTGGTTTATATGTACAATGGAATACTACTTGGCAATGAGAAAGAATGAAATCATGCCATTTGCAGTAATGTGGATGAAACTGGAAGGTATTATGCTAAGTGAAATAAGCCAGTCAGAGAAAGACAGATTATCATATGTTTTCACTCATCTGTGGATCTTGAGCAACTTAACAAAAGACCATGGGTGAAGGAAAGGGGAAAAATAGTTATAAACAGAAAGAGAGGGAGGCAAACCATAAGACTCCTAAATACAGAGAACAAACTGAGGGCTGATGGGGGTGGGGGAGAGGGGAAAAATGGATGATGGGCATTGAGGAGGGCACTTGTTGGGATGAGCACTGGGTGTTGTATGTAAGAGATGAACCAAAGGAATCTGCCCCAAAAACCAAGAGCACAATTTACACACTGTATGTTAGCCAATTTGACAATAAATTATGTTAAAAAATTAATTAAAGAAGTGTCCATACTCCAAAAAAAAATCATAGGGGTTGAATTACTGGAAACTAATGTAACACTGTACGTTAACTTTATTGGAATATAAAAACTTAATTTAAAAAATCATAAGGAAAACATATTTGCAATACTGTACTGACTGAAAAAAATCCATTTATAAGTGGACCCGTATAGTTTAAACCCATTTTTTTTCAAAGATCAACTATATTTCTTTGTAGGAAATTAGTCTGAGTTAAAATAATTAGTTTTTTTTTCACTCAAAACCTGAGTTTTTTCCTGAATTTGACAAATGGCAAACAGCGAAATGCTCCTAAGAATTTAGAGGCAAGAATTATACTCTCAGATATCCTGCTTCTTCACTTCAGATGTTTTAATGTTTTCCCTAAATTAAGAAAACCAGATGTGACCTAAGGATAAAATGAAGACATTTATAACATGTAGCAAATAATTATGAAAACTCAAATTGAGAGTAGGCCAAATAAATCTTTTATGTAATACTCATTTGTTTACTTATAACATTTGGAAAGTTTCTTTTTTCGGGGGGGATGAAATTTATAATAGAACACTAAGAATACTTGCTATCATTAAATTTGAACAGCAAATGATGCAAAAGAAAACCTGTTTCAAGGGTTAAGAGTGATGGTGAATTTTTGCCCAAAGCTCAATTATTATGAAAAGAAAAGCTGCTGCTGAAAAAAATGAATCATTAATAGAAAATAAAGGGAAGAAATATGTAGAAGCCAGAGGGACTGAGAATAATATAGCGAAGGTGAAAGAGGAAAAAAGGTAATGCAGTGAACATAGCAGTAGTCAAATTAAATGATTATCATGTTTCATTGTATGTCAAAAACGAAGACCCAGAGTGTCGAAGCTTATTTCAAAATGTTTTGAAAAAAAATCTAGTTTAGACTGATGATTTTTAGTGTATTTGGTAACTCCAATGAGTTTGTGAGTACCGCATATCCTGTTGTTCTCTGGGTATAGTTGTCAATCATAGCAACCGTAGGAAATCCATAGAAACCGTGGGATTCATGGCTGCATAAATGGAAACTTCTGGAAGTGTGAATTGACAGCCTGTGTCAGTACTGAGACTGTAGAAAATGGTAACAGAGATTTCCTAGACTCAAAAAATCCTTCACCCTCACTCCTGTCTTAAGGTAGGATGACTTTATGTAAATGCATGGATAATTTGGGACAACCAGGCATTCAGTCTTTCCTGTCATTCATTCCCCCACTCTACTCCTGCCAGAAGGCTGTCAGGTCTTTTAGGTCATGAGCTTAAGTTTTACAGCATTTTGCTATAGTGGGGATTGGAGAAGGGAGTGGAAGGGGAGTGAGCTTCATTTCATCATGGTGGCAGGCAGGGGAGGGTTGCCTTGAGATAAAGCTGAGAGACAAAAACCTTTGGAGAAAAAGCTGGAATTATTCACCTTTGACAAAGGTGAAGCCCAACCTGGGTTGTCAACACCCAACCTTTTTACTTATGACCATGCACAGCCTTGGCATGAGAATTGGCTAGCTTGCCAAGAAGCAATAAGGAAGCTCCATGGTGGAAATCCAAGCTTTTCTGGGATTCAGCATTATTCACATTGCTGAACAACAGCCACTTTTGGGGATGATATATTTTTCTTTCCACAATGAGAAACCATCTGTCTAGGCAAATTTAAATAGTGTTCATGAGTTGACATCTTGCGTTGAATCACCTCTATCAGATTGACTTGAGATAATGCCTTGGAATGTGAGTCAGAGTTGAAACTAAGAAGATTTATTATGTATTATCCCAAGTGTCTTCAAAGACTTTTGAGCAGGAAAGTGGTATGATCAGACTTTCATTACAGAAAGTTCACACTGACAGCACTGTAGAACTGAACAAAACCAGAAGCAGTCAGAAGGCTAAGAATTCAGATAGGAACCTCACATGGCCTCAGCCAAGGCCTTCAGAAGGGACTGGAGAGGACTTAGTAGATTGGTGAGGGCCTTAGAAAATTGGATTAAACCAGAATTTAACATTTTGTGTATAGGGAATAATGGAGACAGAAGTTCAAGAATAATTGTTACGGTTCTGAGCAGAGTGACTAATTATGGTTTTTCTAACAAAGATAGTATTTCAAGGAAAAGCAGATTATAAAAAGTAGTTTTGGAAATTGAAGGTTTGAAGTGCATGAGAGTCTAATTGGAGACACCCAGCATGATTTCAGTTCAGCTAAGAGAACTTATAGACAGATAAATTTGAGATTCAACACCTTATTATCTTTTGTGGAGATATTTAGAATAGTGACTATCATCTGGTGTAGGTTTTTGGGGGTGCATTCAGAATCATCTGGAGAGACGAAGTTCCAAACTGTGTATGTACCTTTCTTTCTCCTTCAAAATTGTGGTAAGTCCTAAATAGAATGCCTTCTCCCCGCTACCAATTTCTCTGAGACTCTTGCTGTGGTGAGTTGCTATTTATAATAGAATTGTGAAGCACCTATCAAGTAGTTTGAGGTATGAAAGATTAACAAACACTGAAACTGGGAATTATAAAAAATCCAACTCAGTAAATGTGTATTGAATGAGTTCTAAAATCTTCCATAGTTACCCATAAATGATAAAAAAGTTTACTTAAACTTGACTACACTATTTAGTAGTTATAGTCTCTTAGGAAAGACAGATAAGTGGCTGACATTTTAACATATGAAATGAAAGCAATGATAAAGATATTCATATGGTGTTGTGGGAGGCAGGTAACAGCAATAAGACTTCACAGGAAAAGAGAACTCCAGACCTAAGTTTTAAAGAATATGGGTAGTTACTTGGGTGAAGCAGGAGATGAAATTTCCCAAATAGTGTTCTCATCATGCATCACCTAAGATGGCTTTTGACTGCAAGTAATGGAAACCCCAAGCAACAATGGTGCTAACAAGAGAGCCATTTAATTTTCTTTTATAACATGGAGGATGACTGTTAACAATTTGTAATAGTACATGACAAACTTGAAAATCCCAGACATAGCTTCAATGAGCAGTTTTTAGAGAAATAGGGAGGCAAACAATATGGATGGTTAAACAAGTGGAAAATGATAGATACTGGAGAACAGGATTTAGAGTGAGTTGAGTGGGAGTGTACAAGATGGATATTTTTCTGTATAAACCTTGCAATAGTATTTTTAAAACTAGGTATAGATATTAATATGATAAAAAATAAAGCATTTAAATAATATTCTATCACTGTTGATACATTCATTATGGTCTTGACTTATTGCGTTTGAACTTCCAGTTGTGGCTCTTAATGGTAGCACACAATTTTGAAACTCAGGCTTTGAGATGTGCTGTTTGAAAATGAAAATCCCTCAGAAGAACAAGAAATGACCAGAGAGAAAAAGTAAAATTAGTAGATAAAGGAATTTCATGTGTGAGAAAGTGATCAACAGCCCAGTTAAAGGCACAAAACTACACTATTTGTCAAATGTTTAATAGTAAATTTGATGAGAGAAGTGGTTTATAATTTAATAAGCTTATTGGGCTGAGGAATATCATAAGTGCACTTAACTAATCAAAAACATTTAAAAATATATGAATCACCTTTTCCCTCTATTTTTCCCTCCTTTTTTTTCTAAAGGTACCAAATTAGATTTCACTACCTTGAAGAGGTTAGAGATTGATAAAAAAAATGTGAAGAGACGAAAGGTGGCAAGTCTGTAGTGTCTTTTCAGTCCATATAAAGATGATAACTTAACCATCCTCCCCTAAACCAAGCATGTGTGGGTATCAGCGGAAAGCTTAGAAATTTGAGTTTTTGTTTGCAGTTAAGCCATAGAGTTGAGAGGACTGAAAACACGATATAGAGGAATTCTCATATCCTATACCTCTAAGCTTCTTAGCAAACTAAAGCAATGGGGTAGAGACCCCAAAAGGACAGCAATGTATGTTCTGGATCTGATGACCAATCATGGTCAAAACATATTCTGTTTAACTATGCAGGGTGTATCTTGGCATTGGTGGTGGCTGATGTTTAAGTGGAAAAGCCAGAAATAACACCACCACCTTGACTTGCATTGATATATAATCGATCTAGAAGTTCTTATACACAAGGGAGCAAAGATGACAGATTTCATGCCTCTCATGAAGCTGCCATTTTGAGGGATGAGGCGACTCTGAATATAGAGTTACAAAACCAATGTCTTAACTGAAGCAACATATGGAGCTTGTGTCCAAGAATCAGAGATGTGTAGTACTTGCAAATATAGATATGGAGCCAATGGAAGGAACATAACTATAATTCCAGAAGCTATAATCATATACTGCCAGTGTTAACACAACATCCATGTGTTTCACCAGCCTCTGAATTTGTGACCAGGAAACCATGCGAGGTACATAAGATAAGCAAAGACCAAATCAATGAGCTGTGACCTGGTTTTCTCTTGAATCAAGATGCCATGTTAGGAAGTAGGGAAAAGGTGAGAGAAACAACCCTGAGAAAGAACTGAATTTCAAATGGTCTTATATTAATGCAAAATTCATACAAAAGAGATTAATTTGAGCATTTTAAACAATGATAGTCATGTGTCTTATCTTCCTCACAGCGTGGTGGCCTATGATGAAGTTAGTGCAAATACAGACTTTTTTTTCTATTACTAGTTTTAGTTGTGGTTCATATACTTTGCTTCTCTTAGAATGTGTTAAGTAGAAGCTCAGCAAATGTAGAAAAAATAGGAGGAATGACTTCTGTTCTCATTTACAGATCATCCCCAATGTCTTTTGGGTACTTCTTTATGATTCAATTTACTTTTTAAATGTTAAGGTGTCTTTGGGGCCAATCCTTCTAGGTGATCAGTTGTGGGATTAAATTGAAATGTTAGTATTAACTACACAGGCCTGTGAAAAGTCAAAGTGGGGCAAGTTCCACATGTCAACTTGTTAAGGTCATAACTTGTTCATTACCATGAAGGAATCAGGAGCTTTCCAGATGACTCTGCCATCATTTTAGGACATACCAGCTTCTCTTTTCTGAATTCCTACCTTTCTACTGACGAGAGGCTTTATCTCATCAATGTACTCCCTCTGCCTTATTCTAGGTTCTGAGACCAAACCTGCCTCTAGTCAAGGATTTAATAAGGTAACTCAAGAGCAAGTCAGTTTTCCTACTACATGAACTCCTACCCCAAATCTGTCCACATTTTAACAGTTTTCCTTTTTGTTCATACCAAGTCTCTCTCTCCCTCTCTTTCTTCCTCTGTTATTTCCAGTGTCCAAGTCCTGTTTTGGACATCTAACCTGTAGCAGAGTCTATCTAAGGCTGAATTTCTGTTCTGCTCTAATATGCCTTCCCTTCTAAGATTTGGATAATTCTTCCTAAACACTGGCTCCATAGCTGGGACATAACATTGCGACAGATTTATCATTTGCTCCGCTGAGTTTCAGAGTACTGCCTGTAGAGGCACCTTCATTACTTTGTGTTGAGTAGTCAGGAGGCCAAATGTTTACTTGCCTTACCATCTGTTGTCTGTATTCTTCCTACTGAGTTGGACCTCAGTTCATCAGGTGTAGTCAACTCTTCCTACCTACGGCCAGTTTATAATTCCAAGTGCTTACTTCTTCCTATCTAGCCCACACCACATGTTTTTGGATATAACGATTATTCTTTGGGAGGAAATCTATGGATCAGTTAGGATATTTTTTGGCTTAATATCAGGGAAAATAGGTTTCCAACTGGCACAAACAATATAGAAATTTATTAGTTTCTTACCCTGAAGTGCAAAAATAGGATGATTTCTGGATTGGGATGAACTAATGGTTCCATGTCCATATAAATAATTATGGAGATGTGGCTATGGTACAGTGAGAAGATACAAGGACAATTTTAAGACATCTTTCATTCTGGTGTTAGAGATTGGTCTCAAAGTGAAAAGTGCCCTAATGAAATGTATTCTGAGGTCTGATTTAATTTAAAAATCAGTGAATTCATCTGAAAGTTTCAACTCTTCTAATTTGGACAATTAGAGTTAAGTGATAGAATTCATATTGGTATTGATAACGTAGGCATACAATTTAGTTGTATTAGGACTAAACATAGGGTTAGGCTGAGAGTACACATTCATGGCATTGGGTCTCTGACTTAGATAATTTTTTTATTTCAATATGCTGCCTCTTCCCAAAAATGGTGAAGGGAGACTGAAATGTATTATTTAGTTAATACTTTGCAGACAAAAATGTACTTTGAGAGGAGAGATATGCATCCACCCATGGCATCAGAGGTTTGCCTAGGAAATGACATCAAGTCCGTGATTTCTGACCCCTGTGAATTAGATTCCCAGGAATGTGTGTGTGGGGTGTGTTTTTTTTTTCCCCATAAACTATTGGATTTAAAATTAGTTAGCTTGAGTCTTGAAATGTTCAAGTTGAAATGTGGTTAAGATAAACTTCTTGGACTGTGACCATACAATGCTAAAACAATCAATTGGAAAAATACTATTCTGTTTTTTTTAATATGAAATTTATTGTCAAATTGGTATCCACACAACATCCAGTGCTCATCCCAACAGGTGCCCTCCTCAATACCCATCACCCACCCTCAGTTTGTTCTCAGTTTTTAAGAGTCTCTTATGTTTTGGCTCCCTCTCTAACCTTTTTTTCCCCCCTTCCCCTCCCTCATGGTCTTCTGTTAAGTTTCTCAGGATCCACATAAGAGTGAAAACATATGGTATCTGCCTTTCTCTGTATGACTTATGTCATTTAGCATAACACTCTCCAGTTCCATCCACCTTGCTACAAAGGGCCATATTTCATTCTTTCTCATTGCCACATAGTACTCCATTGTGTATATAAACCATAATTTATTTATCCATTCATCAGTTGATGGACATTTAGGCTCTTTCCATAATTTGGCTATTGTTGAAAGTGCTGCTATAAACACTGGGGTACAAGTGTCCCTATGCATCAGCACTCCTGTATCCCTGGGGTAAATTCCTAGCTATTGCTAGGACATAGGCTATTGCTGGGTCATAGGCTAGATCTTATTTAATTTTTTGAGGAACCTCCACACTGTTTTCCAGAGCGGCTGCACCAGTTTGCATTCCCACCGACAGTGCAAAAGGGTTCCTGTTTCTCCACATCCTCTCCAGCATCTATAGTCTCCTGATTTGTTCATTTTAGCCACTCTGACTGGCGTGAGGTGGTATCTCAGTGTGGTTTTGATTTGTATTTCCCTGATGAGGAGTGACATTGAGCATCTTTGCATGTGCCCGTTGGCCATCTGGATGTCTTTAGAGAAGGGTCTATTCATGTTTTCTGCCCATTTCTTCACTGGGTTATTTGTTTTTCAGGTGTGGAGTTTGGTGAGCTCTTTATACATTTTGGATACTAGCCCTTTGTCCAATATGTCATTTGCAAATATCTTTTCCCATTCCATTGGTTGCCTTTTAGTTTTGTTGATTGTTTCCTTTGCAGTGAAGAAGCTTTTTATCTTCATGAGGTCCCAATAGTTCATGTTTGCTTTTAATTCCCTTGCCTTTGGGGATGTGTCAAGTAAGGAATTGCTGTGGCTGAGGTCAGAGAGGTTTTTTCCTGCTTTCTCCTCTAGGGTTTTGATGGTTTCCTGTCTCACATTCAGGTCCTTTATCCATTTTGAGTTTATTTTTGTGAATGGTGTGAGAAAGTGGTCTAGTTTCATCCTTCTGCATGCTGCTGTCCAGTTGTTCCAGCACAATTTGTTAAAGAGACTGTCTTTTTTCAATTGGATATTCTTTCCCGCTTTGTCAAAGATTAGTTGGCCATACTTTTGTGGGTCCAATTCTGGGATTTCTATTCTATTCCATTGGTCTGTGTGTCTGTTTTTGTGCCAATACCATGCTGTATTGATGATTACAGCTTTGTAGTAGAGGCTAAAGTCTGGGATTGTGATGGCTCCCACTTTGGTGGTCTTCTTCAAAATTACTTTGGCTATTTGGGGTCTTTTGTGGTTCCATACAAATTTTAGGATTGCTTGTTCTAGCTTCAAGAAGAATGCTGGTGCAATTTTGATTGGGATTGCATTGAATGTGTAGATAGCTTTGGGTAGAATTGACATTTTAACAATATTTATTCTTCCAACCCATGAGCATGGAATGTTTTTCCATTTCTTTGTGTCTTCTTCAATTTCCTTCATAAGCTTTCTATACTTTTCAGCATACAGATCTTTTACATATTTGGTTAGGTTTATTCCCAGGTATTTTATGCTTCTTGGTGAAATTGTGGATGGGATCTGTTTCTTTGTCTTTCTGTTGCTTCATTATTAGTGTATAAGAATGCAACTGATTTCTGTACATTGATTTTGTATCCTGTGACTTTGCTGAATTCATGTATCAGTTCTAGCAGACTCTTGGTAGAGTCTATTGGGTTTTCCATGTATCATATCATGTCATCTGCAAAAAGTGAAAGCTTGACTTCATCTTTGCCAATTTTGATGCCTTTGATTTCCTTTTGTTGCCTGATTGCTGATGCTAGCACTTCCAACACTATGTTAAACAATAGCAGTGAGAGTGGACATCCCTGTCGTGTTCCTGATCTCAGGGGAAAAGTTCTCAGTTTTTCCCCATTGAGGATGATATTAGCTGTGGGCTTTTCATAAATGGCTTTTATGATGTTTCAGTATGTTCCTTCTATCCCGACTTTCTCGAGGGTTTTATTAAGACAGGATGCTGAATTTTGTCAAATGCTTTTTCTGCATCGATTGACAGGATCATATGGTCCTCATCTTTTCTTTTATAAATGTGATGTATCACATTGATTTGCGAATGTTGAGCCAGCCCTGCAGGCCAGGAATGAATCCCACTTGATCATGGTGAATAATTCTTTTTATATGCTGTTGAATTCGATTTGCTAGTATCTTGTTGAGAATTTTTGCATCCATATTCATCAGGGATATTGGCCTCGTTCTCTTTTTTTGCTGGGTCTCTGTCTGGTTTAGGAATCAAAGTAATGCTGGCTTCATAGAATGAGTCTGGAAGTTTTCCTTCCCTTTCTATTTTTTTGGAACAGCTTGAGCAGGATAGGTATTATCTCTGCTTTAAATGTCTGGTAGAACTCCCCTGGGAAGCCATCTGGTCCTGGACTCTTATTTGTTGGGAGATTTTTGATGACTGATTCAATTTTGTCACTGGTTATGGGTCTGTTCAAGTTTTCTATTTCTTCCTGTTTGAATTTTGGTAGCGTGTGGGTGCCTAGGAATTTGTCCATTTCTTCCAGGTTGTCCAGTTTGTTGGCCTATAATTTTTCATAGTATTCCCTGATAATTGCTTGTATTTTTGAGGGATTGGTGGTAATAATTCCATTTTCATTCATGATTTTATCTATTTGGATCATCTCCCTTTTCTTTTTGAGAAGCCTAGCTAGAGGTTTATTAATTTTATTTTTTCAAAAAACCAACTCTTGGTTTCATTGATCTGCTCTACAGTTTTTTTAGATTCGATATTGTTTATTTCTGCTCTGATCTTTATTATTTCTCTTCTTCTACTGGGTTTGGGGTGTCTTTGCTGTTCTGCCTCTATTTCCTTTAGGTGTGCTGTTAGATTTTGTATTTGGGATTTTTCTTGTTTCTTGAGATAGGCCTGGAATGCAATGTATTTTCTTCTCAGGACTGCCTTCGCTGCATCCCAAAGCGTTTGGATTGTTGTATTTTCATTTTCATTTGTTGCAATATATTTTTAAATTTCTTCTCTAATTGCCTGGTTGACCCATTCATTCTTTAGTAGGGTGTTCTTTAACCTCCATGCTTTTGTAGGTTTTCCAGACTTTTTCCTGTGTTGATTTCAAGCTTCATATCATTGTGGTCTGAAAGTGTTTATGGTATGCACTCAGTTCTTTTATACTTATGAAGGGCTGTTTTGTGACCCAGTATGTGATCTATCTTGGAGAATGTTCCATGTGCACTCTAGAAGAAAGTATATTCTGTTGCTTTGGGATGCAGAGTTCTAAATATATCTGTGAAGTCCATCTGTTCCAATGTATTCCACGGCCCCTGTTTCTTTATTGATCCTGTGTCTAGATGATCTATCCATTACTGTAAGGTAGTATTAAAGTCCCCTGTAATTACCACATTCTTATCAATAAGGTTGCTTATGTTTGTGATTGTTTTATTTATGTGGGTGTTTTCGAATTCGGTGCATAGACTTTTATAATTGTTGGCTCTTCCTGATGGATAGACCCTATAATTATTTTTTTTTTATTTTTAAAAAATGTTTATTCATATTTGAGAGACAGAGAAAGACAGAGCATGAGCGGGGAAGGGGCAGAGAGGGAGGAAGACACAGGATGTGAAGCAGCTGTCAGCATAGAGCTGGATGTGGGGCTCAAACTCACTGACCATGAGATCATGACCTGAGCTGAAGTTGGACGCTTAACCGACTGGGCCACCTAGGCGCCCCATTTACACATATATTTATAAAGACCATTTAATCATGTTTATGATGACACCTATTTATATCCAATAAGGGTCCTTTTTATATAGATTTTGGAATATAAAGAAGCCAACATTAGTAGTAACATAAGCACATTTTGTATTCATTATCTTAACGTGGCTTGTGAAATGGTAGTTTAAAGGGTAACTAGTAGAAAATCAAACTCAAGTATCTTTTCTTGAAAAATATTTATTCAGAAAAGTCTTTGAAAAAAAGTATTTTGCCTCAGACTTTTATCCACAAAATTCTTTAACTATATTACTTTTGATTTAACATTACTAGATTCATCTGTGTCAACTCTTTCCAAACAGGGCCTTCTAGAGTGAATTTCTATTTGGTATAATTTATGCTTCTCTTATTCAATTTTCCCTCTGAAAGTACCAGTCTTGGGGCACCTGGGTGGCTCAGTTGGTTAAGGGTCTGACTTCAGCTCAGGTCATTATCTCATGGCTTGTGGGTTCAAACCCTGCATCAGGCTCTGTGCTGACAGCTTGGAGCCTGGAGCCTGCAGCCTTCTTCCAATTCTGTGTCCCAACCTCCCTATCTCTCAAAAATAAATATTTAAAAAATAAAAATAAATAAAAGTACCAGTGTTAACTCTATGTTAATACTTATGATATCATAAATACCTGATTTCTTATTTCCTTTGATGACATGTATTCCTATCAATATTCCTAACCTCCATGTCCTACCCCATAAATATTTAGATTAAGTTTTAAGTCAGTTTTTAGCCTAGATATTTTTTAAGTAACTGAAACAATGAAAATTGTTTCAATTGTTTTTGTTTCATCACAAAGTTACTTTTAAGAGGCTGGAAGCAAGGGTAAAGGAAAGTTCTATACATTGAAATATATTGAATGGTTATATGTGCAAAAACTGTTTTCACATGTATCATTGTTTTTGATCTTTACAACAATGCTGTAGATTATTTGGAGGTTATGATCCCTAACTCCACACAGACAACGGGATATAGTAAAAAGTGTGTAGACTTGAATCCTTACAACTTCTCTTACATCTCAGATCTTTTACCTGAATTAAGACTTCATATAATTTTATCTATACAGAGTTTCCTCAATGTAATATCAGAATAGAAATATATGTTTTGTTCAACTAATGACTGCATCAGTGGAAATAATGAGAAACTCTAGCATCAAAGTATCCACTAATGTAAGAAAGGTTTAAATTAAAGGAGATCAGATACAAATCGCCCAGGCAAATCAAGTATATTTGTTCCTATAAAGGATGAAGAAAGAAAGGTAGCCAGTTATAATAGATAGCAGGAAAATCCACAGTATTTTTAAAGACAGACCGAGGTTTAAGTTTCCAAGTTCTCTACAAAATTTCAGAAGTGGACACACAATTGAAAATCCTTTGAGTAAAGGAAAGGGTCACATGGGAACTTTTGAAAGCTCAAAGGCCTCCTTTCCCATCCAGGCTTAGATAAACATGGCTGAGAACATTCAGTGCACATACTAGAGACCACCTAAATTTAGGCAGGTGCACTTCATCTATCTTGGTGTAATATATACCCTATGAATGAAGGACACAGCTGAACCCAGCGCAGTGCACTCAGGAACAACTGGTCCTCATTTTTCATCTCAACATCACCACTCTTGGCTTAAGCTTACAACTGAAGGATTGAAAAGAGAGTTTGTGACCAAGATGCCCCTACTCTGCAGTCACTTTGATTAGCTACAGATTTTATTTGGCAAGTCATTATGTTTACTTTCTACTTTCTGTGTATGTGTCCATAACTCATCCAAAGAACTTGACATTCACATTTTGTTGCAAACATCGTATTCTCTGTGCCAGGGAGTCAGATACCCAAAACAGATAAAGTGGTCAGAAGTAGGGAAAAAGAGGAGGGACAACTGTGTTTAAATCCTGTCACCTAATGTATAAGAAGATGGTTTCCAATGACTATTAGTCTAATAGAATTAAAACACAGATCTTTTGGAACCTCCATAATTAGATAGTCATATTGAACAGTTTAGCTTGTAGTCAATTCCTGTCAACCCGAATCATAGGCGATTAGAAGACTAATGAGGACACAAAGGGTTGCACAGTGCAGATATGTCTGAAAGATGAAAGTAATTAACAATAACCAGGAAACTCAATCCAAATTACCTGCCTCACAAGTAAAATACTGTTCTTGAAATCCCAGATGGGAATCTGGGCTGCAGTCAAGAATATGATCCCAATAACCACTCCTAGTTCTTTTGGGATTTGGGAGATATTGAAAATTGTGCTTTTAAAATTGTGAGGGCAGTATTTTTATCCCATCCAGATGAACTCATCCCCCCTCCCACCTTCATTCCCTATTATAACAAGGCTTTTCAATATTTTCTCACCCACTGATTTAAGTAGAAATTTTGAGGTCAAATCAGCTATAGCAAGTGTTATTCTAGCTCCATATTTAAGAGGTAGTCAGGACCTAAAAAAATTATTATTGATAGGATTAGCCTTCTGAGTACCAGTTGGGATCTAAATTTTTCCTCCAGGTCTTTCCCTTGAGTACACACTCTAATCAATCATTCTGAGCCCTACTAATTATGGTCAGACCCTTTCACAAATATATTTTTATTGGAATTGCTTGAGACAAAAATATATTTACATATTAAAATTTCATAAAGTCCTACATTGCTTCCTGTTTCATTTCACCTCAATCTTGGCAAAGTTTTAAATTTTTTCTTTATTTTTCTTTTACATAGTCTTAGAGCAGAATACTGCTAAGCAAGGCATACACGTACTTTGATCAGGAATGATGAGTTCACTAATAAGGAAGGGTTAGAAGAGGAGACTTTTCAGTGTTTCATACTCCATTTCAAGTTCTTTTACAAGTACATTTTATAATAGTACTGACAGTGATTTATAGTATTTTTTGAATTCCTACTACATACCCGATACTGTAAATGATTGTTATTTTCTTTTAATTCTCATAAAAATCCTGAGTGATGTGCTAAACTTACTCCTTTCTTCCTCTATTTCCTTCTACCTCCTTTCTTCCCTCCTTATTTCAGATAAAAAAAAAAGTTGGCAATCTAGTTATAGCTTACAGGTAGATCGGAGCTGTCTATACAACTGTGCTTAATGGAAACTGAACGGCTTGGAGATTAGTAAAGGAGGGATCTTGAGGAAAGGAAAGTGGACACTATTGAGAAGTTTCCAGATCTTCCTGCAGGTGGCTTTAGGGACTAAAATAATAGATTCACTAAGGATTGAGGTTGATATATATTACGACATAATTCAGAAAAAATTATATAGCTTTTAAATTTTATTTTCGAGGAAGTAATTTTAGGCAATTATATCTTGTAGATTTTTAACAAAGTGATCCATTTTGATTCATTATCAAGTTTAAGGGTGCACTAATCCAGATATCATGTTTGTTTTTTCTCTTTGAGTAATCAATAACTAAGTTGTAATCATGAACATGTATAATGCAGTAATGGTAATAAAAATGATGTATTTTTCAGTGGAGATAAGTTAGTAGAATATTATAGGAAAACAAACTTAGTAAAGAGAATGTAACTGCCTCTGGATAACTAAATCCTTTATCTTGTTGAATGATAAAAATTGTCACATAATTTTAATGTCTACAGTTTTGACTGTTTCAAAATCCTAAAAAAAAAAAAAAAAAAAAAAAAACAAAACACTGCAGTCAGCCCTTTAAAAACCTCTAAAACTGGCAAGATACCCACATTAATCAATTTGTGATTTATCCTGGACTTATAATTGATTTTCATTTGAAATCATAAATATAAAATAGTTTCCATTAAAATAGACTCACAATCTTAGCACTGCACTAATGCACTATTCTTCTGACAATACAGAGCTGAAGTTCAAGTTCATAAAAGGAAGTGCTGGATTCAAGTAGCTGACAACATGCAGAATGAGATTTGCAACTGGCTCTCAAGACTAAGAAGATGAATGGAGACAAATGAAAGTACTTTTGCATCCTGAATAAATCATTTTAAGTAGAGTGATGTGCTAAGAAGATTTTGTCAAACAATTATTTTTATTATTTAAGCACTGTTTGTAATATAATTCTTTGTTAAACTTGCCACTCCTCTTTTAACAGACATCGGGACTTGGCATGGAGATAAATTTGAAGCATTTTTATTGTTCTGAACTCTAGCATTCCCTCCCCGTCTACCCACAGACACTTTTTCCATCTTCAATATAATTTGTAAGCAACCCAAATGCACCTGTAATGGCTGAGCGGGCACTGATATTAAATAACGAAACAGAATATGATGGCATTACAGCAGAAAAGAGTTTGATATAGGATGCAAGTAATAGTAAATTTCACATGTTACCAAAATGATGAAATTGAACCACATAAAAAAGAAAGCAGAAAAGGCCCATTAATAAACAGTATAGGCAGGAATATTTTGTTAAAGAGAGATGGTCAATGAATGTATGAAGCATGTATGGTCTCATTTCAAATTTCATTTCTAATCACTTTTTGACAGAATAAAAGATATTTTGAATAAAGATACGATGATGTGGTCTCTTAGTATTCCAATAGATTCTTATTTCTTCAGAATTTAGCAATGGAAATATTTGAACCACCATTTGAGCCATGTGAAATCCAGCAGATAGTTCAGGTTGGTTCTGGGGTTTTGAGAGGCCAGTGTCCCTACCAACTGTTATGAAAGTCAAGGGAGTTGAAGACTTTCCCCCATCTATTCCCCCAAATCTTATCCCTTCCCTCTGAAGCCCACTGAAAGCACTTATGACTAGGCACTGAGTCTCCCTACTCTCCAGAGCAAACCCCTGATCCTCTCCTACATTGAAAGAGTCTTCATTTCTATGCCAGTGCATATCTGACTCTCCCCTGTGTCCTGGGAAAAGTCTGAATCCTTCATAAGAGTCCGTTATACCAACAAATGAATGCTTTTGGAAAGTTCATCAGTATTAATGAGAACAAGGGGATGTTTATTTCATGTGCATCTCTGTGTGTGCACATGTTTGTGCACAGGTGTGAAAAAGACTCTTAGTAATATCTGTTCCTATATTCCTGAGTAAATATATGGATTAATATGTTTTTCCATGGTCTGGGACCAGTTACTAACTAGGATTTAAACATTTCCATGGGGATATGTACACTGCATCCTAAGAAAAGAAAAAAGTATAGAATTCAAATTCTGGTGTTTTACTACATCTATATATCAGCCTAAACATACCATAAATAGTCAACCAAATACAAAAGAATTAGAACATATTCAATATACTTAACATGTAAATGGTATTTGACAAATTTCATTGTTAATCATCTTCAGAGTTATCATTAAAATTTCATTCTGCAGCATGACAAATGCAGAAAGAATAGATTTCTTCAAAACCACAGCTGCTGAAAAACGTATATGTGTTCAAATTAATTTTACATTCTAGTTTGTTTTATTTTATCTGTTTTAAAATAGATATGAATCATCTGAGTGGTTCACATGTTTCAATTTTGGATAAACATGCTCTGAGGTAGCTCATTAAAGAAAACAAAACAAAAAGTTATGTGCCCAAAACATGCTGCTTCAAATGAACATAACACATATCTCCTAAGCTCCTTGTCAAACTAGGAAAAGCAGGAAATGTTCTGTTAAAATGTGATGACGCTTCCATCAGAAAAAAAAGAACAGTATTAGGGGAGACAATAGTTTCCCCCGCATCCAAGCTGCAGAGAACATTCTCATGTGGACAGTGCAGTAAGCCAATCCCAGGCTGCGAGCAGTTCCGCCAACGCCTAGAAATAATGGGGCATGTGACTGCTCAGGTCCACTGGCTAGCTCTCCTGGGGCAGCAGTGTGACTGGGCAAGCATGAGTCCTAGTCATTATTACCTAATCTGTGGTCCAGGAAGCAAGGGGAAACTGGAGGCAAAGTTAAAAATTACACCTGATATCTAAATCTTCGATATACGTGATATGGCTTCTAAAAGTTGGGAGTTCCATGTGATTTGGTTGGAAGTAAGGAAGTTTGACAAGCTCCTTCTTGGGAGGCAGGATGCGGTGGGTCCTGTCCCTCAACTGACGGAATCCCTTTGTGCCAACCAGCTGTGTGTCTACTGTGATGAACTGGGAGTCCTGAGGAGCCCACATCACTGAGCCTATCAGGCTTAGCTGTGAATTCATCCTTTTTTTTTTTTTTTTTTTTTTTTTAGCTCAGCCCAATAGACTACAACTTTTATTTAGTTTATACAAGAGTGAGCTCATATCCTCCAGGCCTCCACCTGGGTTCTCTCAGACTACTACAGACCCTGCACTAGGTGAAGTAAATGGCATGGCACATAATATCAGAAACAATGATTTTATGTTAATTGGAGCAAGAGTACCCATGTAACTTCTCCTTATAAGCCTGTTAATAGGTGTTAGATGGCAAAAATAAATTTATAGACAAATCCTTTTAGGACACATTGGATTTACAAGTTTAAACAGATCTCTTTACTGAAACACACAGGACTTTAGATGAGCTACTGTACATTGTGACGGTAAACTTCTCAAAGATTTTTAGAAACTCCCCTTATATCTACCCTCCGTCGCCACAGTGTACAGATTGATCTTTTTATACCTGGTTAAAATTCCATTTACATTTGGCTTAGGTTTACTTAAAGAACATGAACTATATAGATAAGTGATCTGACATCCTATGTAGCAAATTTGCAAAATATTTCTCTCTGATGGATTAGACCTTAACAAATGCATTGTGAAGATGACCACTGACTACACCACATTTCCTCCTACGGGTTCTGAACCAACAGCATAAGACTGGGATCCCATCAAATGCATGGATTTGAGATTATCCCTTGATTGGCCAAATGCTTCTTAAGACTTATTCCCAAGTCTAGGCCTTGGGATGGCCCAGACAAACATTATCAGGTTCTGCAGAGAGACAATGGCTGATTTAGATCATTCTACCCACGTTAGGGAAAGGGAGCTTGTGGGTACAGGTGGAAAGACAGGGAATCTTATAAGAGCTTTTCTCCTAGGCCCATGCATGCCAAGTTTCTCAACCACGGTTTAACCAATTACATCAGAATATCTTGAGAATAGGACCAACGGTGCATTTTTAACACACTTCTGAGGTGGGAGCACTTACATCCAGGCAGAGGAGAAAAGCTCCAAAACGAACTCTTTCCTACAGCACCCTACAGTTCTGAAGTGGGGAATTTCAACTCTATGAACAAACATGAAAATCTGGGGGGAGAAGAAAGTGTTTCCTATTACAAAGATGAGATGATCACTCTTATTATGTTGGTGCTTCATCTTATACTGTATTGGAGAGAAGCCCTGAACATATTTTCAGCCAGAATTCAATCCTTTTAACCCATATTTGCCTAAAACAAGCCCAGAGGAGAGTGTGTGTGTGTGTGTGTGTGTGTGTGTGTGTGTGTGTATTTTCAAGAAAGAACACTTTATATGACAGAAAGGTGACAACATATAGTTAAAAAGACATTTGACCTTGGATGGAGAAGGCTTTGAGTCCCAGAGCTGATTCAGACTAATTGTATTGCACATATAATCTCTCACATCCCTCTTGGGTCTAAATCCCCACAACTCTTACTTAGTTCAGGACCCTCTTGGTTCTGCTTCAGTTTCCCTTTCTCTTCCAGCCTAACTCACCTTTCTCTCTGCTTTTAAGATGTGCCTTGCAGCTTCCTCCATCCAGGATTAACTGCTGCTTATTTTTATAGTCTGGATTTCCATCTCTAACCTTTCCCCTTGTGCATTTAAACTCTTCCCATAAAGTGATCTTCTTTTAGTTACAATTTTATAAATAATAAGTTAATATTGGGTCTTACTAGCTTAGGCAGTCCCTTTCTGGACCTTTTTATTCAATTGAAATCTGAACAATTCCTTTATCCAAATGAATGAACAGTAACTTTCAGTTCTCAGTGCAAGATTAGGATAGAATAAAATTTTTAAAAATGTTCTTCCCCAAACATTAATAAATATATAGTTATGTGTAAAGTCACCTGGGGCTTGAAATAATGGTGACCTTCCCATAATTAATCTAGTGTTAGGTCTTTCTATAAATTTCCCTATCTCTTTCAAGGTACTGTGATTCACTAACATAAATATCTTGATGTTACCTCTAATCAGGTTATCCTTATTGCTATTTGTGATTTTTCTTTTTCATGGCTGATGAACATAAACAGTTTCAAAAAGGATAAAAACAGTTTTATGTAGTTTAAAAAAATCTATGTAACATTTAACCTAGGCATAACATCTGATGTTCAACAGGAAATGTACATTTAACCCAGGAACTGAAATTCACTGTATCTCAGAATGTGTTAGGACCTCAGGAGCCACATAATTCAAAAACACAAACTGTCTTCTGTGATGTGTGAGCAATTCAATTTATCCAGTCAATAAAGAATAATACAGAGATGAAGTCAAAGGTATATTTCCTCTCAATTAACTGTTTTCTGGTTATTGGGTTTAGATTGTTTTCTAACAATTTGATGTTTCTAATAAATTATATGCTGTGTTCAATTGTGCTCCTTCTGCCCATACTGCTGACAGATCTTTCTAAAAAGCAAATCACATCATGTTACTCAGCTAATTAAAATCTTTATTCCGGTTCTCATGGTCTAAAACATTGACTTTTGACACTGGCTACACGTTAGGCCTGAAAAACTGGAAAATGATGCCCTTCTAAACCTATCACACATGAATCTTTCAGGATAGAGCTGGCCATAGTCATTTTCAAAATTAGAATCCTTGGATGACTCCAAATACAGTATTTGGAGTATCCCATTTCTACAAATGAGAACAGTTGGCTAAATATTCAAGCCCCATTTCCTCAGCAGAGCATATATGCAGGATGCTCACATACAGACTACTTCTCTAGTGTCCTAATTCTCTTCCCAACTGCACTTTGTTGCCCAAAATACACGAACGCTCATGTAGACACACACATATACCTGCTCAGCAGACATGTGCTTTTAGAGCAGTTTAAGATTTACAGCAAAACTGAAGGGAAGGTAAAGAGATTTCCCGTATATCCCCTTCACCAACACGTGCATAGCCTCCCCAACTAGAGTTATCAATATCCTCCATTAGAGTGGTACATTTGTTACAATTGGTCAACCTAAACTGATACATCATTATTACCCAGTGTTTATACTTTCCGTTATAGTTCACTCCTGGCGTTGTATATTCTATGGTTTGGGACAAATATATAATCATATGTATCAATCAATCAATCATTACGGTATCATAGAGTATTTCCACTGTCCTAAAAATCTTCTGCACTCTATCTATTCACCCCCCTACTCCCTGCCAACCCCTGGCAGCCACTGATCTTTTTCATTCATTCATTCATTATTTAAATTCAATATACAGTGCAATATTGGTTTCATAAGTAGACTTCAGTGATTCATCACTTACATACAACACCCAGTACTCATCACAGCAAGTGCCCTCCTTAATATCCATCACCCTTATAGCCCATCCCCTACCCACTTCCCTCCATCAATCCTCAGATTGTTCTCTATCCTTAAGAATCTCCTGTGGTTTGTTTCCCTTTCTTCTCTTCCCCCCACCCTTCCCATATGTTCATTTGTTTCTTAAATTCCACATACGGGAGAAGATATTTGCAAATGACATATCTGAAAAACCTATAAAGAACTTATCAAACTCAACAGCCAAAAAACTAATAACCCAGTTAAGAAGTGGGCAGAAGACATGAATAGACACTTTTCCGAAGAAGACATCCAGATGGCTAATAGACACACGAAAAGATGCTCAACATCACTTATTGTCAGGAAAATACGAATCAAAACCACCATGAGATACCAGCTCACACCTGTAAGAATGGCTAAAATTAACGACACAAGAAACAACAGGTGTTGGTGAGGATGTGGAAAAAGGGAAACCCTCTTGCACTTTGGTGGGAATGCAAACTGGTGCAGCCACTCTGGAAAACAGTATGGAGGTTCCTCAAAAAACCTGGTCTCTATAGTTTCTCCTTTCCAGAATATCGTATAGTTGGAATCATATATAGTCTTTTCAGATTAGCTTATGTCACTCTTAGCTGCTTTAAAACTGCTTGAAGTTTCAAAAATGAACCTCAGAGGAGAGTTAAAAGCTAGGTGAATGTGGTCAGTCTAAGTTCTGGATCATCGTGTCACACAGGGAAAACTTTAGAAGAACTCTAGTTTGCTCAGGTACCTTGGTCCAGTGAAGAAGAGCTGCACCTCACCTCCTCCTCTCTCCTGCTGCAAGGTGAACCACAGGGATCTCATAGAAGGGGTATGCACTGACTGAACCACCACACCCACACTGAAGGCACACAGCTAACTGGACCGTGGAGGAAATGTCTCCTCCACAGCCCAGGGAAGGACCATATTGTGTTCTCTTGCTTTCCCTGCAAATATGTGAAGACCAGGAAGGAAGCAAAGACCAACTTTAATTTCCAGCATCTAACATGCCACTAGAATTCTGCTAGTCCTGGTTATTTGCTGTGCTCCACAGATCAGTTGGGACAAAATCCCTCAAGATCCATATCCCATATCCATAGTTCTAGAGCTAGCAAAGTGCTTTTTTAATAACCTAGGCTAAAGTTTATTGATAAATGATAATAGTAATCATAGCTACCATACAGTGAGTGTTTCCTGTATACCAGAAACTGAATTACATGGTTCTTATATGCTACCTTTGTATTTTAATTCTTACAAAAACTATGGTTGAGGAGTATTATCTCCATTATACTGATGAGAAAGCTGATGATGAAAATCATCATATCATTGAAACTAAATTTCAGTTTTCCTTTTGCTAGTCACTATACTAAGTGTCTTAGCTATACTAAATCATTTAATTTTTATTACTACCAATTGAATTATAGACCAATATTATTCTACTTTTGCAAGTGAGGAAATTGGAACAGAGAGAAGTAAACTTGCCCAAGGTTACTCAGCTACTATCTAACATAAGTACTTTGACTTCAGAGCGATGGTCTTAATTATGATGCAGTACACTGTTATTTAAACACTGGCCTTGGACTTCAACTCCCTATTATTATCCAATATTTAATAGTCTATAATGATTACATGACTTACAAAAATTATTTCTCTTCTAAAATTGTAAGCCATATTTGTCAGTCTTTTTTGTAATACACCATCTAGAACGCAGATATTTAACAAACAGATACACGGAGAAAGAAGCATATCTAGAAATTGAAAAAAATAATTTTACTATGACTTGAAAAATAAAAATAAATTTCATTAATTGAAAGTATTTTTAAGGAGTATATTCTATTAGTCCCCTAGGCACAGTGGTGCAAGGCCATTGGCCTATATTTAGAGGATATTTTAAGAAACTATCTCTATGAATCTTTGTGCTTTATTTGCATATGGCTGATGAGGTAGTTGTTTATATTTCACAATGTCTTCTTAATTGGAACCATTGGGGAAACGTCTCTCTGATCTCATTTTCATTAAAAGTTGTGCTTCCCCTGAGAAAGTGATTTGCTTTAATTTTATGAACCTTGTAAATCATGTAACATATTTTGATTACCCCTTCATACTGGCTGCCAAAAATTGCAGAGACAAATTTATAACATACCTAAAGCAAATATTTAGAGAATCATAGCCCATATTTGGTATACTAACTTCAGTAAAAACTACATTTTTGCATTCCTACATTTATTTCATCATGAATGCTAAAGTATCTTTGCAAGCCAAGGCTATGTGAATATTATCATTAGTGTTCATCTGACCCAGTAGATGAAATCTACCCCAATCAAGTTGACTTGATTAAAAAAAGAAAACATGAAAAAAATATAATCTATTTTTGGAGATTAAGAGCACAGAGGACATAAAATGGAAATAACCAAACCATGAGGGTTCTTGAATTTGCAGAATGTAAGAAAAGGAAATGCTATTTTGTAGGGAAGGACTAAATGTGAAAGTACAACACAATTATTTCAAATAGCAAAAGCTGTGATCTTCACTAGATGTTAGTGGCTAAGTGCACAGACTCTGAAGCCAGACCTACTGGGTTCAATCCTCTTATTAAAAGAACTAAGTGAGCTACTTAGCATCACTGTATCTCAGTTTCCTCATTTGTAGAGATAATAGTTCCTACTGTATAGGAATTGCTGCAATGATTAAATGAATTTACATAAACTTCTTAACTGTGCCTGTCATAAGCACTATAGTTGTTAGATATTGTTTGCTGGATTTTCCACAAGTGCTAATATTATCAAGAATGATATTAACAGGGGCGCCTGGGTGGCGCAGTCGGTTAAGCGTCCGACTTCAGCCAGGTCACGATCTCGCGGTCCGTGAGTTCGAGCCCCGCGTCGGGCTCTGGGCTGATGGCTCAGAGCCTGGAGCCTGTTTCCGATTCTGTGTCTCCCTCTCTCTCTGCCCCTCCCCTGTTCATGCTCTGTCTCTCTCTGTCCCAAAAATAAATAAACGTTGAAAAAAAAATTTAAAAAAAAAAAAAAAAAAAAAAAGAATGATATTAACAGTAGAGATAGAAATGACCTAAAGTTAACGTCATCAGTGAAAGAAGAAAACTAACTGGGAGGTCAGTTTATGATGGCTTAGGGAGGAGTGGTAGGAAAAGTCCTTCAAGACAATGTGTGCTTTGTCTTGAAAATGCAAGAGAAAAAAAAACCAAAACCCAAAAACCGAATGGAAGATTCTACAGCATCAAGAAGGACAATACTCCCACCTCTAGATTCTGGAGTAAAGGGTGTGATGAAAGCCAGGTCTCTGAGAAGCCTGCAGGGGAATATTAACAGTCTCAGAAGCTACTTTGCAGTTAAGAAGGTAATGGAAAAAGCTATGTAAATTTGGGGATTAGAGGGATACCTGGGTGGCTCAGTTGGTTTAGCATCTGACTCTTGGTTTCAGGTCAGGTCATGATCTCAAGGTTGGTGGGTTTGAGCCCCGCATCAGGCTCCACTTTTGGGATTCTCTCTCTCCAACTCTCTCTGCCCCTCCCCCACTTGTGCTCACTTGTGCTCTCTCAATAAACATTAAAAAAATCAAAATTTTAAGATTATAGGTATTTGTTATTGTCTATCAAAAGTTACAGTTTGAAACTAGTTTTCTTATACTCCTTCCCTTCTCTGTGCTAACAACTGCCATGATGTATTTAACCCTTCCTAAATGAGATATTTTCCATTTTCATAGACATTACAAGCCTCTTCTGAATAGCTAGATGCTTAAGTTCTCCAACTACTTACATACTGTGACCTACTACCACTTCTATGTTAGATGCTTCACATACGTGCTTCCTTTTTTATATTTTTTTTAAAAAATTTATTTCTTTTTGAGAGAGTGAGCAAATGAGCAAGGAAGGGGCAGGGAAAGAGGGAGTGAGAGAATCCCAAGCAGGCTATACACTGTCAGCATAGAGCCCGATGTGGGGCTTGAACTCACCAATTGTGAGATCATGACCTGAGCTGAAACCAAGAGTCAGGTGCTTAATCGACTGAGCCACCCAGGTGCCCCTGTGCCGCCTCCTTATACCTAAAGTGGAAACGACTGCTTATTGTGCATAGTGTCAATGTGAAGGAAATGATTCCTTCCACAGTTTATACTGGAATTCTCCAAAGGGAATAATTGATATTATCTGTTAAATTTCATCTATGTGAAAAGCATTATGCTGAAAATCCATCATCTAGAATACCAGACATCATCAATAACACTTCAGAAATCATTGTGGAGTAGAAGATAAACTAAGATATTTTATTATTGATTGGTAGGCATTTACAACACTTTTCACCTGCATATAATAGGAAGCTGAGAAGAAAACATGGATCCAACATGAATTTTATTTGGTATGTGAGGCAGAAAAAAAAACAGAGATGTTGGAAATATCCAAGATACCTGGAGGCAATCACTATTAAATATTGTCCATTTCACTGAAATGATTATTAAATGTGCTCTTAAAGCTTGTAATAAGAATATTCCAGAACTCAATTTTGGGTCTGAGCACAAAGTTCCATCTGAGAATACTTCATGAGAGCAGCATTCTCATGAAAGTCAGATTTTAGTTAATGTACTAAAGTGACAGAAAAGCCAAACGAATTTAAAGATAAGAGGGTTTATTGGTCAATCCACAGTAATTTCAGAGAGTACAATGGAAAGGTTTTGTAGAGCTCAGATTACAAGATACACAGAGGGGTGGTGGTAAAATAGGTGCTCTGGGAGTTTTGGGTTTCTGGAAGTTAGATGTGAATGACCATAAGGCACGGAGAGATTGCTCTTGAAAATTGTTTAAAGAAAGGTGGTCTATTTAAGCTGAAATTAGAAATTGGGCTTCTGAACAGCAACTCCCTTCAAGGACCCTGGGTGACTGATGGACATGGAAGGACAATCTAACAGGGAACTCATAATAAGTAAAGACATCAGTGATACTGCTTTCACAGGCAGCCATAGAAGGCATGACAATACCAGAGACAAATTCTAAGTAGTAATCCTTTAGAAGACTGTTTTTATTCCTGTTAATGTCGTTAAAATGAGTGAGGGTGTATATTAAGTGGATTTATCCTGTAACGGGCCAGACGGGTATGGAATAAATGGATATATCGCTGAGAAGTTGCCCAGTGATGGAACATACACCCTGCTCTTCCTAAATTTGCTATCTGTTGGAAAGCAAGAAGTCATGAAAAGGCTTACATAAGTAACAAAAAGTAAAATTCTAGGAATAGCACAACTCTTAGGGTTGAAGTATGATGGAATTAGCCCATTAGAGAGGTTGAGAGGTCAAAGTAGCTAGAGCACAAAGTTGCGAAGAGGGATGAAACAGAGCAGCAGGTGTTAAGCAGACCATTTTAGGAGTGGTTTTAAGCCATGGACACACTTTAAGCAGGTGGCTAAAATAATGTCTGCTTTCAAGAGGGCTAGGGGTGTAGAATGAACAACTATAAAGCTGTATCAATAGTACTGATCAGAGGAATTTGAGCGAATTGTGGAATTCAGAGGCCACCTGAGACCCTCCTCTCCAATGAACCCAAATTTCTGTAGGAAGTGCACACAGTCCCCTTAATTTCTTTTAATTCTTCAGGGATCATGTTCCGATGATTACTTTTTAACTTGATTTTCCACTGCTGTTGGACGCTTGGTCTGTCACAGTTTATTTCCAATTGCTGAACCTCTCTCTGCCTCCAACTTGATAGCCACAGATCGCAGTTCATTCTCCATGCTTTATTCAGTACAGCACTCACACATGACCTTTTGACTTGGTAACAGAGGCTTTTTTGGTGACGGAAAGAGCAGTCCACCAACAGTAAAAAAGAAACCCAAAGTGAAATCAGATGTAATAGTGCCTAGTATTTGACTACTAACCCTAACAGCTCAACATTCATATTGTGTCACATTTCCCCATCTGCTGCCGATAGTGCACATTCTCAATCCTTCAATATCTCTACCTCCCAGCTCCTCAGGCTGCTTCCACACCCCGAATTTAGATGAATTCACATGCAGAACACTTTAGCTGTCATTCTGTCACTACTGTATGATCTCCCTCCATTCACGGAAGTATTTTAAACAAAAAGCAACTTACACCAGAGGAAAAATTATGAAAATATTTTTGTGCAGAAGGGACGGCAGTCATCTGTGTGGTTTTAAACAACACGTTTTTATACCTTAAAACAACAACAACCAAAGAAAACAACACACAGGCAGCTACTACCACTTACTGAGAAAACATCAGAGGAAGTTTCTAATAGAGATCAGGAGTTGTATTCAAATGGAATCAATCAAATTGAGTTTATCCCTACCTGCTAACATCTGGGCAATCTGCCAATGCAATAAAAATTCAATAAACTTATAAATTATTACCAGAGCATGCAGGCCTCTTTTTCTACCAGTGTGCATAAAGATTGCTTATGGTATTAAGCATGTGAAAAATTAATTAAAAACTACAACTGTTATTTTTGTAACTATTTACCGTTACTGATTTCCATTCTTTGCTTTAAATATAGTGCTATGGGAGAAATGAGGATAAACAGGGAAAAAATAGTCTTAAAGACTTTAGTTTTAAGATCTGCAGCTGAGACGATAGAGGAATGTAGCCTACAGGAAGTGCATTTGTTTCTACGTCGTTGTCCATAAATCTAATTATACTTTTACTTCATTATGAACTTTCAAGAACAAAGAAATTTCACTGAGATAACAGAATATATTTTTATGTATCTTAAAGCAGATTTCCAGGTAGAAGGATTAACGTACATTTTAAAATAACAGGTACCCATTTTTAAACAAACTGGATTCACCAATAAATTCACCATCTTGTGGAAAAACATAGTTGATTTCCAATGTCAATTATGCTTTTGAGTTCTTGAATGAGCCACTGATTCTGGAATAAATACTTGAAGCAGCTTTGTTAGAAAAACCATTTAGGGATAGGACAGTTTTTTGCCAAGTCTAGGATTCATCCAAGCAGTGCTGGCATTAGGAATTACTTTGTATCATACTCAGTAGGTACATAAAAATATATATGTCAAAGTAATTTTTAATCCATTTCTGATGAGATTTACCTGAAAATAAAGGATTTCTTTTCAGTCAGTATTGAATTAACTCCTAAGTACTGATGAAATCATTGATTTAACTGTATATGGCATTAGAGTCAGTCCACAAGGGGGCTCCCTTGCTTTAGATTTCCTTCAAAACGGATTATGACATTTAGATGATTTTTTTTTTTTTTTTTTACCTTTGCAGAATTTAATAAACCAATTTTAAATGCACCAGAAACTCTGAAATGTATTAATGGGTCACATTAACCTTAAAGAAAGAAGTGCAGCCTCCACACTCTCTGGGACATCTGATTTTTCTTAGCAAAAACTTTTTTTTTTTCTTTGAACAAATGTCATACCATTCGTCAACTATCACAAAATCGTGCTTCTCTAAGTTGTATATAGCCAACTCTATCAATGATACACAAACGCTAGGAGACCAATAACAAAACCGCAATGGTTAGTTCTGAGAAACCCCCATGATTTCCACAAGACAAAATATGTCAAATGCGCATATAGCACATGTCATTTTTTTAACGTGAGTCAAAGGAAAAAAAAAAAAAAACTATTCTGCTTCTTCCATAAAATAGGATTTGGCGATCTTTGAAAATATCTACTTGGCTATGCATTTGTTGGGTTCTCTTTCACCAATCCCACTATTTATTCAATTCCAGAGATTTGCTGGAGTGTGTACTTCATCACAAACCTTGTTTTCAAAACTGGATGGATTTTACAGATGAAGACAAACTGATACCTCCAAGCAGCTTACAGTTTCCTAGTAGGAGTGAAATGATATGTACACAATTGTGTGACAACATGGATGGAGGTGCTGAATATGGGGAGGTTTGTATCTTCACAAACTAGAACAACTATGCATTTATGTTTACAAATACATGAAATATTGCATAATTCAAATGTGAAGAAAATTTTTGCTGCTTATTTGTCTTATACTAGTCCCTGATGGAGATATTTTTTGTGCATCCTTTTATATAATCTTCATACCCTAAACCATGCCATGGCCTATATTTCTATCTGTTGAGCTCTTATTTCCCTGCAGACAACAATGGAGGACTAAAATCCAGTGATGCCCAGTTTGGTCTCTAGGTGGCAAACAAGCCCTTTTTTGTTATGAAGCAGAAGTTCCTATCCTGTTCCATCCCCTTTTCTAAGAAAGAGTAAAATTCCTCATTAAATGATAGAAGCTTTCAAATCTCACAAAATTCTGTGAGTAGCAACACAACTTAGATATTAATTCGAAAGAGGAATAAAACACGTGACTGGAAGTTTTATGTTACCAAGAACAACTCTCAAATAACTGAAATATTTTTATACTGAGGGGAAGGGACTAGGAAGAGATAACATGGAATTGGAATATTGGAATACAAGCTGATTCTGGAAGGTAAGCTATAAAAGGACAAGGATCCTTATGTTTCTGTTGCCCCATTTCTATATTCCTAGCGCCTTATATATAGTAAACGTTACTTGGTCAATAATCTGCTTCCCCACTTTCTTCTGTTATGACTTAGAGAATAAATATTTTTGAGTTTGTTAGCCATACTGGGTCTGTCCCAACGATGAAACTGTTTTTAATTTGACAGCAGCCATGTCCAATGATAATAATAAAAGAATGAACATGGCTATGTTCCAGTAAAATTTATAAAAAACAGGTGCCCAGCCCATCGTCTAGGTTCTTTGGTTCTCACTACACATCTTCTTTCTTGTTCCTTAGTGGCTCAAGAGTTTATAAAGTCATACTTCACGGCTCATGGCAAACCAGATATTCTGGGGGTATAGAACCATGCCTTAAAATTTACAATGGGATCTTTTTGCTTAGACAATTTATTACCAGGGCCCAATTTTGTCTCTTCTAAAAGCAGTGGTCCTTTGTGAGTACCTCTAACTGGACTGAACCAGCCTCTCCAATCCCACATTTTAAGTTGATAATAATAGTTGAAAATGAGTAATAGTTACCTATCACATAGCAGATTAAAGCAGAGGTCTTTACTATCTGACGGTTTTCAGTTTAAATGTTTGCTTGCCCTATAATACTTCCATTACAATAGTCACTTGAAAAAAATGTACAATAAAAAACTGCCTCCAAACTTCTCTCAGTTTATATGGTTCAGCAAAAAATAATATCAGCCAGAGAGTACATGAATTCCTAAAGAAGCAAGTTTAGTAGCCATAACTGTGCAAATCCTGTTACCTTCATTCTCTGCTCCTCCATCCCTGTATCCCTAACATCAGATCTTTACTGTAGTATCAGTGAAAAAGAGATACTGCAATCAACCTAATAAACAGAGATATACTTGGAAAAAGAACAAAGGTGCACATCTATTTTCACACCTATTTCTAATTAATCGTTGACATCTGATGGTAAATTTAATGTGTTAACTAGACTAGGCCACGGGATACCCATGTATTTGCTCAAACATAATTCTGGATGCATCTGTGAGGGTATTTGGGGATGGGATTAACATTTAAATCAGTAGACAAAGTAAAAAAAAAAAGATTGCCCTCCACAATGTGAGTAGGTCTCATGCAATCAGAAGCCTAATGAAACAAAAAGCCAGACCTTCTACTGAGAGAGAATTCTTCCTGACGAAAGTTCTTTGAACTTGGAGATAGTCTTTTTTCCTGCCTTTGGATTGGAACTGAAATATAAGTTCTTCCTGGATATTAATCCTGCTGAAACTTTAGATAGGAGCTATACCACTCTCTCTCTTGGTTCTTAAGACTTCAGATTCAAGCTGGAATTAAGCCATTGGCTCTTCATTCTCCAGCTTGATGACTCACCCTGCAGATGCTGGGATTTCTCAGCCTCCATATTCATATGAAGCAATTACTTATAACAAATCTCTACGTAAGTCTTTAATATATATACTATATACTATGTAATATACACATACCCCATTGATTCTCTGGAGAACACTATATACACACACATGTGGTTTCACTGGGTACCGAGCTCCCTTTCACAGTCCAGATACTCTCCTATACTCTGTGCTTCATCTGTGAACACAGACTCAAGAGCCTTTCTCTGCTTTGACTAGGAATTCAATGAACGCTTCACTTCTTTAGGATATTTGCTACAGCTGAAATCTTGATATTCTTATCTCTACAATGAATGTTTTCACTATTCGAGTATAGGAAGGGAACCTACTTCTTCTGCAGGTGAGCACATACCAGAGGAGGATGATGTGGTTGACATTCCAAATTGGAACATCATTGTGTTTTCCTAGTACACTCTGGTGAAGCTGAATTCCAAAGATATTTTAATTTTTTAGGGTTTCATAGAAAATCAACATTATGAAATTTTTAAATATATTCAATCTTCCACCTAATTCTCTAATAACTCTTGGAACATGGCATTGATGCAATTTAGAAACCAAGAAATGCTATTGTTCTTTTGGTTGGTTGCCCAATTTCTTAAAGTTTGGATTGACTTTATAAGTCTCCAGCTTGTGGATATATGCTGATTTGTTTAATCTACTTAATGGATAAAAAAGCAGTCTTTGAACTGCACTGACATTAGTGATGAGGCTGAAGAAACCAAGGCATTTGGTTTACATAAAGTTCTATTGAAATGTCTGGAACCAAAGCGGCAGTGTGTATTTCAAGGCTGTTTAGAAAACAAGACATAAATCTTTACTTGATAAGAGGAACAAATCAATAGAAAACAAAACACATTTATATGCTCCTGATAGCACTACAAATGGGGAATAGAACACTTAGCTTAACCTATTGCTCAAGAAGAGCCATTAAACTCTGTTGCACACAGTGAATATCATTCAGGAATTTTGATACTTTTTTTGAAGGGCTTCTATTTTTTTAAGTACCTCTAGCCCCTCTTGTATGAGTTGAAAATTTAATAAGTTTTCTTATTTTTAACACTGTGAGATTTCCCTGCAATGTGCTGAAACAAACAGAAAAAGGAAACAGTGTGTTCTCTTACAACTAAAGAAAATCTACCTTGGCATTCATAGTTTGCTAGGCAAAATCATTGGTTTTGTTTTGGTTATTGAAGAGCTAGAAAATATGTAGTGAGGAAGGAAAATAACTGTGACCCAATACTGAATATTAAATCAAATTAACAGGCAAAGATAGAGTCATGACCCCAGAGATTACACAATGAAGGAAATTTCCATCAGATCTTGAATTTGATTTATATCTGTTAGTAATGAAAATAATGAAGAATTATCTTTGTGTTATACTCTCTTAACCCTGTCAAAAAAAAGTTTTTCCCATTTTCAAATGGTTCTATAGAAAATTCCTAGTGATTTACTACTTGAAACAGAATCTAGCATTGTGAAAAATGAATTCCTCACTGCAACACTTTTGTCTTATGCTCTCAGTAGACATTAAGTTTGTGCTTCAGAAAGTGATTGTACATAAAAGCAGAGAGAGGCATGGATCCTATATTCCCCTTCTAAGACTGAAGACTTGCAAAGCCAGGTTTCATCACCCCGTTTTAAATCCCATGGGATTTTGGACATTCCACTTAGAGATGGATTTTTTAATTTTAAAAAATCCCCATGTGTTCTTTTATACATTATAATAAAATACGTTTATCTCTGGTCACATAGCACAAGCTTGTTGCTTCTGCTCTGACATGGTTAGTTAGCACACTAAAGGGTATTTAGAAAGTATTCAGATATGGTGTGGCCATGGGTCACACAGATGTTGAGAAGTTTCCTCTGTGCAGTCTGAAGCAGCAAGTGTGATTAAACTATGAAGTAGTATTTCTAATCCAGTGCCAAAAAAAAAAAAAAAAAGAAAAAAGAATGAGCAAAGGAAATATTTTTACTCAATTTTGCTAAATTTAAAACTTTTTGATTTCTCCCTTGGTCTTGTACCCCTTCACCTTCTTATGTTTACACTGATATTCAAACTGGTTCCAATTAAATGAGTTTATTGGTGCACAAATTCTAATTTGTTTGAGCAAGTATAAACAAACATTCCTATGATAATAAGGTGTAGGTGTGTTGTACCAGTACATGAAATGAATTCACAAAAAAGTTACTTCTTATAAAACAGAACTTAAAAAGATTCACATCCATTAAAAAAGATTTTTAATAAAAATAGTAGGCTCACAAGCCTATGGCCTTGATTCAGCTCTTAAAATGTCCTCTCCAGAAACATGAAAGGTGGCTCAGAGATTGTCTACGTGATCAGATGGAATGCATTTAGAGGGACACTGGAATTATCTCCAACTTACTAGCTTTGCAATACTATTCTAAAAACAAACTTATGTAAAGCCTTTTTTCTCAAGGTGAAAAATTTTTATATTCAATTTTTAACCTATCTTTATAATTAAATGCTATAATTAATAATTGCTTTAATAAAATAGAATTCTCCATTTCATAGGTTAAATATAAAAAAGAACAGATAGGCTAAACATCCACCATTTTTTGGTAAGAAATATACACTCATGAGTCCTCTTATATTAACTGCTACATTATACTAGAGTGCATATAGATACACACCCAGGGTTCATAAAACCTATACAAGAATGCGGATTTCCTTGTCCCCAGTAATGTTCTTTACCACAGATTACTAGAATGATCTACACAGTTATTCATATGCAGTCAACACAGAGTTGACAGTCATTTAATAATCTCAAAACAAATGCAAAGTTGATGGTTAGATAATGCATCACAGAAGATCTGTGGGATCTTTTCCAGCATCTAATGTTAGTGCCCATTTTGCAAAGGATTTTAAGCAATCTTTGAGGACATGGCTTATTTTTTCCCCTTTGAGTTTGCCTTCCTTTTTTGAGATGTGCTCCTTTTCTATTTTTTTTAGCTCTATCAATCCTGCAGGGTTAATATCTGCCTTTCTGACCATTTTAGGATTCTGGATGCTCTTATAATCTGACAATGGTCAGATTTTTGCTATTAAATTTATATTGTAATATTGTAATTAACTTTATATTGAATTTATTTCCTAAAATTGGCCATGTACTTCTTAAGGGAAGTGACCACATGTTAGATATTTTTGGACTTCCTTTGAATCACAAAGTGCCTCAGTGGAAGATCAAGGAATGCATAAATGGATTTATAGTTATTTAAAAACTTTAACCTGTTACCTGTACCAATTCCATTTGCTTATTCTATGTCTCAGAGCAAGTACAAATGATCAAGAGTTGTTTTATTCTTAGATTGAATTCATGAATTCTACTCCATAATGTTGGCATCAATGGATGTCAGAATATTCAAGAAAATAATTTTTTGCCCATGATGCCCATTAAACTTTTATTAATGATTTTAATAAAACTGAAAGAAGCAACCAGTAAATAATTGGTTAGTTGAGAAATTCCTAACTTCACACTTCTTGATAGTTTAAATTATTGATCTTATTTGCCATGGTGCTGGCATTTGACCAAGTATCCTGCCAAGTTAGTAATTAAAATACAAATTGGTTTTATGAATCAAAGTGCTTTCTTTCTAGATAGATAAATCCTCAGGGACACTGGCAATTGATATCATACACACTTGTAATGTCAAACAAGAAAAGGTTAGTTGCAATTATAGACAGAAAACCATTAGTGGGGCTTTTGGATTGTACTGATACAATTACTCTAGCCTGGGATTCTTGGTCTAAGCACTATTGTCCATTGAAATAAAATTTGCCAGAAAATCTGCACTATGAAGCATTTAGGTGATAGTAATCCCCTTTAAAATGAAGATAATGCAGTCTCATATTGTCCGTGTTGATTTATAAATCTATAATTTCAAACTCTGAAAAATAAACATCTCTCATGATGGTTATGTTCCCTTTCTATTCTTGACAGGCCTATTTCAAACAGACCATACCTGGGGAATGAACTACATTACAAACCTCTAAAGTCCTAAGTATCATGCTGAGGATGATATTGCCTCAAAAGTAACTTTACAAACTCAATACACATATTCCACTTGAAATTGGGTGTCTTCTTCCCTCCTACCTATTAGTGGAAAGAGGCATGAGTGCCTAGAGGGAGAAACCAGGTCCTAGATGGGGAGCACAAGGGAGTTACACATTTCAAAAGGGCACAGAACAACTATTCTTAGAGTCTGGGTATGTATGGAAAAGGAACAAGCTGTAAGTATAAAAACTGATGTGATACACCACCTTCTGGATGTTGTTTCCTTTTTTCCTTTTATACTTCTCTTCATCCTTGTTACTGAAAATAGAGTGAGAAGGGCAAAGTTACAGTAGAAGGAGGGTCTCTGCCTCATTTTCAATTAGCAATAATTGCTCCTCGGATAAACCTCATTGGCTACGATACTGCCACTGCACAAAGCTTCCGACTCATTTCCAAGCATACCCTTACTGAGGTAGATTTCATTATGACTTGCGTGAGAATTGCTTCACTTCTTGTTACATACATATTTTCTTCATCATTTAGATATTCCTTTTCCCACGTGGATTTTCTGAAAACCAGAGGTACATCCCAGCTACCTTTTGACATAAATAATAAAAGATGCAGACCCCTTCTTCTGTGTTCTCCTCTGTATTCCAGCATAAAAAGGAAGTGAAGAAGCCGGGGCTCTAAATGTGAGGTCGTATGCAGGGTTGGAGTCTCTAGCCAGTGGTTCTCCAGCTCTCTTGTTATCTTTCACCATTTGAGTCAAATTACGAGACTCCAACAAAAGTAAACTACTGCACACAGTTCATTATTTGGTTCATGTATGTTTTAAAAATACTTCTAAAATTGTGAAATATTGGAGAAAGTGATGAGGTTGAATATTAAGTTGACTTCAGAAAACAAGGAAAGGGAGATCTTAGATGGGCTATTATCATGGCCTCATTACTTGATATCCCAAGTAGATACAGGTGGTAAGACACGAAGAGTAAAATATTAATCCAATAATAAATTCAGTTAAAATAATCCATTTCAATTATGTAGCATATGTTCACATCTTGGTGCAAAAGTCCTTTGGATGGAAAGTCACCCACCTTTTCCCAGGAGTCCAAAGGAAGGAACCCAAACAGGACTATGAAGATGACAAATGACTGTAGGATGAAGATTGCTCTTTTCTAATCTGCCAATTTAAATGTATCCTTCTAAGTATATGAATGTTACTTAATACTGGAGCTTAGTTAAAAAAAAAATACAGAGAGAGAGAGAGAGAATCAGACACTGACCGGGTCTATGGCGTAGCAAGGACAGCTCAGTGGTTTGAACTGTAGGGTTGGTGGACAGCAGGTAAGAAAGAATTCCCCTCCACAACCAGAGAGCAAGAACAGTTCATGCAGCCCCAGGTTGTAGATGTCATTCTTAGATAACCCATATACAGACCAATGGGGAGATGACTTGTATTATCTGAATCAGAATTTTCAATAGAGAAAAACAATCTTTTTTTCTACTTCTAGAAGCATTATTTGCCACTAAAAAATCTTTATTATTTATAATAACAAAAATGTGTATTCTTCAGGAATGCTGTCAAGGCTACAATTGTATTTTCTCAAAAATTTTTAAAACTCACATAAGGTCAAACAAACCATCAGGGGTCTCAAGCCAGCAGAACCATCACATATGAAGAAGGGGCGAAACTGGCTATTCCAGAAAGGAGGTTTAGGAGGAGGTAGGGATGCAGGAAATAGAAGAAAGATTCTTGCCCAGTATGTGATGACACCTTAGCTTCCTTCAAAATTTTAGTAAATTAATACTCATGAAGTGTTACAGGCAAGTCATTTTGTTGGGGGATGAAGGATATGAAAGAATTGGTCTTTATGTTTAGCTTGATGCAGGAGATGCTGTGTCAGCAAATCTGGAACAGGAGTACACAGAAAGATGGGGAAAGAAAATTGTATAGAATTTGAAAAATTTCAGAAGCTATGCATGTGGAGGGGGTAATCTGAACTAGCGTATGACATGATATTGGGAGTTAAATCCAAATTTATCTGCAGTGGGCTTTTAGCTAACTGGTGGTTTATAATATAGAGTCACTTTTTTAACATCTAAATCTATGTGTGTGGATATATGCTTATATGCAATTGAGATCTTACTATATATAAATGTCTTCATTTTTTGAGGCTATAATTTGTTCTAAAAAAAGCTACAAATGTATTAGTAAACACGATTTCTATAGTATTTTGTAAAAGAAACACTCCATATTTTATTTAAAATTTCTGCTTAGATTTTTTTTTCAGATCAGTTTGGAATTACATTTAATGCTGTAATAAACAACCATGTACTTAAATAGTTTTAAATATGATCGCCTCCTTTGGAGAAATTCCTGGAAGTTTTATCTTTAACGCTATTGATACCTACTGACAAAATCACTTTCCAGGAACTTACCACTTTCTACTCACCCCAGAAACTGGAAAATCTCCTTTTCATCAACTTTCAGTGGAAGGGAGTACTAGCAAATTTTGATTTTTGGTATTTTCAATCTGGCAATATTTTTTTTAAATTTAAATCTGAGGAGTGCCTAGGTGGCTCTGTCGGTTCAGCGGCTGACTTCAGCTCAGGTCATGATCTTGCAGTCTGTGAGTTAGATCCCCATGTCAGGCTCTGTGCTGACAGCTCAGATCCTGGAGCCTGCTTCAGATTCTGTGTCTCCCTCTCTCTCTGCCCCTCTCTGCTTGCACTCTCTCTCAAAAATAAACAAACATTTAAAAATGTTTAAAAATAAATAAATTTGGCATCTGGTGGCTCAGTCAGTTGAGTGTTCAATTCTTGATTTTGGCTCTGGTCATTTTCTCATGGTTTACAAGACTGAGCCTTGCATCAGCCTGCTTGGATTCTCTCTCTCCCTCTCTCTCTGCCCCTCCCAGCTCACATTCCCTTGTTCTCAAAATAAACAAACACGAAAACAAAATTTAAAAATTAAATTTGACCACTAACAAACAGTATATGTTAATTTTTGGGAGGTCTTGGTTTTCTAATGGATTTGTATAATATTTGTATAAGAATATTAAATGTTTCAGACATATTACTTGGAGCTATATTAATACAAGTATTTTTGAAAAGGTTTCTTTGAAATCTAAGTGAATTAACTTTATACCTTTTGGAAGAGTTCCTTATGTTTAGAAAGTGCTACATATATTAGCTTTTTACGATTATTAGTACTTCACTTACAAATCGTCAATTATAAAAGAACTTACAAAATTCTTACCATTGAAGATATCTTAGCAACTATGGAGAAAAATGGTAATAGATACTTTTACTATTGGTAACTTAGTCTAATTATAAAACATGTTTTTTTTTTTAATATTTTTATGTATTTTTGAGAGATAGAGCACAAGTGGGGGAGGAACAGAGACAGAGGGAGACACAATTTGAAGCAGGCTCTAGGCTCCAAGCTGTCAGCACAGAACTCGATGCCGGGCTCGAACTCACAAACCGTGAGATCTGACCTGAGCCGAAGTCGGACGCTTAACCAACTGAGCCACCCAAGTGCCCCAATTATGAAACATGTTTTAAAGAAACAAGTAAAATAACCACTCTGGCTCAAGTTGGGGGAGGGGGAAGAAGTGCCACCAACTCAGTTTTTCCTGGTCTTGAGAGTGATCCGTCTTCAAGACACCTCTTAAGAACTTTCAGTGTCACTGAACATCAAGTATTGAACACCATTACCAAAGATCAAGTCCCTCATTTAAAAATAAGATTCAACCATCCCTGAGAAACAAATTAACAGTCCTTGATCATACCAGTTAAAAGAGGCACATCCTTTTATATTCTTTCTTTGCAGTTGATACAGAATAAAAGAAAATCGATGTAGTATATTCTCCAAGAGTATGAAGTAAAAGAGTCCTTATTTCAAAACATTTTGTAAAAAGAAAATCAGGAACTATTTGCCTGGTTATTTGTTTTGTGATACTGGTAGTGAAATGGACGCTAATTTTCTAGAAAAAGCTATATTTCAGCCATCCAAAAATTTTGACTAGAATTACACATTTAATTCTAATTGCATAAATATAATTAAAATACTAACTCAACAGTGATTCATATTTAAAACACAAATCATTCACAGAAGTATAAATTATATGAACTTATATGGCACACACATAAACACAAAGACATTTGGATATCAGAAGAAATCTCAAAGTCACACCAATGAAACATTTTTCTTTTCCAAAGGGACTAATATCTCATACTTTTATTGCTTAGCTTATTATTTTCATTATCTACCTGAAGAATTGAGAAATCACAGTATTTTTACTTATTCTTCTCCTACCAAACCCAAAGTGTCAATGATATTTATTTTGACATTTTCTGCAGAGAAAGGCTATTTTAGGTGACTAGTGTTTGCTTTAGGGTTGCATGTGATAAACAACAAGCTAAATGCTAATGCTCACAAGTTTAATATATTTTTCTGTTTTGCTTCTCTTAAGGTTGCTTTGTGAGATTCTTGTATAGGTTACACTTTTAGAGCTCTCTAGAAAACCCAAAGAGTACTTTATTCTTTTGGATTTGAGAGTTTAACTACAGGCACATAACAATGTGCAGTCCATCTTTATGCAAATAGCTTAAAAGGCAGTGTGTCTGAAGGGCTGGTTTATGGCATTATTTCGTTTTATATCTTTGCAATCAACACCATACAGCTAACATGGCCATGTAAATTCATGAGAGATTTTTCTACTGAAACCCAAACAAGGTCATCTGCTTTTGAAGATCGGAGTGAGATAAAAGTGACACTACTAAAACAACGTGCACAGCCTCTTTTTTTAAACTGCTGACTCCACCTTTGAAAGTAGATCATTGATTTCCCCCCTCCAAATTTGGATTTCTAATGCTAATTCTAATGAAGGAATTTTGGACGAGCTCTGATACCAGCAATTCATGCTTATTTCCTTTTACAGAATGTTCTCTGAAACATTAAGTTTCAAAACTTGTTTTGCTTTCCATGTTAGAGTTAGCTTTTTTAGGTACATTTATGCATGGAGGTAAATGGACATTACGTTTTTGTGTGTCTTTAGGATGCATTCTATGATGTATACTACAGAATAGGCTGCACTATTTTAAAAAATCAACTGGCAGATTTAATGAGATATTTGTTTTTGAGGAGGGAGGGTAACAGCCTTTATCGCCTTCTATCCTTTTTACATAGTTTTATTTTTTATTAACAATAAAACTAGTCAAAATGAAACTTACATTCACTTAAGTTTCTTCTTTGTGATTTGCAGTAAAATGTGTTTGTGCAAACTAAAGTGTGTTTTGCTAAAGTTTTCCTTTTTTAAAAAAAATATCAGTTTATTATTTTTTTTTTAATTAGAGAAGGAGAAAAAATAGAATCTTGATACCTAGGCTATACAAACAAGACAAGACCAAAATCAGGCCTCTCTGGCCATGCAGGTAATGATTTAAGAAAACCCAAACTAAAGGTTCTCACACACCTTTTCTTGAATAACCTACAAAATGGAGAACCAAGATCATTATTTTCACATGCCTTAAAGATACAGACAGGTAACTTTCATTAAATATTTGTCATACTGTCTACTCATCTTCTACAATTGTATGTACTCCTAACAACACAATGTTAATTCCAGTAGCATTTTTAAATATAACAGTGTTACATTAATTTTAGATGTACAGCTTACTGATTTGACAAGTTTATACCTTATGTTATGTTCACCATAAGTATAGCTACCATCTGTCTGGTTACATAGCTATTACAATATCACTGAGTGTTGCTATTTATACTAAAATTTGTATAGAGCCACAGAATACTCTAACTAGCCAAAGTAACTCTGAGAAAGAAGAACAAAGCTGGAGGTATCATAATACTGGATTTCAAGATATACTACAAAGCTGTAGTAATCAAAACAGTGTGGTACTGGCACAAAAACAGACACAAAAATCAATGGAACAGAATGAAGACCTCAGAAATAAATTCACAATTAAATAGTCCATCAATCTGTGTTGAAGAAGGCAACAATTTACAATGGGGAAAAGACAGTCTTTTTAATAAATGGTGTTGAAAAAATTGGACAGCTACATGCAAAAGAATGAAGCAGGATACTTTCTAACACCTTACACAAAAATTCAAAATGGATTAAACAAGGGAAACAAAAATAAAAATAAACTAGTGGGACATCAACATAAAACAAAACACAAAACAGTCCAGGAAACAACAAAATAAAAGACAACCTACTGGATAGAAGATATTGGCAATGATATATCAATAAGGGATTCATGCATAAAATATATAAAGAACTTATAGAACTCGATACCAAAGAAACAATCTGATTTAAAAATTGGGCAGAGGACCTAAATAAACATTTTTCCAAAAAAGACATACCAGACAGCAAATGGGCACATAAAATGAGGTTCATCATCATTCGCATCAGAATATGCAATCAAAACCACAATAAGCTATCACCTTACACCTGTCAGAATGGCTAAAATCAAAAACAAAGAAAGTATGGACAAGGATGTGGAGAAAACACACTTGGTGCATTGTTGGTGGGAATGCAGATTGGTTGCAGTCACTGTGGAAACAGTATGGAGGTTCCTCATTAAAAAACAGAAGTACTGTGTGCTCCAATAACAGAAACGCTAACTTGCATCCTTATGTTTATTGCAGCAGTATTTTTAATAGCCAATACATGGTAAGCACCTTCGTGTCAACCAATAGATGACTGGATAAGGAAAATGTGACATAATGGAATAATTAACAGCCATAAAAGGGATGAGATTGTGCCATTGAGACACATGGTTGAGCTTAGAGGCATTATGGTAAGTGAAATTAGACGGAAGAAGACAAATGATACCACATGATCCCACTCATAAAAGGAATCAAAAAAATCAATAGAAATCAAAATCTGACCTATAAATACAGAAAAGTGATGGTTGCCAGAGGGTTTGGGAGTGGGGTTTAAGCAAAATGGATGAAGGGGAGACACAGGCCTCCAGTTATGGCATGAGTAAATCATGGGAATAAAAAGCTCCAACCCCTTCTGAATTCTCTGTGCTAACAGAGAACATAATAGCTGACTCAAAAATTAATCCCAAGACTTTCTCCTTACCAGCCTGGAGTTTTTACATACCGAAATTTTTTTCTATTTTCTCACTTGTAATATTTCTAATAGGAGGTACTCTAAGCACTTCATGGATTATTCAGTTCACTCTTAACAACCTTACATCTCGGTACTATGAGTTTCCCCGTTACTGATGGACTAAAGCAGAGAGTAAATAAGTGTGTAGTTGCTGAAGTCCACAAAGCTAGAATGTGGCAGAGCTGAAATTCAAAGTCAGGCACAGCCTTCATCTACTACATCATATGCCAGTACTGAAATTCTAGAGCACCAGTCCCTTGCGTTTTCTTAACAAAAGAAACAAAATATGGAGTAGGGAGAGTAGATGAGCACACTAAAATTTCCTAGTGGTTTTTTGTTGTTGTTTTGTTTTGCAAATTCTGGATAAGTGCAGAAGTTTTTACAATGTTGACACTCAGGAGAGCTATATGGCACTGGTGTGAGTCTCAGAAGAACTGGGATTGAAATTCTGCTTCACCTCTTAGTAATTGCAAGAAAAATTTGGGTTAGGCACCTCTTGTCTTTGAGCCTCAGTAGATGAATAATAAGATAGCTACTTTACCTCACCTACATCATAGGTGGTTATGAGGCATTAAATATATGAATATAGGGCATGGTATACATATAAGGGATTACAGGTAAGAAAAATTTCTCTTAAAATTTTTTTGAAAAGTTTAAACAATTGTAGAAAAGTACAGAGATTGAAAGACATGTATTTATCACCATAATAACTATGTTTAAATTTTTCCATTTTCTAAAAAGTGGAGAAACAAAATTGTAGCCCCACACCCCCACTTTTTATTTCCTCAAAGCTTATTTCCTACATTCCCTCTCAGAGGCAACCACCATGATAAATTTGGTGTTTTCCAAATTATTGACCACGTGTTGCACACTTTTACTATACTATTACACCTTGTTTCATCACTTTGTGTTTTCACAAATTTAAATAAATGCTGTCAATTTATACAAAGCAATTTTCACACCACAGTATTTTTGAACTCTTCTCTGTACATTTCTATACCTGATTCAAGTGTATGAACATATCACAAATATTTATCCATTTCCTGACTGGTGGATACTTTGTATCCAAATTTAGCTATGCTTTAATAAGCAGCTTTGCACACATCCAATACACCCATGGAAAAATTTCTCTACATGTATCCTAGATCAGAGGCATGTCAAGATTTAAGCACAGCACCCTAATGTGATAAGCACACCTCATTTTAAAAAGTGTTACATGTTTGTTGTTTCCCGCAATGAAACATTTGCAAGCCTCACATTTCTAAAGCATTCAACAAAACGAATGTTTTGGATTATAGTTCCTTGGTTTAATGATATCTTGAAACATTTTCTCTAGATATTAAAAAAGCATTTTAAAATACTCTATCATCTGGCCATTGGAATTCACTTTCAAAAATGCAAATGTGAACATCGAATTCTTCAGTTTAATGCTTTTCCATTAAATTGCTATCAAATAACTACCAAATACAAAATGAATTCTTACGAAACTTTAAAGAATCCTCCATGATCTCAAACCCAATTTCCCCTTTCGTACCCTGATTTATGCTTTGTCTATAGCAAACAGTCCCCAATCAGTACCTTAGAGTCTGACACCTTCACACTCTGGTAATGCTGCTTCCTCTGTCCTCCCTGAGAAGACCATTCTTTTGTGCTTGACCAACATATTCAATCCCTGTTTGTTGAAACTCTTTAGGACTACTCTTTCACTTTGCATTTTACTGGTCTCTAATATACTAACTAGTTCAGGATTGGAACAGGAGGAAAAAAAAGATCAAAAAAGCTTACTAGATTAGGTTCCTGTCAGTGATTTACCTAGATGTGAAGGACTAACTCAAAGCAGGCATCCTAAGTGCGCGCGCGCACGCACACACGCGCGCGTAACACACATACACAAATAGAGTTGCGTGAGAAGATCTTGTAATATCTCTCCTAGCCACCAGGCCACTCCATGCACGGGGTATGCTCTGTTGCGAGACAAAGCTGAGTGGGAAAGGACTGGAAGGGAGCGTTGCCTCCTTCTCGTAAAGCATCACTTGCATCACACTTGCCGAGAAGCTTCACCAGGCAGATGTCCTGGGCAGCTGCAATGTCAGGGGTTCACAATCCCCAAAAACGGGTACTGTGAATTTAGTGTACCACAATTCACTATGTTTCAGAGAGTAGTGTTACAAAAGATAAAACCAGTGTTTTAATCCCAGCTCTCTCTCTCCAACTCTCAGAGAAGTGTGTGGGTTTGAATTGGGTCTTCTCAAATTCATATACTACTGCGCTAACCTACAGTATCTCAGAACAGGGCTGTATTTGGAAATGAGACCTTTAAAAAGGTGATTAAGTTAAAATGCCTTTAGGGAGGCCCTAATCCAGGTTGGCTGGTGTCCTTATAAGAGAAAAAAGTGAATCCACAAGAGACATGCCAGGGCTGTGTGAGCACAAAGGGAAGATCATGTGAAGACACGGTGAGAAGGCAGCTGACTACGAGCCAAGGAGAGAGGCCTCGGAAGAAACCAAACCTGCACAAACTCGCATCTTACACTTCTAGCCTCCAGAATTGTGCGAAAACACACTTCTGTTGTTTAAGTGGCCCAGTCGTGGTATTTTGTTACAGCAGCCCTAAAAAACTAACAGAAGTGAATTGCAAAGTCGTCCTGTGACTCAGAAAATGTAGTGGGCACACTGATTAGGACGTGTATCTCATCAGATGGTGAACCTCAGTGACGCGTCCTTTATCGGCCAATATAAAGCTCATCCCAGTGTTTCCTGTCACTTACCACTCTTTTGCAATCCAAGTTTTTTTTTTTTACATATTTACTCGTTATCTGGGACCCCTATCACCTCCCCTCCCTTGTAAACCCTCCCTGTATATAATTACTTCACTAGAATTTAAGTGCCAGAGGGCAGAAATGTGTTTTACACACTGGCAAGTGGCCAGTATCTAGAATGATGCCTGGCCCAGAGTAGCTGTTAAAAAACAAAAACAAAAACAAAAACAAAAAAACCTCTGTTGTCTGAAAGGAAGACTCGTTTTAAGATTAGATCATATTTATATTTCTATATAGAAAAAAAAGCTGTGTGACATAAATACATATTTTGTAGGCAGTATTTGTTAAATGAATGCAAGATCTCGTGTCTTCTCCAGAAAGCCTAGTAATTGCACAACTTCCATTCTCTTTTCAAACCCAGTGTTTCTTGAAAAAAATAATTTTGTGATTTCTTTTAAATTACAAATCACTGTAATGCTCTAGGCATGGTCTCAAAGATTTATAAAAAAGGAGACATTTAGTTCTCCTAAGAATCCTTTGTGGATATATATATTTATTTTAGAGAGAGAAAGAATGTGCAGGCAAGAAGGGAAAAGGGACAGAGAGAGAGGGAGAGAGAATCCATGCTTAGCATGGAGTCCGACATGGGGCTTGATCCACAATCCTGGATCATGACCTGAGCCAAAATCAAGAGTTGGAAGCTCAACCAACTGAGCCATACAGGTGTCACATTTTGTGGATTTTTAAAAGCAAATTGCAATCTCCTAAAAAGTGGGAGAGAGGGGGCCTGCTCTGCCATAATTCCAGTATGGATTTGGAAATCAATAGAGCCATTAAAACCCAGATTAGCAGCAGACCATGGGAGAGGGGGAAGCCATCACTGCTGACTTGATTTAGTATGTGGGGAATATATAACGCACACATGTATTTAAAAAAAAAAATCATTCCATTTGCGGCACTTTTAATGGTAATTTCCACTGGGTTTGAATATATGGTCACTTATTTATTTATTTTTTTTTTTCAACTTTTTTTTTTTTTTTTTTTTGGGACAGAGAGAGACAGAGCATGAACGGGGGAGGGGCAGAGAGGGAGACACAGAATCAGAAACAGGCTCCAGGCTCTGAGCCATCAGCCCAGAGCCTGACGCGGGGCTCGAACTCACGGACCGCGAGATCGTGACCTGGCTGAAGTCGGACGCTTAACCGACTGCGCCACCCAGGCGCCCCTATAGTCACTTTTTAAAAGAACACATCAGCTTATGGTATCATTGTGTCAAAAACTGTGAAGGGTCTGAATGCTTACCCAGCTTACAAATTAACAAGTTAGCCTGTGTAGTTTTATACATGCTGGCAGAAGACAGGAGACTCCCCTGTCAGAGACAATGGACTTTATCACTCATGGCCCCATAGGAAGCATGAGCTTCATGTTCACATCAGTTCTCTTTCCCCTACAAGTCCATGGGGGCAATGAAGGAGCCCAGACAGACGTTGCATACACAGTGGGTTTGTGCTACAGCTGAGGCATTCTGAGGTGAAGCAATTTCCAGTCTTAGGAAATATCTAGCAAATCTGTCCAGCTTTTGACTTGGAGGGAGATGTCTTTATTACGTTAGACAGCAAACAAATCTGCCTTTGGTCCCATAAGGAAATATTTTCTCTATCTTCCAAAGCTGTTCCTATAAATATTTGAAAAGATAATCCAGAAAGGAAAGCTTCCATGAGGAGTGCAGAAATACACACAACCCATGAAGCATGGTCTCCTCATTTCTTGACATTTTTCATTACTCTTTATACATTCATGAGACACTGAAAGGCTGCTGTCCTGCACCCTGAATCTTCATTATTCTCCTTTAAAAATATTCTCAGTGCTCTTTTAAGAATCCGATTGTATAGTTTCTCCTGAACCTCACTGTGAATCCCAGTTTGATTTGCTATGTTAAATGATTTACTCGACAAATATATACCGAGCACTTTCTATGTGCCAGACACGGTACCAGCAACTAGAGATAAAACAGTGGACAAGACAGACAAAACCCCTCCTCTCCTTAACAAGAAATTAAATAATTTTAGAGATTGTTAAATACTCTTAAGAAATACGCAGAGCCATGTGATAGATAACAATTTGGCAACTGGTAGCATTAGATAAGCGGGATCGGCAAAATGTCCTTTAAGAAGGTGATTTTGAAACTGACATTTGACAGATGAAGAGAGGCTGGCAGATATTAGGGATGAAGAACATTCTGAGATGAGAAGCACTGGTACAAAGAACTTGGAAGGGGTGAGCGTCTTGGTAAAGAGAAAGCAAGCATTTGTGCAAATATAGTAGGGAAGGTAAAAGTGATAAGAAATGAGATTAGTAGTAGACAGAGCCCAAAATATGTAGGATTTCCTTGTAGTTCATAGTGAATACCTTGGTTTTTATTCTAAGTGTTATGGATACAATTTGTCTAAGAAAACTACGAAGGTGTTGGTGGGCTGGTTTGGTCTAGAGTGGTAGATGTGAAAATGGAGAAAATTAGGTTACTTTGGAAGTTTCAAAACTAGAGCCAATGAAATGATTTTGTGTCTTTGCTGGTTTATATGCTCAGGTTTAATTTTATATTCAAGCTTTTTCTATATTCAGTTTTAACTGTGATGCCTGTTAATGCCAAAATCTCTCCAAACATGAATCAGATTTTTATTTTATGCAACATAATTGGTCATTTCATCTCAAATACATCATAAGGAAGTCAAGGATATTGAAAGAATCTTGCTAGGAAAAGAATACTTTTTGATAGAATAAAGTAGTTATCAACTAAGAATTCACAATCTAATAGTAGTAAGAGGACTGAACAGAAATAACTTAGTAATTCTTCTTAGGAGCACTTTTTTGGTTGCGACATAGGATGACTACTAAATACACTTGGGACAAAGCAAAGAGTCTTAATATATTTAGGCCACCAAAACTATAAAATTTTAATTATTTCTTAAATCGTCTTGGTCAAGCTCTTAACTGAGGTTTTTGTTTGTTTGGTTTTTTTTTTGCAAAATTGCTGTGATATGCTCAGGCTAAAATGTAAGAACAGCTTAAAGAATAGGAAATAAACTATATAAATATTTATCCCAAACATGGAATTGACAAGGAAATCTTGGATTCTTATTAAATATGATTTTAAGGTAATTATTCTGTAACAATTTGCTATATTTTTCCTCCATCTTAGATTAAAAACATATATATATATGTGTTCAGAAAAAATGAAATCTAAAACATTTGAACTGAAAATAATTCGTTTCATTATCTAATTTGGCTCAGTCTCTTCAAGTGTGACTTTTACCAGAAGAAAGGTGATTACTGTATGAACTTTAAGGATTAATCATTCTAATGAATCAATATGGTTGTAAGTGGATGAAATATGCAAGATAAAATTTTGAAAACACCATTCAATATGCCATCCAAGAGATTTTATCATAACATAAAACTTATTTTAAAAACATAGTTATAATTTAGACCTATACTATTCAAAAAAATTTAGCGTATGTTTTCAATATGTGGTATTTAGGTCTAGATGTAGAATAAGCAGATATTTATAAATGCTGATCTTGAAAAGCTTTTAGTTGTTTGATACAGATATTTAAAAGGCAAGAATTAATTTGGCCAATTGAGGTCACCAGCTACTATCAATGAAAAATATTGTTAATTTAATGTTAAAAACTTTTTGTCAGTAGCTTGAGACTTTCCGGAGAAGAACAGGGAGAAAATGGTGTATCAAGAAGTATTACAATTGTGTCTAATTATCCATATAAACATGTAAGAGAAATCTATTATTTCCATACTTCACACTGTATTAATAACATACGGTTAAACCAGATCTTGTCTTCTTTGAGCTCTATTAGAGAAACGACTTTACATCCATTTTGATTTGCATTCAAGAAAGTAAATCTTTCAAGGTCAGAACTTCTGTACCTAAATATTATTTACAAAGAGAGCTACAGTGGTGCCATTTTTACATATATTATAGTGGCTGAGAAACCTGATAAGCCAACTGTCCATTCCATACTGTATAGTTGCAAAGACCTTGATTCTTGATGTACTGGGTTTAACTTACATTGTTTTAAGGTGTTTATTATACCCTCAAGACTTTTCTTTAGCATTCACCTAACAGAGCATTATCCAAAGTATTGTATGACATACAATTAGTATTAGCCTCCATGTGAGCTATGTCCAATAGACTTAAGTTGATATTTTGCTTGCACATTGAATTTTAGTAGCTTGTTTTTGATGTTTTTATCTCCCTATTTAGCATTAAGTATGACTCATGAGTGACGTTACTGAATAATGTGTTATGAGGAACACACTATGAATACTACAGAGGGTGCCCTGTTTCCATCTATAACTGTCCTTTTTATTGCCCTTCCTTGTTCAATTTGTATCTTTCACCACCTACATAGTTTGCCTTGTCAAAGACCACCTCTCTTTCCAATTTGTCCACCATTGAATCATGGTAGTTTGTTTTGACCTCCAGCAGCTTCTAACAAATTCCATTTTATTCCCTCTTTTATCTAAAATGAAACTTGGGGCGCCTGGGTGGCGCAGTCGGTTAAGCGTCCGACTTCAGCCAGGTCACGATCTCGCGGTCCGTGAGTTCGAGCCCCGCGTCAGGCTCTGGGCTGATGGCTCAGAGCCTGGAGCCTGCTTTCGATTCTGTGTCTCCCTCTCTCTCTGCCCCTCCCCCGTTCATGCTCTGTCTCTCTCTGTCCCAAAAATAAGTAAACGTTGAAAAAATAAAATGAAACTTATTTTGTACCAAATTCAACTGAATTGCATTTTCTTGGCTTAGTCTATAGAATTCCAACTTGCTAATTGTTTTATATATCTTTTTAAAAACAATTTTGGAGGAACAGATGGCTGCAACTGTCCAGGATCTGCAGCCAAAACCACTAGTCAACTACCAACAATCTTTGGCACCTATACTAATTTCTTGTTATTAGATCCCCGGGAAGAGGTTGATAGAATAATTCCTCTCTTACAGTCTTGACTCTGTTTTCTAAAATAAAGCATAGCCACACTGTCCATAGTAACGGTCATAATTTTAACACCATCATAACCATTTCCACTGGGAGAGCTGTCAACATGAATCTTTGATAAGAACGTGGGGACTCTTATTGTTTTCCTAATCAGAGATAATTACTGTAGCAAATAAATGTTCTCAGGGAGTTGCAACCTAGGTTACATCAGACTTCCTTTGGTTTTCTGTGATATGCTTCCAGCAGAATAAATTACTTTCCGCAGTAGTTGGGATGTAGCAAAATTTCTACAGATGTACCCCCTATCTATTACTGTTATCAGATTCTATTTTTCAATTGCTCTGTCTATATTGAGAGTCAAACGAAATAAATTCCCCTTATCAACAAACATTTATTGAATGCCTGTCTTAAGAAGTGTAATGGCATATTATCTACTATCATTAAATAAATAAATAAAAGAGTCCACTGTTCTGCTGAAACATTTTAGGATTAGTTCCTTCATATTGATGTAAAATCCGTTGAGTATTTTGCATCCTTCTCCGTATGGCATATTTAAGCCCTAGCTGGGGTATTCTTTAGATTCAATGTTCTTTAATTTGGGGAATATCATCCATGTGCAGTTCCTTCTAGAGTGAAAATGTGATCATAAAATTTATCACATATATCCAGACAATGTGGAACTGTATATTTATACTACATTTCACCAGAATGAGGCAAACATGATTAGCAATTGATCAAATTCTGAAGTCTCCATGAATTTTCTTCAGTATTTCATTGCCTTGCCCTAACACCACTAACACTTTAGTTGCTTACTGGCTTCTCCTTGGCATAACCCCCATCAGCACATGCTCTCAGAAATTACTATACTTTAATCCTAACCCACTAGCTCTTGAGCAATAACTTCTCTGGCTTAGCTTTCAGAAATTATGTGCCTTTCATAAAGTGTGGTAACAGGTTCTTCCTACCTTCGTCATGAAGTTGGCATTGTTCTCTCTCCATTACAGGGGGTTCTCTATTCTAGGAAGTAGATGTAAATAGGTTTTTTGTTTTTTGTTTTTTTTTTTTTTTTGCCTAAAAAGAATCCCTTTATCTTTGGTTAAAAGCACTCATCTTGGGGGTGCCTGGGTGGCTCACTTGGTTAAGTGTCAGACTATTGATTTTAGCTCACGTCATGATCTCATAGTTTGTGAGACTGAGTCCTAAGTTTTACTCCAGACTGACAGCATGATGTCTGCTTGAGATTCTCTTACCCTCTCTCTGCCCCTCACCTATTCACACACATGTGCACGCTCTCTCAAAATAAATAAAGTTAAAAAATAAATAAAAGCACCCATCTTGTATATTACACAGTTCTGGAAAGACTGCAAATAAGAGAACTCAGCACAATGGTCAGATATGGACAATCTGATTATTCCATTCTCCAACAAAAAATGATTAATCCAAACAGTGGGCATGTGAATTCTTCTCTGGTATTGACACATGGAAAATGAAAGGGAAAAAAACTTAAATTTTCCATCTTTGGTCACAATAAAGTATGTTTGACTCATATACATTCCCTGACATTTGAAGATTTAACCACAACAGGTAAAAATAAAGACAATATATAATAATTTTTTTTAAAGCTCATGAAAGATGATACTTACTATATCATAGTGGCATTGAACTGAATACTTAGGCCAAGGCACTTTGACCCTGTGATCTCCCTATTACCTTTCCCAGTTTCAGGAATATCCGTTTTAATTTTTTGTTAAATTATCTTGAGTTGCTAGTCTTTAAAATTGCACATAGAAATTATTACTGTAGTAAATAAGGTGATCCTCTTTTAAGGTATACAATAATTACAATAACTAATACATACTGCATATTTGTATTTGGGACTGTTCCAGGGGGTTTCTACATATTAGTTTTAATCCTCTCAACTCTAAAATATTTAAGGCACACAGAAGTTAAATTGCTCAAGGCTTCAAGGGCAGAGTTGCAATCTGTGTCCAGGCGGTCTGACTCTAAAACTGACCTTAAAGCAAGTTTATATACTGAACAGGAGAGATGAGGTATGTTGTGGCTCAAAAAAACATCACTTTTGGTGTAATAAAACCTAAGAGTTGTTGTATACTTGTTTAGTTGCTGCCAATACTGAAGTTGAGACTTTAATACTTTTTCAGTGTTGTTGAATGACAAAAATTGTATATATTTAAGGTGTAGAATTTTCACTGTAATCCTGTGGTGTAGAGAGGATTAGCAAATAAGGAAACTAACTCGAATATTATTGTAGCTTATTCAATTCATAACTAGGGAGAAAAGGTAATGGGATCTAAATAACCATCTGAAATCCAGAGTTGTGCTCGTCACTCTGCTTGACCAGAGACATGTAAATGTTAAGAGACTTACTTTGGGTCATGGGTCTTTTTCAATTAAAAGACAAAAACCTACTTTAAGAGAGAAAAGTAAGCTCTCTGCATAGAATTGTGTTCATAGCAAATCAGTTTTAACTCCAAATTCCATTTGACCTTACAAGGTAGAAATAAATGCTATGCAAATAAGTAGAGGAAGAAATGTTTAGCACAGGATAAGAAGAGGAGGGCAATGGACGTAGGACCTGAATTTTAAAAAATTGGCCAAAGGAAAAGGAAAGTAGATATTTAAGAGAGACTACAACAGCTTGAATAAAGCAGAATGGAAAAGAGCAGGATGACAGAGGTGTTCACTGTGAGTAGAATGGCTGTGAAGACATTTGACAATTTGTCTGGGGCCAGGCTGTTAAGAGCTGTTGGGCTTCGATAAATCAAATGCAGTTGGTAATGGAGAATCATCATAGGCTTTTGTAAAAATGAGTGGTGTGACCGGTTCATTTTCCAACTAGTGAGTCAACATCCAAAATGAACAAAATATTGCTCAAACACTGTAGGAATCAATGGAATAAAGGCATATCTCAATGGTATCATGTGAGTAGACAACGGTCATGCAAACACACAAGACGTAGTGAAATGGGTCCTATACAGATGTATAAACAAAGCTGCAGAGCTCTATAAAGAGTACTGACAGTCCCCAAATAAATTCAGATATCAAGGTAATGGGAGCGGGGGTTGAGATGAATTTTCAAGTAAAGGAGAGTAGAACACACATTTGATATAAGCAGGTATAAGCCATCTCCTTTTGGCTTTTAACACTGTTTTCATTATTACCTCCGTATTTCAGTATAGGTCCCATCAAATCATCATGATGAATACCTTGGCTAACTGTGTGGAACATACCAATAGGTAGAAATTTGGAAGAATCACTCATATTAGCAGTATCCTTCTGAGTTTAAAAAGTTAGGAAAAATGTATTGAATATTATTGTATTGCCCACATCTGTATATTTTACTAATTTTCATTGGAACCGTGCAACATGCTTCAATATGCACATGGTGACTTCTCAACAAATATTTGTGTAGTGAATAAACTTGGTTCGTATTTTTTCTCTACACAACAATGTGTTTGGAATTATTAATGCACATGCCATCATAAATGTTTACTATAAATATTTAAATTTCCTTACCTCATGCTGTACTCAGAGTTGATTGCTTTTCAGCTTATAAGTGAAAGGTCACCACGTAGAAGTAGAGGAAAATGAAATTGGTGACTTATAAACGCATTTATTTAAATGGAATCAGGGCAGCAAAACCTAATTCTATATATAGTATTGTGAATTATTCATATTTTTTGTAGAAGTGGGCCACAAGCATTTGATGACATTTTGTAAATTCTAACATTGTTATTATGCTGAATCCTATTGTGGTGCACATTTACAGTAACTTCACAGGTGTCCTAAAAAACAAATACTAAGACATTACCCCCTCAGTACATATTGTTTTAATTACAACTGTATCTTCAAACAGCTTAATTAGTTGACACATCTTTCAATTATTCAGAAGACCAAACAGCTGAATTATTTTTGGTTATTGGCTTAATAGGTACAAATAGTGATTATGTAGACTAAAATGCTAAGAGAAAATGGAACAGAACTGAGTTTTGATTTATCTATACTCAGACTGAGCCAGAATTGTTCACATTACTGAAAATAGCATCAAGTTTCTAGCATCAAGTTTCTATAATCCTCAGAGGTTCAAAATATGTAATTGACCATTTGGCCCAATACACATAGAGGAGCTAGTTCCTATACCTATTAAATTTAAATGGAAAGCAGAACATGACCCCATATAAACAAAATCCTTGTAACTTAACTATTCAAAAGAAAACCTATGTTCACCTTAATCTGATTTAAATATTCATCCCTGTGATTCTGTGGCAATAACTTTTTCTGGCAACCTTCACTTTCCTTCCTTCCTCTCTCCATCAATGGTAATGCTTGGACAAAGGGACACAGAAGAGTGGAGTGAGATGCTCCTCTATGGTTAATGAGAAGTATATAAACTTAAAATGTCCATATATCAAAATATCCATGCAATAATGACCAAAATATCCTATGTTATCTGTGTCAGTTTAAAAACTGGAGCATTTTTTTTTTTTTTTTTTGACAGAGAGAGAGAGAGCGCGAGCGAGCAAGCAAGCATGAGCGGGGGAGGGGCAGAGAGAGAGGGAGTCACAGAATCCGAAGCAGGCTCCAGGCTCTGAGCTGTCAGCACAGAGCCTGACGCGGGCTCGAACTCACAGACCAAGAGATCATGACCTGAGCTGAAGTTGGACGCTCAACCAACTGAACCACACAGGCACCCTGAGAACTGGAGCATTTTAATGCTGAGAAACCTGAAGTTCAATGTCTTCTCTTTCAATAAAGCTAAACTTGCTATATGTGTATAGGTTGAACCTGTGATCATTAAGTATATTTTCTGTTTCTTAATGTTGATAACTGCATGCATTTGTTCAGTATGTGAGCACTCCTTTGCTCTTGGTGTACAAAAGGTAGAGGTATTTTTAGGAGTGTAGTTTAGAAAAAATAGCACAAAACTGGAGATGTTAATTCAATCAAGTCAGGTTTTCTCTATCACAGGCCTAACTTCTCTCAACCTCAAAATTTTAATCCATAAAAAGAGCATAATTGCCATACTCACAGGGTGGCTGTGAATTAATAGACGTGAAACCACTTTTAAAAACATTGTTGTAAGATATGCAAATCCAAGGTGTTAAGAGATTGTTGTATAAAAATGAAAGATTGGCCTACAATCCAGAAATGATAAATTTTAATGTGAGTTTTATGTAAATGATCTTTAGATGCTTAGCAGGCAGAGATATAATCTTTCTGACCCATTAATGCCTTTCATCGTGCCAACCTAAAATAAACTTAAAAAGGCTTATATAATTAAAAAATGTAACCTTCACCTTGTGTTACCTCTCTTTCTTGAACTTTAAGGTTATCATGCTACACGCCTTTATAAGACAGAGCAAACCGATGTTACTTTGAAACAACCAGGCTACTGGACACATTTTCTAAGGAGTAGCAGTATTGACAGCTCTCATTTCAATAGTTTAATCTACTTGTTAAAGAAGAAAATAGCCTTATAAATCTCGAGCTGAGAAAGGAAACCATCTAAAATTCAAGCATAAAGTCTAGTGAATGAAGTTTTTTTAATTGAAAAGATTAGAGATATTCATGTTTAAAACAATCATGGCTATGAAGAAAAGTAGTATTTTTATGGCATCATGATCTCTTTTTCAACGAACATTTGAACTGGTGAAGGGCCCCAAAACAGTGGATTATGTTCACAGAATTTGAGTTGCTAATGAGTTTTCTTGTAGCTTTAGTTAATAATCTCAAAATGTCAATATTTAAAAATAATTTTACAAAGGTGTAAAATGTCTGTATCAAGTCCAAATTCTATTGGTGTTTCACAAGGCATTCTAACTAACTGGTTTTATAACCGTTACTTTCATGGTACTAATCTAAAGGACTCCAAACACTTGGTCAACTCACACACTAGTTGGCATTTTACGGACCTATCAACATGTTCCTTTAAGCAAATCTTATACCAAGATTCCCACTCAAGGTTTATAGAGAGTTTATGAACATTTTCAGATCACATATATGTTGAAAAGTCGGTAAACATTTTGGCTCCAGTCCACGATAAGGACCCATATACATACCATTCTATTTGTCATTTCAGTTTTCACAAACCCATAAAGTGAGTTTATGGAAGCTTTAGAGAAGTGGTAGGCAAATCTTTCTGTAAAAGGCAATATTCCTGGCTTTGTAGGCCATAAGGTTATTAGCCAAACTACTCAACTCTGCTGCTATAGAACAGCCATTGGACAATAAGCAAACAAATAAGCAGGAATCTATTCCAATAAAACTGTATTTACAAAATTAGGCAATGTGACAGATCTGGCCACAGGCCATAGTTTACTAACCCTTATGCTGGGGAACCCTTGACGCTAAGAGTTGGGGAACCAACTCTTAGAACAGGCCATAGCTGTAACAGAACTTCAAACATCTGGTGTTTGGAAGCCAGTGTTCCCAGAATTAGTGTAGCTCACTTTTCAACTCCTAACACTATAAGATGTCCCTCAATACTTGATTCTCTATGTAATTATTATTATTATTTTTTTTTACCTAAAACTGTGGTCACCCAGATCAGGGGCTATAATCCTGCTATGGCTGAATGTGTCTCCTGAAATTCAGTTTAAGCTCTAAACCCCAGTGTGATACTTGGAGACAAGGCCTTTAGAAGGTAATTGGATCTGATGAGATCAGGAGGGTGGGGTCTCCACGACTGGATTAGTGCCCTTATAAGAGGAGAACCAAGAGATTTCTCTCACTCTCTCCCCACCAGGTAAGAGGACAGTGAGAAGATGGTCACTTGCAAGTCAGCAAGAGAGCCCTCACCAGAACCTGTCCATTTTAGCATTCTCCTAAAGAACTATGAGAAAATAAATTTGTTGTTTAAGCCACCCAGTCTACAGTATTTTGTTATGAAAGCCTGAGCAGACTAAGACAATGGATCTTGAGGACAAGAGCTATCACCTTTAGAATGGCAGAACAATGAACTGGAAGAATAGTTTTCCTGATTATTTTGTAAAACAGAGACCATGCCATTCCAGGACCAAAAAGCCCCAACAGATTTTGTTAGGAAAAACAAAAACAAAAACAAAAAACAAAACAAAAAAAACCCTCCATCTTGTTCAACAGCTAGATGACTTACTAGTTATTTGGTTTTTTTCCTTACAAGCAAACCTCTTTTTAACTAGTAAAGGAGATGTGGGTGAGTTCACCTCACACTTCAGTTTATTGAGTTCTGGTTATTTGGTATAATCTCTCCAGGCCATTTCTTGAGATTTGATGTCAGTATTCACTTGTGGGGCCAAATACCATGAATGCATTCACAGCTGTTATTCACCTCAGGATGGTGATGAAAAGCCTCACTCAGAGCCAATATAATCAGGGTGTCCCGATGATAACTGATCACATGGGTAATACCTGATGGATTTCGGTAGGGCTACCCATCCAAGAATGTAATAAACTCGTCCAAGAATGTAACCAATACTGCCCTTGCCCTCCTGTGCTATCCATTTCGTTCCTTCTTTGTAATCACTTTGATCCACTGTTTTGGTACAATACATGAGACTACTATTGCCATTTCTCTTGCATCTATTATTCCCTTAGATGGGCCAGAGCAGTACAGGATCATAGAGTCCTTGGCAGCAACCGGAATAAAGTACCATACAAAAAACCAAACTTAGAATTAGTGTTACAATAGCCAAAAAAAATTCCTTTGTGTTAGTGACTGTCATGAAGTCCCAATGAAATTAAGGTCTTCTTTAATTTTGGCTCCAGTCTTTAACTGGGTTCTTGTTGGTTAGCAAATGTCCACAAGTTGAAGAATATTTTCACATATTTGCTCCTTTAAAAGGCCATCAATCTCTGTTACTTCCCCTGCCTAAAGATAAAATCAGAAGTGAAACTGCAGTTCTAAGAGCACAGTCTGAACATCAATGGTGGTGAAATGAGTTTCTTAATGGGGAGCAACAGGAGCAGGGATCCCAAATGCCGAGAGGACATAACGAGTAGCCCAGCGAATCACACCTAAGAGATTCTCCTCAACGATACACTATTCTTTTCTGGTCCCACTGAAATATCCAGGAACAGATACAAATTTATTATTTCCATATAAGATTATCAATCAGAGGCTCTTGCTGTTATTGGGTTAGAATACTTGTGTTCTATAAATCTCCCATCCTCCTAGAATTTCCTATATAGTCTGTACTTGCTTAGAATCAGTACAGTTGCACAGTATAAGCAAGGGTTGGCAAAGACCTAAGAGGATTATCCTGAATACTCGCAGGAATCCTCTTTAACTAAAAATTAACAACTTCAAACATGTACACTTAAAAGCCCATTCCTCTTTGGATAGTAAGGGGTAGCCAGCAGCCAAAACCCTAAACCACAGTTCAACCCTCAATTTTCATTTCCTAAAAATGCACAGGCCATCAGATACCAAGAATTCTTACAGGTAATTTCAGTACCAGAAGGTTTCCTTCTTAGGTGTCTCCACTCATTCTCATATAATCACATCAATGTGACAGATCCTTAGGAGTATGCCAAATGAGCTAGACCATGCTCAAAGGGGTCATCTGGGCTGAGGACTAACAAGGAATCATTAGATACAGCTGCTGTTGCTTCCACCTAATTTTACTACTCAACCAGGAAATAAACAATATAATATGCACGTATGCGGTCAAGGCAACACCTTCCGGTCAAGGCAACACCTACTTGTCAGGTTCCTCCCCATGGCACACCTCAGTTCAGAGGTCTTGGTACTCTTCGTGGAGAGTGAGGAGTCACCCTGATGAAGAAACTCCAGAGGCTTGAGCTTATGGTCTTCCCACAAACCACCCCCCCCCCCACCCAGGGTCCACTTTAGTAGACCCAGGGTCAACTTTATAGACCATGATTCTGCAACAGTAACCATTTCTTGCTATGCTACAGATATATACATGTTTCATTTGTCCTCCATCAGATGACACAAGATAATTTGGCAAGCCTGGTCATGGCCTTCCTCAGACACCACATGAAATTATGTATAAAATTATATCATTACAGGGGCTCCTGGATGGCGCAGTCGGTTAAGCGTCCGACTTCAGCCAGGTCACGATCTCGCGGTCCATGAGTTTGAGCCCCGCGTCGGGCTCTGGGCTGATGGCTCAGAGCCTGGAGCCTGTTTCCGATTCTGTGTCTCCCTCTCTCTCTGCCCCTCCCCCGTTCATGCTCTGTCTCTCTCTGTCCCAAAAATAAACAAACATTTAAAAAAAAATTAAAAAAAATATCATTACATCTTTATTTTTCTGTAGAAAAATGCCATTCTTTCATCTAAGTGGTCTGTGACCCCAAGCTTAAGAAAACAAAACAAAAAATCCCAGTGTTATAGAGGTGCCATCCAAACAAGGGAACAAGTGATATAACTATAGCATTTAACCCAAAACAATGAAAAAAAATTTTTGTTAGGATAATAGTCTAGCATGATTCTAATTTATAAGGATATAGATTTACCCCATTAGTGAATTCAAAAGAAAATTAGAATTTGAGTCAAACTCCAGAAAGTATTTCTGAGAAATGCCTATATGTTGGACACTAACGTGATTTTTATTGTACCTGTCACAACCACATGCTGTAGTTTTGGAATTAGCACTAACTCCACAAAATTAGCTTCCAATTTATTGAAGACATGGTCGTTATTCAGTAAGCGAGTAGTTATTGACTACTTATTGAAAGCATGGTATACTTTTTTTTCTAGGAAATTCAGGGGTAAACATGTCTTTGTTCTTATGGGAGGTAGGCCCTTAAGGTAAAATATTAGAGGCAGAAGGTGTTCAAAGATAAATAAATGAAAGACTATTTTGGGCTATTAAGAAAATACAACAGAATAATGTGAAGGAAAGGAGTAAAATGGGCAGGGGAGAGGGTGGGAATTTTTCCTGTAGGCGAGGTAGTCAGAAAATGCCACACTAGGTCTGTGTGTGTGTGTGCGTGTAACAAGATTGCATAGAGTTAAAAGGATATTTTCTCTGTCCTCAAGAAATATGGAAAAAATACATAATAAAATATGAAATTTCACAAATGGTATGCTTGAAATGTTGAGCTGTGGAATACAGACAATGAAACAAATTTGACCAGTGCAAGAGGCCCATTTGTCTATCTGCATGTATTAGCTTCTTGAACTATGTTTTGGATATAAAGTGTGCAATATAATCTTTTAGAATGCTGTTGTAATATAAGCTTGTCATTATTTCAACTTGTTTATAGTTAACTTCCTACAAATTGCCTCTTATGTATGTACTTAGCTAAATTTAGTTGAAGATAGATGTATTCATTTAAGATAAAAGGTCATGAAGAAAATGATAATTATTCAGAAACAGGAAGTGCGCCTGGGCGGCTCAGTTGGTTAAGCATCTGACTCTTGGTTTTGGCTCAGGTCATGATCTTGAGGTTTCATGGCTGTGCACTGACAGTGTGGAGCCTGCTTGGGCTTTCTCTTTCTTTCTCTCTCTCTGCCCCTCCCCCGCTCACGTGCGGGCACACGTTAGCTCTGTCTCAAAATAAACTGAAAGAAAAAAATAGGAAGCAAGACCAGTCTAATGGCATAATTAGATATAGTTTGGTTTTGGAGAACACGATAAATGTTGAAAAAACCAAGAGGCAGGTACTTTAAGAATAGTTATTGATGGGCTATAATGTGAGAAGCATATAAGTCCAATCCAAATCAGAGTTGGTCCAATTCTATTTAACAATATTTCTTGAACACACACAGATGAAGAGTTATTTAAAACTTAGAGGAATCACGACACTACATCTTTAAAATATTCAGCATAATGTTAATAGCTTGGCCTCTGGTATTAGGCTCTCCAGGTTGAAATCCAAATTCTATTATATACCAATGTTCCGTACCTCCGTTTCCTCATCTTTAAAATATATTTTGGGTGATTTTTAAAAGTTACAGGAGATAAAAAAAAATGAACATTTTTAAATGAAAACTAATAACTATTAACTAGCTTTAATATCAATAGGCATAATACTCACTCTTAAGAGAGATGCAAAGTTCTGTGGAATTCAGAAAATAGGAAAGTTAATAAGTTGGGATTGAGCTGCACCTGTAACTAAGAAGCATTCTAACATGTAGAAATGGAGGGAAAAGGGCAAGAAGAAAGAGGGGGTGGAAAAGCAAGGATCTTTTAGAGCAGTCAAGTAAACCCATTTTTCTGGATTGATGGTACCTGGCTTGAAAAAGTAGGAGTTTAATTTATTCACCCTGTACTGATTCATTGATTAAACCAATTTTTTCCCCAACTCTGTGTGAGCTATGAGGATGTAGAACGAAAAACAAAAATAAGGCAGGATGGAAAGATGCTTTGGACACAGATTGTAGGTTGCTGCACTGCCTGAGACTTCATAGTATTCATTCTCTAGATGAAAGGGGACTCTAATACACATGACACTGAGGATGAAAATAGTAAGCAGTCACCTAATTAGAAGAAGTTGTGTAAGACATTTAACTCCACAACAAGCACCATCCCAGGAGGGCATGAAGAGGCTCTTGTAACCAAAGAGAGTCACAAACACATTCTCATCCTCATGGTGTACCTAATCTATTAGAATGGTTAAAGAACAAGGTGATAAAACATTTAATGAAATTTAGTTCAAAACTTACCACTGCCAACCAATATGAGTGTTTGTTACATATTTCTAAAAAGGATTTATAGGAGATGAAACATTCCCTGGTAAGAATAAAGGTAAAAGGGAGCTTACTACAGGCAGATTTATACAAGCTTGCAAAGAAATGATTCCAAGGAAGACAGGTTAGCTAAACATGCATAGCCTTAGAAAGACCATAATTACAACATTGTATTTAGATAGAGTGTCAATGGATGTATTATTACATAATATGATCTATGTATTCAAAAATATTCCCTACAAATATAAGACACATTTTGGGGAAAAAGGACTAATATGTAATCTCTTTTTCAATCAAATCAATGTCATGCTTATTCCAACAACTACAGTTCTTTCCAAATATTCGAGAGTATAAATGAATAACTGCATGTTGTCTTAGAAGGATTTGATTTGGAATAGTGTAAAAAAAAAAAAAAGCTTAACTGCAAAGGCATACAAATCCAGCTTGTATATGAAACTAAAATTAAATGGCTGGCAAGATTTTTAAGAATTTGAATGTGTAAACATGATTGTTTCTACCCAGAAAATCTTCTAGAGATTTCTTTTAAGCATCAGCATTATGTTAAGAAACACTTGTAAGGCCTCCAATTCATCCCTAGAAAGCTGATGTGCTAAATGAACAACTGAGGCCAATTTAGTTCTACAGGGACATAAAAAGTACTTCTCTGAAAAAGCTGGTTATTTCTAATAAAATATAAAGGATCTGCTAAGGGGAAAGATTAGTGAGACAATAAAAGTAAGAGAAGACAAGGTATAAATACAAAATGGCAGAAGAAGAAATAAATGTCAACAAATAAAAAATACTCTCCCTCAAGCAACAATGTATTCTCAAATATATTCAAGCAAACAGCACATATACTCATTTTTCCCTTTATAAATGATAGTGAAACAAGGAGAATGGCTTAGGAACTCATAGAGTTGACAAGGATTTAGCAGCTGTGTATAAAAATGCGGTGTTTGGTTTCTCATAGGGAACCTTGTTTTAAGTTTTGATTCACAGTTTATGGGAATATGGAACATTTTAGCTTGGTTTAATGGTTAGAAAAAGAAAAGGAAATAACCTTTTGTCCTACATTCAGCTCTTGCAAGAATCCAGATCTTACCAGGAAAAGAATAAAAATATACATATGTAAACGCAGAAAATAATTGGCCAAACACAGATATTTAAAGCATTTAAACAAAGTGTCTGCATTTCTTATTCATGGTCACCTTACAAAATTTACCTTAAAACAAATTTATTCAGAACAGAATAAAACTACTAATACATAAAAAATTACGAGAGACTCGGCTTATAAAATCAAAAGACATAAATTTGGCTATCAAGATGCTATGCTGTGAATTGTTGAAGTAATGATTATTGCTATCTTTCCCATGACACCTCAGGCACTAAGAGAACCATCATCCCTCAATTTACATAATACACTGAATGCTGTGAAAGTGATGTTTATGCCCCAGCCAGTGGCAGAGTTAGGTAGATAATCTGTTTGACTACAAATGTAATGCTTTGATTTGCTAACCAACTCAGATTTTTTTTTCAATAGGAGCACAGTCATCAGTAGGCATATTTTAAGTTAAAGCAAAACATTCTGTTGTACAATTTTAGACATGATATTAAGTCTTTGTGCAGAATATCTCATGTCTCCTGTTAATCTATTTTTAATATCTCACTTCAAATATAGGACCATATTCCTTTCACCACTCCATTTCAGATCTTTCTTTAAAATCGACATAACATAACTGATAGGTGTGTGTATGTATTACATCTGAATTCCAAAATAAAATAGTAGGGTGAATTATTTTTTTAAACCACTAAATATAACGAAATTGAAAGCAACATATGGGAAAGGCAATGAAAAAGGCAATCCTAAACCAACTGGTGGCTCTAGCCATGAGTTCTGAGACCTTGGAAATTAAATGATGTTTCTGTATGTTCTCTTATCACCAAGTTGGGAACATTCTTCGATTAACAAAAACCTATAAAAGTTTACATTCATGTAACAAGAGAAAGGCACTCCTGTGCCCATCCATCTTTCTTTCTCTTGCTCTTATTCTCTCCTTGTGTCATCTCTATACTGCTTATTCATCAACACTTGATCATGCATACTAAGCATGTTTATAACATTACATGACATAAGGTCCCTTCTACATGGGACTACATACTTCTATGATAGACCCTATAAATTAGACACAAAATTGAGCAAAAATTTTGAGTTTACATTTTCTGAATCATTCTTCCCGTTTTAGGTTAAATATACAACTTGTTTCAAGCAAATGGTACCTACATATTTTTTCCTAGTGGTACTCCAAACTTGCCTCTGCTTGGGTAAAGAAAGGTAACGATGTTACAGGAAACAGAAATTCCATTTGAAAAATAGGGATCTAAACTATTGTATCTAAACACTACAGGTATCTATGTATCTAAACATTACAAAGATGATGCTGTTTATACGTAGGTTATTATTTATAAAGTTAACCTAATGCAGGAGGATCTATAGCTCTTACTTTCTCTTGTGTTTCAAAATTAAGCACTGCTTTTCAGACAATGCTCACCAAAGTTCATGTCTCTTAAACTTTATAATAGGAAGTAGTAGAGAGTTCTAGTTTTGTCCTTAGTTGATGACTTAAAGCACAAGTAATCTGAATTTTTGGCTGTGGTTGGATCTATTTGCTTTAGGAAAGAGATAAGCATGTCTATATGAAAAGGTGTCCTACTTCCCAAAGGAGGGGACCTCGGTAGGCATGGAGGACACTGAATAAAAATTTGCATCTTTATCAATAATGTATTATAGGTCTATTGAAGTTTTATTTCTATCTTTTCTCCCAGAAAAGCAAAAAATGTTCTGGAAATTTGAACTGGTATGTCAACGTAAGGTCTTAACATTTGGGGTAGATAGTACACGGCAACTGCGTAGGCCAATATTTTAATCATAAGCTGGAAGGTATAGCCTATAAAAAAATCTTCTTAAAGTAGAGCACACAGAATTGTTATCTGTAACTTGAGATGACAACATATTTTTCACAGTATGCAATGAGTTTTTAAATCATTCACTATTTAGAAGATACTATTTAAAACTTATTAAATTGAGAAAAAATTATAAAAGCTAGAATTAACGAATATGGCTAAATTATTTCACATCTCTCTTCATAGCAGAGATACAGTAAGCCATACAAAACATCAATTTAAAGCAAATGAATAAAGAAAAAATAAGATTCTTGAAAATTGAAATTTCCTACATAATCACGGAGTCAAAACATTTAATAGAAATAATGCTTTTTTATATGAGATATCTATTAGCTCATGTCAAATAGTACTAAGGATTTTTTAAATATTATTTTACTAACTATAAAATGCTTTGAATCCTTGCCATCAGAATCAGACATTAGTATATAAGAGGTATTATTCCAATATTATTCTGAAATAATTATCACATGAGGAAAACAAAAAAAAAAAAAAAAGAAAACCTATGCTAATAGTATGTCGTCCTTGACTAACTGCCCAATTTCCTTCTTTGAAGGTAAACTTATTTTTCAATTCTAAATGTCTTTCCAGGCACCTTCCTGTGTTTTTTTTTTAAATATCTTTTGAGATCATATGTATTTTCTCTGTTATTCAACTCATTCATAGGACATCGATTTACAAATATTAACCAACTTCACTTTCCTGTATTATTTGTATACTAATTTGTTTTAAAGCTCATCTCTTTTAGATAGCATAAAAGTTAATTTTGCCTTTTTACACTCTATTTGTAGGAGTTGCCAAAATGAAATTCCACAGATTGAGTGACTTAAATTTATTTTCTCCTGATTCGGGAGGCTAGAATTTAAAGATCAAGGTGTTGGCAGGTTTGGTTTCTTCTGAGTGCTCACTCTGGCTTGAGATGCCTGCCTTCTATGTCCTCACTTCCCACTGTGTGCACCCATGTACAAATTTTCTCTTATAAGTACTAGTCGTGATGGATTAGGACCCACCCTTGAAACTTTATTTTAACTGTGTCTTTGAAAATTGTATCTCCAAATATTATATTCTAGTGTACTAATGGTTAGCACTTCAATATATGAATTTGGGGGGAGAGGGACACAATTCAGTTTAGAATATTACCTAATGATCTCTGCCTTTTAACTGGAATGTTTGGTCTACGATTTCACATGATTCTTAATATATTTAAATTTAGGTCTGGGGCACCTGCGTGGCTCAGTCAGCTAAGCACCTGACTTCGGTTCAGGTCATGATCTCATGGCTGGTGGGTTCCAGCCCCGCATTGGGCTCTGTGCTGAGAGCTCAGAGCCTGGAGCCTGCTTCGGATCCTGTGTCTCCCGCTCTCTCTGCTCCTCCCTCCCTCATGCTCTCTCAAAATTAAACATTAAAAAAATTAAATGAATTTAGGTCTGCTACTTTGCCATTTTCTATTTGCCCTACTATATGTGTGTGTATGTGTGTGTGTAGGTGTGTGCCCTACTATATGTGTGTGTGTACATACATATAAAATTATATATATTTACTTTGGATTAACTGTATGTTATTTACTACTTCATTTTAATTCCTTTATTGGCATTTTAGCCCTACCTCTTTTCTGCATGTGTAGTGGCTCAAAGGCTTACGATAGGTATCCTCCACTTGTCAGAGTTCACTTAAAGTTACCACTGTGCCCCTTCATATAAAATAACTTTGCAACAGTTAAGTACCATTTCTCCCATGGTTTTGCTATGATTTTTTCATTTTTTTGTTTCAAATTTTAATTTAAATTCTAGTTAGTTAACATTTAGTGTAATAGTTTCAGGAGAATTTAGTGATTCATCACTTATGTATAACACACAGTACTCATCAAAACAGGTGGCCCTAATATTACATCTACATAGATTATAAGCTCCACAATAAAACTTTATATTTTAGTTATATCTTTGGAATTTATTAATAAAGGACATTTATTTCTTTCAGTCACTTCATTCCTTCTTTCTTATGTCATTTTCCTTCAGCCCAAAATGCTTGTTAGATTTCTTAGAGCACAGGGACTTATCTTGTTACAAGTTCATGCCGTTTCTTAATTTCTAAATTTATTATTCATTAAATTTGGGTAAATTCTAGCTAGTATTTTTCTAACATGTTTCATACTCCAATCTCTAATTTTAAGACTGAAAATACACATGATAAAACAACTGATATTATCTCACACTTTATGGTTTTTTCTGTTTAGATTTATTGACTTCATCCTTTAATCTTCAAATAATTTCTCTGATCTTTTGATATTTTTCTCTGCCATTTACCATTGGCTATGAAGCCTATCCATGTATTTTTTTAAAATATAGATATTTATGAATACACATAATATACTTTAAGGTTTTATAGACACCTATTGTACTATTTCATTAGAGTATATTTCCATTATATATGAGTTAAATAATCTTAACATTTGATATTGAATATAACAAAATTACTTAAATAAATTTACAGATTTACTTAATGATGGAGCTGTAAAATAACACTGGACTCTCAGCTGTTTTTCTGATAAAAAGGGGCAAAGTTAAATTGATATTAAATAATTAGAAGCAAAAATATTTAATACAGTCTTAATAAAAAGCTGATGAAAAATTGTGTCTAATACTCCTTAATAGACATTATTCAGCATAACTTAACCTTAAATCTTGTTTTTTTCAAACATACATTAGCAAAGTATGAAATGTGTTAAAAAACATTAATCAACAATTAGTTTTCACTGTTACGTTAGTTCGTCAGCTTTTCTGCATATATTTTCTCAAGTCAATTAAACATTGAGTGTGTGCTCAATTTCAATATTCTATCACAAATAACTCAATTACTGAATGCTTATGATGACATAAACAAGCAGTTTGTTGGTCTATCTTTCCATTATTTACCATTTAAAATCAGTGCAAGCGATATATATTACATGTATTTGAGCATATGGAAAATATGATCTCTTTGAAATAAAATTTTAATAGTATTTTATTTATTACATTTTAAAAATGGGAATTTAATAAAAAATTAGTATACAGAGAATTTTTTAATGTTTCAGACTTTCAATAAACTGAAATGCAATAAATATGATTCTACTTAAGGTCGGGGTACATGTTGCAAATACACTAAATTAGTAGCTATAGGGCTATGAATATTAGCATCTAAAAATTAAAATTCTGAATATTCTTACATATGAAAGAATACTATTTTGTCATTGCCCTCATTCTTACATAATGGCATGTTTCACTTAAAATGACAGCATTTTACAAAGGATAGAAAATTAATGCTCTAACCCACTCCTTTTTAGGATGGTATTGGGGTTAGGTCTTTAGGAGGTGATTAGGTCATAAAAACTGAATCCTATGAATGGCATCAGTACCTTATAAAAAAGGATCCCAGAGAGCTAGCTTGTCCCCTCCACCATGAGAGGGCACAGGGAGACACTGGCAATCTGCAGCTCGAAGGCAGCCTTCCCCAGAACTTGACCATGGTGGAACTCTGAGGACTTCCAGCCTTCAGAACTATGAGAAATTTCTGTTGTTTGTAAACCATCCAGTGTATACAGCACCCTGAATGGTGCTAACCTAAGACACTAATCTAATGATGCTATGCAACTTGCCTGTGGTCATAGCTGAGAAGTGGCAGATAGGAGAGTGGAATTAGATCTCTGTAGAGCTAGTTCCAGAATACCAACCCCTTTCTAATTTACATATAACTTTTAAAAGAAGTTTGTTGCATTTCCCTATTCATGCATATTATTTTTTTCCATCCAAATTAGCAAGTGCTGTACACAGAGAAGGAACGGCCAGTGTTCAAATAGAATCTGGCAAATGGGCGGCAAAAATAAAATTTCCTTCTAAAACCTAAGTTAAAACCTACATGAGTATGTGTATGTGAACATGTATTATTTTCTTGAAACAGTAAATATTCATAAATATTAACAGAAGTCATTTTCTACAGAACATTAAGATGATCATTCATCAAGACTGTTTTTAAGTTTTATGCCATGTGCTCTTAAATACAAGATTATATTCATCATATCGTGATTTTAGGAAGATGACCTTGTTCCAATGTCTGCCATTAGATAGAATAAGGCTTGCTTCCTCCTAAAAGTAGTAGACGTGAAAAGCAAAAAAAAAAAAAAAATAGATAAAAAAAAAAAAAAAAAAAAAAAAACACAGGTGTTGTAGGCAATCTCTAAGATGGCCCCAAAGATCTTGGCCCTCTGTTAGTTATACCCTTATGTAATTGCCTCCAGTTGAGTGGGGACCTGACCTATTGACTTTTAACAAGAAGAATGCAGCCTATGCATCTCAGGCAGCCTATGGAGAGGCCTAGGTGGTAAGGAGCCAAAGCCTTCCATTAGCCATGTGCATGAGCTTACGAGAGTATCATTCTGCCACAGCCTAGTCTTGAGTTGCCTGAAGTTCAGTCCAACAGCTTGCCTGCAACCTCATGAGAGACCCTGAACCAGAGGCACCCAGCTAAGCTGTACCCATATTCCTACACACAGAAACTATGGGGGTAATAAGAGTGTTGTTTTAAATCCTGAAATTTGGGAGTAACTTTTTACATAGTTGTGCAAAGCCCCTGTAATAGAGTTTAATAGAAGCAAAAACTAAAACTCAAGAGTATCATTATTTTCTTTCCCATTCCAAAAATATTGCTTTTGAGAACTAGCTCATAGCTAAAGGTCAAAATCAATCTTGGCTTTCCTTTTAAAAACTATCTTTTGTTTGCTTCCCAAAAGAGTATTTATATTTCCTAAACTTTAAGGCCACACTAGGTTTCATGTATGTTTTAAATAATAAAATCACTCTGCAAATTACATTGCTTTTTACTTCTTCTAATCACCTGGGATGATGGAAGAGAAATTATTTCCCAGTTGAGTTCCCTCGAAGTAACATGCCACAGCTAATCAGTGTTCTCACTCTGTAGTTAGAGACTGTTAGCAAAGGGGTTCTGCTTTATGATGCTGCAGGGCCACCATTATTCACCCCTGGTTTAACACCATGTAGAGGTGGCAATAGGAAATCTAATGAAGAAACCATCAAGCCCGGAGTAGTAATTTCGGGAGAAATCATGCATGGTTGTTTGAATAGGGTTGAGTAAGAATTGACATTTCACATTATTGACTGTTGTATAGGTGCTTTACCCTCTCGTCCTTTGTACATTTATGCTACTGTGATTCCTTCTGTTTTAGTAGGCAATAGAGCATATTATCACCAGAGCCCTATCTTTGTGCCAGACTTTCTTCTGCAGCTGTTCCAGTAATATTTATTTATTTATTTATTTATTTTACTAAGCAACAGTCTCTAAAAAGGCTCTGAGAGGCTTTGCTACTCTTGGTCTGGTTCCTCCCTCCCCTCCCCCTCGCCCCTTGCCCGCCACCCTAAAATCAGATTGCCTAGCTTAGAATACTCAGGGATTTTTTTTTCCTTCTTTATCTGGAGTATCTCTTTTTTCCTCTAACTGAAATAAAGTAGAACCTTTTACATATTTTATTAGAGTTGTGATATATACATGAAGTCAAATTCTCTTTTATGAAAGGTGAGCTCAGGCTTGTCAACAGAATTGAAGCAATGCTATTATAAGCACATTATAACATCTTGTCCTATTAAAAAAAATTATCTACTTGAACTTCAAAGGAGATCTAAGTAAACTTTCTTTAAACAAACTTGAAATATTGAATGTTTTTGTCTAGCTTTTAAAACTTTTTAAGTTCATGGGAAAAAAACCTACATTAATTTATAATACCTTTGTTATCTAATACAAATAGAAATATTTCTATTACTTTCATGTATCTTTTAAAAACTATAGAAGATAGAAATGCATTCTGTTTTATCAAACTAAAAAGGATATTTCTATTTCAGGGATTTAAAACAGTGATCGTTGGCATAAATGCCTGAAGAGAATTACTTAATCACCAACTGAAATTTAACTTTACCATTTTTAAAACCGTGATTCATCATTCTTGGTCGAAAATCTATAGCTGAGGTAACTATTGTTTATTATTTCCCTGAGTACTCTAGTCAAATGCCAGCATAGTTTGTTTGTTTTTTTTTTAACGAGCAACTCTTTAGAATAAATTTAACCACAAATCACCTACCAAATTAAAAACAAACCTCATTTCTCAAGTATCTAAATGCAAAATTATCCCAGTTCTTCCAGATCTAACTTCTGTAATTGTGTTTAAAATTTACACTCTGTTGCCCCATGGCAAGGACACTACAGCAGTATATTTAGCTGATGGGTCTCTAAGAGACCAATTGAAGCTATTCAGTTCACATGGTAGAAAAGAATCCAATCCAGGTGACTTATTGAGTGATTTCTTAGCTTAATCAAGAGGGCAACAAAAATAAGGCTGGTGATATTTCATCTGAGACATAATTGTTGAAGAACTAGACTCATGGCTGGAGATTAAAGATGCACTGATAGAATACTCATTTCCTTATTCTCCCATTTAAATACCTATTTATCATTGTGGTCTAGCTCCATCAATAACTGTAAACTTGTAAACATTCTCAGATTGCTCTTAACAGTGATGCTAAAAGCACAATATTGCCTAATGGGTCTGTGCCCCAATTTCAGTAGTCCTCTGGCTTGCAGAAATAAAAATTTTCCTTTCCAGTAGTCCCAGAGTTGCTACCTTTTGAAAGATGTAAAGTCCAACATCTGGTTTTTCTACTAGGTTTCCTTCCTAAAAAAAATCCAACATGTTATTGAACAAGGCTTGAATGCTCCACAAAACCGTCCAGGGGATTGCCGACCTCCTTCAGAATTGTTGCTGCAGAACCTGGTGGGCCCCTGAAATCAACTGCTTGTTTCTCCTGTAGGTGTATGTTTCCTCCAAGCCATAGGCAGTTTCCCCCCCCTTAACACATCAGACCATGTGAAGTCCAGACTCAGCTCTACATGTGACCCCAAAAGACAGAGACTGAATAGTAATAAGAGAAACACAATGAGAACATGGTACACACTGGTCATAAGTAGTTACTTCTTCCAGGCAGTTCCTAAATTTGCAACCTCAGCCTTGAATTCAACACAACCCAGATAGGGCAAATAAGTCTTTCTTTACTTACTGTATTATTTTAGTAGTCCAGGAGGGAGAAAATGGTGACTCAGATACATGTGTATTTCTAAACACATGTATATATTTGAAGTGAATACTGGATTTCATGATGGATTGCAGGTAGAAGTGGAAGCTGATCAGGTTAGCATAGAACTCTATGATGGAATAGGTGTGGGAAATAAAGAAAAGCTCTTTTCATGGTTTTGAAAATCTGGAAACCCTCTCTCACCCACAAAGCATTGCTATTCCAGTTTTCACCTAATACCGTACAGACTCAAAGGGCTAGAAGGAAATGCCCCATTTCAGTACCTACCTCTTCATGGTAAGTCTATTCCCTTAAAAGCTCAAATGCTTAAACCATAATAATTCTTGTTTAAAGGGACAGGCTGTAATTTGCCTTAATAAAGTTACCTAAGTAGAGAGATTTTTAACATGTAAAAAGTCAATAGCTGGATGCCTGTTTAAATGGACATGTAAAAAGCACAATGTAGAAAGCATAGTGAATCAGCCATGAAATCCCATCAATATAGTCTGTAACTACCTTCTGTAAAATGGCTAGACAGATTTTCATTGATTTTGTTATTTTTCATTGAATTTAGAGTGCAGTTTCCTAATAATACTTTTGACTCATCTTAAGTATTCTCCCAAAGATAGAGGCAGACATTCTTCAGCAAACCCAACACTATGGTATAGGGGAGACCCTGATGATGCATTGCTAAGTAAGAGGTCTCTCAATGGTTACTTCTTCAGTGGTCTTCCGGACCATGATTTGTAAAACACTATCCCTCACTCTGCCTTCCCAAACTCCTTTTTCTTTCTTCACAGCTTTATCACTATCTGGCCAAGTTATGAATTTACTGTTTTACCTTTTTTTTTGCCTGCCTCTCCTTCCTCGGATCCAGAATGGAGGGCAAGTTTTGCTATGTGTTTTGCTTACCACGGTATGTCCAGCAGAGACTAGCGCCTTATACACAGAAAGCAAGCACTTAATATCTCTTGTGAAAGGTGTGCATGGATGAATAAATGCTCCATATTATTTCTGGCTGCAGTCACTAGTAAAATCAGTCATTTAGCTTCTGCTCCAGCCTTAGCCCTTTAAAGACAAAATAGGGAAATGTCAACTTCTTTGTCACTTCTGACATTCCTGAACTAGTGTGTGATCAATGATTATGTTAGCACACAGGCTACCATTGTACCTCATCAGTAACACAACATCAGGAATAGAGTCAAGGAGTGAATAACAAAATACTTAAAATTACAGATGGAACTTACAGTAAAAATAAAATTACTTTCTATGCTGCATGTTTTAAAATTCTGCCAGTTAAAAGGCATATTCTGAGGAAAATAGTACAATATTCAGTGATGGATATGGCAGTCATTAACTAATAAGGCAATTAAGAACTTTGAAATATTTTTGTTTATTTTTATTGTTTATTTTTGAGCGAGAAAGAGAGCGCATACAAGAAGGGGAGGGGCAGAGAAAGAGGGAGACACAGAATCCGAAGCAGGCTCCAGCTCCAAGCTGTCACAGCAATGGAGCCTGATGCAGGGCTCAAACCCACGATCAGCTAGATCATGACCTGAGCAAAGTCGGATGCTCAACCGACTGAGCCACCCAGGAGCCCTAACTTTAAAATATTTTAATAATTAGCAAAATAGATTAGCAGTTAATAGATGATAATATTATAACTTTGTATGGTGACAGATGGTGACTTATCATAGGGATTGTTTCCTTATGTATAAAAATATCAAATCTCGGATGTACACCTGAAACAGAATATTGTATATCAATTATACTTCAATAAAAGAGAGACTACATTACCTAAGCAACTTATTATGAATAGCCTTTTCATGCAAACTTAGGTTTATAAAAAGTTTAGAAATTATACTAGACCCAAAATTAAAAAGCATAACTCAACTATATTTATCTCATAGTCATTTACTTCCACTCAGACCATACTTGTTTCAAGAAAAGTCCTACTGAAAATTCTTCACATAGTTGACAATGAAATGAAGTTAAAACAGTAACTTTGCCACCTCCAATTTCCCTGAGAAAAATTGCCAAAATCTCTTAGGACATCTATAATAAATTATCTCTCATCTGGTCTGAAAAGGAACATAAAAGTACAAAAAAACTGAAGAGTTAAAGTAAATGAGGTACCAACAACATATTTTGTTTCCACAAATCAAACTGCATAACAAGGCTTCAAAAACGCATTGAGTTTAAAATATGCTTAACAACAATAGTAAACTTTCTCTAAAACAATTCCTTAGAGTGTTCAGTTTATGGAGGCTAAAACTTTAATCGAATTTGCTGAAATAATTGTGCTAGAACACCAAATATTTTGACTAATTAAGAACAAGTTGCTTTTGAGAGCTACCTAAGGTACAAATGAGAGAAACAACTTGTTTTCTTAAAAGCTGATGTTGAAAAACATTTTGTAATAGTAAAATTGGACTTAAAATGTTTTGATAGTTCTAAATTCTTTATATGTCAAGGAATATATTGATTGATTTTCAGATGCAAACATTTATCTTCCAGCAAAAACCATTGCTGGGTGATACAATAAGTAGTTTCAGGCTTGAGCTCTCCACTGTTAACTCCATGCAGATGCTCTGAATTTTATACTGAGCTTGATAATGTGGCCCTCCCACCAGGACAACTCTATTTAGAGGGATTCATGGTGAGGAGTAGCACATGAAATTTATTTAACAATGTTTTATGATTCGTTATTGCAGCCAAAGTCATGTCAGCTTGTCTACAACCCTTATTGTCCTTTTCAAAGCATTAGCTTGACCCATGTTATTGTCACAAGAAGAAAATCTTTGATACTGGGTTGTTTTATATAATGAATTAGGAAATGGCCTTTGAAAATGGCACAGCTTCTTTGATAAGAGCACAGGTTTCAAAAAAATGCAGTTGTTAAGTCATCTTATTTTCATACATACTATGATGCACAGTGAGCATAAACATTTTAAGAGTAGGAAATTTGCATGAGAGAACATTGAAATTAGCATTTTATCAAGAAATAAATTTTGCTTAGCTTTCTCTTGGTCACGCTGCTCTTCAACCTGATTGATGAGAATGATCTTAGCAATGTAATAATTTTTTCATGGACCACTGACTTCCAGTAAAATCAAGAGAGACAATCTTGTTTAAAATTAGAATTCTTGTTTGAAAGCATTTAGTGAGGTAACAATGTTTTTGCTGGCTTTGGTTTGATGGGAGGTATGGATACATTCAACAGTATTTATATGTATTATAGAGAACTACAACAGAAAATATCTAGAAATTATAATTATCTTTATTTCTGTATTTTCTATGGAAATATATTAGAAAGCATCTCTAACCTATGTAAAAAAAAAAACATTTTATGTGAAGTTTTTATAGAGTAAAACTTTATATATTGAAATCTAAAAACAAAACAAAAAAAACCCCTCAATCCATTGTATGAAATTTAAAACAAAACACAGTATTGGCTATATCTTTTAACATATTTGGGCCTCAATTTTAGGTATTTATGAAAAAGAAAAACCTCTAGGTCTTAAACCTTGCTCCTTATTACAAATCAAAATCATAGAAAGTTGAACATACTTTTAAAAATTACTTATGTTTTTGGCTTGAGTAAGCCTCAGCCATCATTATCACCTCCAAATGTGAAAGGCTTTTTTTTTTTGTACTGTAAAAAATACTAACATTTTTCTCTGCAAGTAGTATCAGACTGGGTTTGGCTGAGAAAAAAAAAACACACTACAATTATTATGGGATGAGAAATTTCATGTAGGAATCAGGGTTTCCAGCCTTGCAGAAGGAGCTGAATGAAGTTCTAAAGATTAGGAAGGCGGCAGCCAGCAATCAGATACCACAACCGCTAACTTGCTACAAAAGCAGGAGGTGCTGGCGTAGAGGGAGGGAGGCAGGCACACAGCGCAGGGAAGCCTGTAAACTGCACGGCAGGAAGCGCTCTGGCAACACGCCCCATCAGGGGCCGGTGTGACACTGAAAATCCTGACTTCTACTAAACGTCCACTTTGCAAATCTCTCATTGGTTCCTCTCCTCAGCAAATAGCCATGAGCAGCACAGAAAAGGAATTCCGAGTAACGGAATGGCAGCTTTTGAAGAAATCATTGATGGTGCTAAGGGGACAACCACCACTCCCGTGTCAAAAAAACCCTAACGGTGTATTTTTAGTATATTCACAATACATATAATTGAAGTAAAAATATTAAATTCCCAACATTCTCTAGACTTTGTCCAGAAGAGAAGGGGCCTGTAAAGGGGATGGCGAAAGCAGAGTCCTGTGGAAAGGGGCAGAGACGTGTGTCAGGTGCTTATGAAAGCTTTAACTCGGGGCATCTGGGTGGCTCGGTTAAGCTTCTGTCTCTCTTTCTTCTGGGATCACGATCCCACCATTGTTGAGTTTGAGCCTTGCACCCACCTCCGCGCTGATAGTATGGAGCCTGCTTGGGATTCTCTTTCTTTGCTCGCTCTGCATTGACAGAGTCCGATGGAGGGCTCAAACACCTGTGAGGACGGGACCTGAGCCAAAGTAGGATGTCCCTGTGTGTATCCACTTTGAATTAAAGCTCTCTGTTTTTAATTTTAAGTTTATTTGGGAGGGAGAGGGGGAGAGAGAGAAAGTACACACACGGGCACCCGGGTGGCTCACTTGGTTAAGCATCCTACTTTGGCTCAGGTCACGTCCTCACAGTTCAGGAGTTTAAGCCCTGCATCGGGCTCTCTGCTGTCAATGCAGAGCGAGCTTCAGATCATCTGTCTTCCTCTTTGCCCCTGTCCTGCTCCCTCACATGTGTGTTTTCACTCTTAAAAATAAATTTAAAAAGTGGATAGAATATCCCCTTTCAAATGCTGGCCTGCTAGACAGATACTGTACTCAATCCCTTTAAATGTTTTTATTACTCCTTTAAAATATAAATGTTCTACGATGGGTAGTCTTCAAGTAGGAGCTGTCTAGATCATTTCAATCCATTAGGAGTCTGAGAGATTTTTATGTGTTGATGGTTGGTATTAACTCTCTTATTCTGTTCAGTGAAAAGTAACTTCCAGGGTTAGAAGCTCATGATTGACTTTCCAATTGGATGCACAGGCATGCCAGCCCTGTATGGTATCGTTCAATACGATACCTGGCTGAGGAACCATGGGAAGCACTCTCTTTCACTTAGTCACCTTTGCAGCAGGAACAATACTAAGCACAATTTCTCATATACAGGAGATGATCAACATTTTTAAGTGAATCTTTAAACTTTTTTTTTAACGTTTATTTTTGAGACAGAGAGAGAGCATGAACGGGGGAGGGGCAGAGAGAGAGGGAGAGACAGAATCGGAAGCAGGCTCCAGGCTCCGAGCCATCAGCCCAGAGCCAGACGCGGGGCTCGAACTCACGGACCACGAGATCATGACCTGAGCTGAAGTCAGAAGCTTAACCGACTGAGCCACCCAGGCGCCCCTAAGTGAATCTTTTATATGGAAATCTTAAAGTTAAAATTAGTATCTGGCAAATTATACTGTTCTTTTAATTCTCCAATTATTCGCTCTGCAGTTGTTGGATTTTTTTTCCCCCCTCACTCCTTTAGCCTTTATACCCCACCAGCAACCCTCAGTTTGTTCTCTGTATTTAAGAGTCCCTTATGGTTTGTTTTCCTTTTTTTTTTTTTTTTTTTTTTATAATTTTGCTTCCCTTCCCCTAAGTTCATCTGTTTTGTATCTGAAATTCCACATAGCATTGAAATCATATTTGTCTTTCTCTGACTTATTTCACTTAGAATACACTGTAGTTCCATCCACGTTGTTGCAAATGCCAGGATTTCATTCTTTTTGATCGCCAGTACTCCATTGTATTATATATACCACATCTTCTTTATCCATTCCTCAGTTGATGGACTTTTGTGCTCTTTCCAAACCTTGGCTATTGTCAATAATGCTGCTATAAACATTGGGATGCATGTGCCCTGGGCTGAGAATTAAGATAAGAAAGCTGCCAGGTCACAAAGATACAAAGGAGAACCACTCTAAAGCTCACTGGTAGTAAGTGTCCAGCTATTTCACAGTGTTAAAGACAGTCTGCTTGCAATTGATGGATTGAAACTGTATTTTTAGTAAATTCTGTGATTTTTATTAACAGACTGAGGATATAGGTCTTATACATGGGAGGGATATCACAATATAAATTTATATGTGGTAAAAGAAATCAGAGAATGGGCATATAGGGAAGGAACAAAACTTAGAAAACACCTGAATGCAGTCAGAATAAAGACATTTTCCTTTAGGAGTCTGAGAGATTTCCACTTAGGAAAAGGGAAATAATGAAAGAACAATGGATTGTTGAATGAAGAGCAGAGATCAGAGACACATCCATGTCTATCTATTTCTTCTACTTAACAGTCATGTTTGAAATGAGTCACAGGGATTTTTCAAACGTCCTGACTTTCAGAAGCCCTTTAGGGTCGTTTTGGTGTAAACGATTTCCGTACGAACCATATGGTAGCACCAGTGTTCTGCTGTGTTGGATGTAGGCCTATGTACACAAAAAAGCATCATGATTTAAAAAGTGATAGTGCAAACAATATTTGCCAACAGTGAAAAACGCACTTGTTTTTTTTAAAGAACAGTAATTGTTGTGGTCCTGCGGAAGGATATCAGCTTTTAAACTTCCTCCAGCGTAAACTTAAGCCTAATAACCTACTTATGAGGCCATAATAGTATCGTGTCTTCAAATTAGGTGGAAGGTCCGTGGAAACTTTTAGCAATGCATCTCACTGATACTAAAATTGTATTACCCATTACAAAATAATTGTACCTGGAGGAGCGATAGAGGACACAGTTAATTGAACTGTATTTCTAAGTGGTGCACATTTATGGAACATTTACCTTCTCAGAACCCTGGAAAATGCACGTATCTAAAAACAATTCTAGTCATAAGGAAAAGTAGAAAAAAACATAAAATAGAATCTGTTCCATATATAATTAATGCATTTACATAATCGAGTCATCTAGTTTCAAAATTTCACTTCTCCTTGAAACTCATTCCAGAAAAGAAAAAAAAAAAAAAAAGGAGAGGGGGGAAGACAGATATAAATAGGTCTTGCACCTGGGTCTATCTCATTTTACTGAAAAGAAAGTATTTGTTCCTGTAATTGCTTTACTGGTCCCAGATAATGTTGCATTGGTGAGTAATTTGAGTTCACTTAAAAGTTAGGGATTTTTAAAAAAATATTACATTTGGGTTTTTATAATCATCATCCTTAGGTTAAAAACAAAAAACAAAACTCTATCAAGTGTCCAGTGTGACTTGTGGCTCTCCCTAGTTCCCCACAAAAATACTTAAACAATACTGTCTCGTCAAATAATTCAGAGACCAAAAGCCCAGCACAAAATTTAAAACTGACGCTCATCTTACTTACCATGGTACATGGTAGAAAGCTCAAAGTTAGAAAGCAGATGTTCTGTCATGCTAATTTAACATACAGCTGTGAGAATTTAACTACTTTGAGGCTTATCTTTTTGTTAATTTTTAGATCGATGAGAGATCCTCTTGAGGGCAACATTTTCTAGTTCTACCACTTTGTGTTATTGTTTGTGTGAGAGAGTTTCAAAAAGACCATGCTTCTAAATACAGAAGGTAAGCCCGAAACTACAATCCTTGAAAGTAAAAGAGAATACAGGAGAAGTTCTCCTAGAGATATTTAAGGAAGAGATTCCTAAGGTCTTACAAAAGGATTCAGACTGGAAAGGAGATCCAACATGGCAGATGAGGGGAACCTGAAGTTCCCTCCTCCCTCAAACACAGCAGTGTCAAGGTCAAAGGACTTTGAATTCCAAGAGTCTGGGCTGCAGAGTGACAGAGACATCTTCAGGGGCCCACGGAGACAACTTTGCAGGCCATAGGTGCATGAATGCAAACTGGGAAAGATAAAAAGTCACAGAGGGGAGGGATCCCCTTCTGCGGAGAGACAAAGGGAAGAGAAAGAGAGGCTGTAGAAGTGTAGGGCTGTATTTGGACAAGAAAAAAACCACGACCTGGGACAGGGAAAGATCCAATCTCTAATTTCAGGTCTTTCTCTGGACTGGGGAGGGCTGCCCAGTTCACCCACCTGGGGAGGGGGGGAGCCAGCCCTAGGCCCAGTACCTAGCTCAGAGGTGCAGTCCACAGTGGGAGAAAGCAACACCCTCCCTGGAGAACATTCAAAGGACAAAGACTGCCTGCCCCCACCAGCCAGAGGCCATTTATTGGAGGGGCAGAGCAGCACTTTCCCAGACCTGGGGTGCAGAGACATTGGGGTTTAAATCCCAGCTGAGCACTAGCTTGGGAGTCAGCAGAGTGAGACAAACTGCCTCATTCATGCCCACGTGGCAGTGGGAGGAGCCCCTCCATTGGTGGGGTGGAGTGGCACTTCCCTGAAACCAGGGCACATGGAACAGGACCCTTCAATACATCTGAATTTGAATCCCACAGAAGCCCCAGGGAGGCACCGGAGACTTGGAGGGGGAGAGGGAAATGGCCCGCTAGAGCCCACACGGCACTGTGAGGACTGCCTGAACAGAGTGGTGTGGGACACCTGATACGGGGAGGAGAGACCAGGGTGTTGCCATTTTTCTCCCATCACCATCACCATCAAGGTAGGGCTTCAGGGAATGGCAGGCAGGGGGCGGGGGTGGGGGGACTACAGCAGAGGCAGGACACACCTACGCTAAACCACGTCCCTCCACTCCTGGTAACTGTGTATCTACTGGAGCCAGATACACGCTGACCAACCAGACAGCCCCTCCTCCAGACCAGTGCTGTTGAATTGCCTGATTTAATTCTCGAAAAATTCTTATTTTATATATTTATATATATATATATATATATATATATATATATATATATATACACACACACACACACATACATACATATACACACACACATATATATATATATATATACACATATATATGTGTGTATATATATATATATATATATATAATTTTTTTTCTTCTTCCTTTTCTCTTCCTTCCTTCCTTCCTCTAGTCTGGTTATTCTAATTGTTGGTTTAAGCAGACATATATAATCTATTCTCTTGATACATATTCTACACCTCCTTCTTTATTTTCCTTTCTCTCTCTCTGGACTAAACCATATAGTTTCTCTGGTCAGTTTTCTTTTCATATCTTTTTCCCTGATCCTGTCATTTCTCTCTTTGTATGGGATAAAACTTCTTCCATCAGCACTGCCTCCACCTTGTTGTTTACTTGTAGCTGGTGTTTCTGTTTTTTGTTTGTTTTCCTTTCCAGGGCTACTTCAATGAAAAAAATCAAAGCACACCTAGCAGAGGGTCCAAAACATCATTATGAATAGGGAGATAAAGTAACCAAAGTCACAACAACAGAGAGCAGGTAACACACTCCACAAAACCCCTTGAAGGGCCAGGCCCCTAGACAGCGTATGACCCCTTCTTTAATATAGTGCTCACAGGTTCAGGGCACATAACAAGCTTTTAAAGCATATAAGGGACAGAAAAGTAGCCCAAATGACAAAATGGAAGAGTTCTCCTCAAAAGAAGTTCCGGGAAGAAATGCTAAAGGATTGCTCAAAACAGATATAAACAATGTAACAATAATTTAGAATAATGGTTATAAGATGAATTGCTGGGCTTGAAAAAAGTATAGAAGATACAGAATCTATTGCTGCAGACATCAAGGAACTAAAAATTAGTCATGATGAATTTAAAAATGTTGTAAATGAGGTGCAAAATAAACTAGAGGCGGTGACAGCAAAGACTGAAGAGGCAGAGGGGAGAATAATTCTGGACCACGAGGGGAGAATTAGAAAACTAAGTGATGCAATCAAATGGAACAATATCCGTATCATAGGAATTCCAGGAGGAGGAGGGAGAGAGAGAAAGGGGCTGAAGGTATACCCGAAGAAATCATGGCTGGGAACTTCCCAAATCTGGGAAAGGAAAGACATTGAAATCCAGGAGGCACAGAGAACTCCCTTCAGACTTAACCTGAATCGACCTTCTGCACAATGGATCATAGTGAAACTGGCAAAATACAAGGATAAAGAGAGAATTCTGAAAGCAGCTAGAGATAAAAGGGCCTTAACCATCTACAAGGGTAGACACCTAAGGGTAGTAGCAGACCTGTCTACTGAAACTTGGCAGGCCAGAAAGGAGTGGCAAGAAATTTTCAATGTGAATAGAAAAATTGGCAGCCAAGAATCCTTCATCCAGCAAGCCTGTCATTCAGAATACAAGGAGAGGTAAAGGTTTTCCCAAACAAAAACTGAAAGAATTCATCACCACTAAACCAACCCTACAGGAAATCCTAAGGGGGACTCTGTGAGTGAAATTCTGCAAGGACCATCACTACAAGCATGAAACCTACAGATAACACAATGACTCTAAATCCCTGTCTTTCAATAACAACACTGAATGTAAATGGACTAAATGCTCCAATCAAAAGACATAGGGTATCAGAATGGATAAAAAAAACAAAAACAAAAAACAAGACCCATCTATTTGTGGTCTTTAAGAGACCCGTTTTAGACCTGAGGACACCTTCAGATTGAAAGTGAGGGGATGGAGATCTATCACGTTACTGGAAGTCAAAAGAAAGCTGGAGTAGCCATACTTCTATCAGACAAACTAGACTTTAACTTAAAGGCTGTAACAAGAGATGAAGAAGGGCATTATATCATAATTACTGGGTCTATCCATCAAGAAGGGCTAACAATTATAGATGTTTATGGACTGAATTTGAAAGCACCCAAATATGTAAAACAATTATCACAAACATAAGCAATCTTATTGGTAGGAATGTGGTCATTGCAGGGGACTTTCACATTCCCCTTACAGCAATGGACAGAACATCCAGGCAGAAAATCAATAAAGAAACAATGGCCCTGAATGAAACAGTGGACCAGATGGACTTGACAGATCTATTCACAACTTTTCATCCTAAAGCAGAATTCGCATTCTTCTCAAGTGTACATGGAACATCCTCCAAGAGAGATCACATACTGGGTCACAAAACAGCCCTCAATAAATATAAAAGAATCAAGATCATACCATGCACATTTTCAGATCACAATGCTATGAAACTTGAAATCAACCACAGGAAAGGTTTTGGAAAACCTTCAAATGCATGGAGTTTAAAGAACATCCTCTGGGTCAACCAAAGAAGAAATTTAAAAATATATGAAAACAAATTAAACTGTTCAAAGCATCAAAAAAACAAGGAAAATAGAAATAGTCACTTCCAGGTGGAGTCTAAGAGACCTGTTATCTAGTATCTTAGATGTAATTCTGGAACAAAAAATGTACATTAGACAAAAACTAAGGAAATATAAATATGAGCTTTGACTAACCAGAATTATCAATATTGACTCACCATACTAACATGTAATGCTAATAAAGTGAGTGAGGTGTGAAGTATAAGGAAGCCATCTGTACTATCTTCACAATTTTTCTGTACATCTGAAGCTGTTCCAAAAATAAAGTCTATTAAAGGCGAAAAAAATCTTGTGGCTTTGAACATGTCAAATCTTGTTCTCACTCACTGCCCATATATATCTTGTGTTAGGTAACCTCTGGCATTACACACTTACTGTATCGGCTGAGAAAGTGCAATGGGCAATAAGAATATTCCTGGAAGCCATCCATTTACAGAATGCTAGTAATAATCTATTTGAGAATCACCTAATATCCCAATAAATTCAAGCTGTATGTATTACCAGGTCTATTTTTCCTTTGCCAGACTCCTAAAACGCTTGCAACAACTCTAATGTGACCCGACATAAGCGAAGTGTGGTAGAGTGGAAGTCACTGTAGAAAGAGGCAGTGCTCTTAACAGAATGCAGTTAAAACGCATTATTTCCATGAGTTTTTAAAAGGATAGGATAGGTTCAGCTTCTGGAAATACCAAAGTATCATATAGGAAATTAAAATATCTTTCAAAGACAATTATGCTTTCTTACTAGACAAATTATTTTTTTTATGTAACTCAAAGTGCTGGAAAGTGAACTAACTAGAAACCACAGATTACATGGTCCTTAGGAGAAGAGAAAGAGACTGTCTATAACTAGATCTATCCGTCTTTTTTTTTTTGTTTTTTGTTTTTTTGCTAAGCCATGCCAGCAATAGAGCTCTCAAATGGTGAAGTCCCAATGAACCGAGAAGTCAGAGGCCAGAGTTCAAGGTCAAAAGCACTGGGAAAGTGAAGAGAAAATGCTATTTGAAAAGAGTCAGAAATGTAAGCTCCCAAAACCCACATTCAAGATTCCCCAGACCTTTAGCTCTTCCTTGAACTATGCACATGTTGGGGGAGACCCCAAGCTGCTCAGAAAAAACAATAGTGGGAAGACTAAGAGAACAGAATATCAACAGGCACTGAATACTAAAGGAGGCAGAATTTAGAGTGTGACTCCTGATAAAAGTCTTTTTGAAGAAATTATAAGGGGATTCTGAAATTTATATGAAAATGTGTACCCTGAAGATTGCCAAAACAACCTGGGGGAAAAATACAATAGGCAGGGTGTTTGCCTGAGTGGGACAGAAGCCTTGGGGGCACAAGTAACTTGCTGGCATGATAAGAATGTTATGTATTTTGATATGATTACTAGTTACATGAGAATATAAGTTTGTCAAAATTCATTGACCTCTACATTTTAAATCCATTCACTAGATTTTTGCAATTTAATCTTCAATTAGAGTGCTGGAAAATAATAAGGCAATTTCAATACATTTCGTGTCTTTACAGGATCTTGTGCAAGTGAGGAGCTCTGAACCTTCACCTTCAATAGCTTCATGGAAAACTATGGTTGGTGGTTTATTCCGTTGTGCCCTCTTGTTTCTGTCCATGCAGGCACTGGTGTGGGCAGCTCTCTCAGTTACTTCTGCAACTTCCACCTCTTCTCTTCCCCATCTGAGAGGCCCTGTAAAGATTTGGCTGATCTTGTGCTTTTCTGGAGCTCTCAGAAATTTAGCAGAGTTTTGACATGCTCCATTCTCTGTGCTTTTCTACGGATCAGGAAAAAGTCATACTACTTTACTTTCAATGCTGGAGACATCTGAATATGATAGGAGGTCAACAAGTTGCATTTGGCCCATCTACCTAGACATACCGTGCTAACATTTCTTCTACTCTGGTCTGATGGTGCCCTTAGAGGAACTTGGGACTCTTGCAATTTCTTTGCTAACTGCAGTATAAAGGCACAGGTGCACTGGATCTTCAGGCCTCCAAGATTTTAAAAAATTATTTCTTTAGTTAGGCTAATCTAAAAATCCGAAGAATACAGGGCATAAGAATCTCTCCTGTCACCGAGGCCTTCCCTTGGGGGTAAAGATTCGACTTCTGAAGCCTCATTCTACTTCTTAACATCCATGTAACCTGGGAAAGGTACCTTATTTCAGGTCTGTGTAAGGTTTTTTATAGTACCACAGTACAGCTTTATAAAATGTGTATGACCATAGCATGTATCGCCTTGTGTTTTACAGAGGATTAAATGAAATAATGTAAGATACTTTAAAAACTCAATATTATAGAATAAAAAGTCAAAACAAATTAATACTATTACTTACGCAAACTATAGTTTTGAAAGAAATGAGGTTTTTTTTTTAACCAGTATTACAAAATTCTGTGGTGACTTATTGAAGTGTTGTCCATAAAATATCCTAACATATGGATGCATGAGGAACAAAAAATATATAGGGGAAAACACAATAGTGTAATATATAAAAATACTACCCTGATTCATTTATTCAGGCCACTGTTTTCTATGTAGAGAAAGTGACATCCATATAAAGTTACTGGAATAACATTGGAAAATAATGCATTCAAATTTCCTAGCACAATGACTGATACACAGTAAGCACTCAATAACATTAAGTGAACAGACTTGTACCATCATTTTTTTCTCATGAACCCAGAGAAGAACTCATACAGGAAAACATTTATCAATAATAAAATGGGGGTGCCTGGGTGGCTCAGTTGGTTAAGCATCTGACTTTGGCTCAGGTCATGATCTCAGTTCATGAGCTCGAGCCCGCATCCGGCTCCAAACTTATGGTGCAAAGCCTGCTTGGGATTCTCTTTCCCTCTTCCACCTGCCTACCCTTTCCCCAACTTGCTCTCCCTCAAAATAAACAAACTTACAAAAAAAAAAATATAACAAGGGCCAATAGTTACTTATAAAAGTACTGACCCAAGTAAACTAACCATTTAATAATACTGAGCCCCTACCTTTCTCACTTAATAACTTACACTAACATACTACAATTTCATAAAGTCCTAGTACACAAATTATCTGAAACAATCCTAAAACCTGTGAGATAGGCATTATCTCATAATGAAAGGTTACGAGTCCTGTGGAGGTGACACAGCTAAGCATCAGAGCTAGAATGAAAACCTGTGAATCTTGTCAAAGTCTCTCGGCTCTTCTACCAGTGCAGAACTTTTTCACTTGCAAAAATAGAGCAAGCTATTTCCAGGCCTTCCCAACTAGTCCCAATTAGGACTCCCCTGAGAGCTCTCTCTTATCCAAGTTTTTTCTGGCTTGTTCTTCCATGAAAGTTTTTGCCCCTTATTTTTCTAATTAGTTTTGAAACAGAGCGATCTTGTGCATTCTTTTCACAGGGTCTGAACTAGCACAGAGACTAAAAGAAAGGTGAAAATATGTTGTGGGGATGGGAGGTATGAGCACTTAAGAAAGAGAAATAAATGGAATTTAAATGGGTATGTCGGTTCAGAAATGGGCAGGAAAGAACCAAGAAAATAGTTTTCATTTATCTTCTTTTTAATCAAAGCCTGCATTTGAGGAGATGAGGTCCATCCTTCAAGGAGGAAGGCTAAGGACTCTGTAATCACTAGATATTAATCTATGGTAGAACTGACTCTACTGTCCACATCTTTCCTAAAATGGGGCAAATTCATCTTTTAAAGACACATCTTTAGTTTATCTTCTGGATAGATGAAATTTTATATCTAGTAACTCTGATACTTATCAGATCTCAGATTTGGCCAATGTTCATTTGTTCTTTTGTACAAATATTGAAAATTAACCACGATATCGACCAATAATGAATATCTTTAAAAACAGAGGGCCTGTGAACCAGGATGAAAAATAATACTTAGTAATGGGAGAAATATTTCCTATATTAGTGTTGGTATATGAGAAGTTAAAATGGGTTTTCTACTAGTTACACAGAATTTTAAGGTTCTGATCAACAAGATATTGCAAAATAATGGGTAGGTTTTAATAAGTTCAAGTACTCATTAGGATACACTAAAATTATCTATATGAAAGCACGTTATTTGGTTTGCTATATCTTATTGAATAATATAATTATGAAATCAAATGCAGAAGTGTTTACTGTTCTTTAACAGCACAATATTCATGATTAAAGAGTCATGGAGTATTATATACTGAAGTCCTGGCATTTGAATACAAAGTTAAGTAGGGTTTCAAGTGTCCCACTTTGTCTCAGGTCATGATCTCGCGGTTCATGAGTCTGAGCCCTGCGTAGGGCTCTCTGCTGATAGCTTGGAGCCAGAAATCTGCTTAATATTCTATGTCTCCCTCTCTTTCTGCCCCTTCCCCACTCATTCTCTTTCTCTCTCAAAAATAAGCATTTGAAAAATTTAAATACAAAATTAAGTATCACTAACACCTTTGTTAGAGGGGATAACATGAAGGGTCTGAAGCTAGTCTTGCTATGACAGGAATTGAAAATGCATCCCCAATCAGTTTTTAATGATTCCATGCCTCAGTCAACAGTGATATAAAATAACGTGGGGAGGTCTAAATTATATTATAAAACAATTTATTCATTGGTTAGTATTTGTTTTCTTTGTAAAAAAAAAAAAAACCTACAGAGCAGAGCCTCAAATAAAAAGAACTCACTAGATGAAGATGTAATTCATAAAAGTCTAGCTAATTGTAACGAATTCAGTTGTAATGAAGAATAAGACCAAAACCCATGGTGACAGTGACCTAAGAGATAACGAAAAAGTGAAATGTGTTACCTGCTCTCTGGGAATAGAATTAAATCTTAAGTCTTGAGTGTCAATTTCAGGAGGCTTCCGACTGGCATAAGACTTTACAATCAGGGCTTACTGTGTCTACATCAAAGTGGGAAAGAACTCTTCAGATACAGCTGGTATCCTTTGGTTCCTTCCTGGTTTGGCCTGGGTCCTGATTAGTGACAACTAAATCATGATGGGGTCTCACTGGCATTTTGGAATGAAGAGTTGGGGGAACCCATGTCCCAGACATTTACCTCTTTTCCTTGCTTCCAGACTTAGGCTGCTAGCAACTCTGTATCACCTCACAGGAGATAGGGAGAGACTGGGGCCTACGTGAGGACCACATGATGTGATCATCATCATTATTCTCGACCCCCTCAGGTCTCCTGCTGCCTGATAGCCTATATCAGGGGCAGAGGAGAGGTCTTCTCTGGTTGTAAAATATCCGTTGTTTCCCCCGAGACCTGCCTTCTGAGAGGTCCTTAAAAATTCAGAAAAATGGGTTTTTCTTCACAAATCCTGGCAATTCAAGAATATTTCTGATGTGTACTCAAAAACTCCATTTTGGATACCAGAGGTTAGATAATAAATGCCTTGTTCCAAAGATCCTTATGTCATGTCTGTCAACCTGTTCCTTTACCTCTTCTTCCCTTCTCCTCAGAGATCAAGGTCTCGGGAAACTGAAGAACTGTATAAAAACTACAAAGAATATATTACTATTTCTTATATCTTTTTCACACATGTATATATAATTCCTTATTAAATGTCTTGCTATAAATATTGGTTTGAACTTTACTACTTTTGTACTTATTTATAAGAAAAAACATTGTTCATATTGTAATGAACTTTGTAATATTAAAAAAAGTTATACTGAAGTACAGAAAGTTTGTGTGACACAGCCAGACTGAACTTTCCCTTAACAACCTTATATAGGCCAAATGTCAGAGAAGAGGTATTAAAAGAGGTGCACTTTATTTTATTTACAGGAAGTGAGTTGAACATTGGCCTCTTCTCCCCATTCATTATTCACATTTTTGTCTAATTCCTGATTCTGACAATTTTTAACATTAGTGTTTTTGTGCTTTTGTTATCAGCTTTTATGAGTTCTTCATACATTAAAAATCTTTGTCCTATTTATTACCACTCATTTTCCTTTAGTTTTAGATTTTTCCTGATTGTATTGCTTATTCTAATTTCCACAATTCTTTTAGACTAGGTTCTGTAAGTAAATGAACCACAATTTTGTTATTCTTTAGTTTACCTGAAGTGCTTTAAGACAGTGGCTATAAATACTTGTTGCTCAATAAATACTGTTGAATCAGTAAATGCTTGAACATTCTCAAGTCCCAGGAAGCTTTGATTGTATTAACATAATTCCTATCACAACCTATGGATAGCTAAAAGAAGTCAAACACACATAAAGAAATAAAGATTCAATTTTTGCTATGTAGATTGATTTGGCTTAAATTTTCCTTTTCAACTGTAAGGGCAATTTTTACTTTTCATATAAATTATTGGAAATTCAAAATGACACTGAAAAAGAATGAATGGTTCTACTGTCCAAACGTAATTCTCCTTTTCTCTACGGATGTAATTGCATTGTGTTTATATTTCTTTGTGTCTATGGACATATTGAATGTATATTTTTCCTTTTTAAAGCTAAGTATATCCCCAATTTGGGAACTGAAGTAGTAACCTTTGTAATATATGCCAAGAATGATTGTTTCATCTGACTATATTTTATTTACAGATTGTTTTGACCACTCTTTCTCTAAGCTCTGTAACCTCTCAATTCTTAATTTCTGTATTAGTTTTAGACAGTAGTGTTAAAAGTAAACTAAGATGAGGCACACCTGGGTGACTCAGTCAATTAAGTGTCCGGACTTCGATTCAGGTCATGATCTCAGAGCTCAGTGAGTTCGAGCCCTACACTACTCTGTGCTGACAGCTCAGAGCCTGGAACCTGCTTCGGATTCTGGTCTCCCTTTCTCTCTGTCCCTCCTCAGCTCACGCTGTCTCTCTCAAAAATAAACATTAAATTTTTAAAAAATAAACTAAGACATATTAAAAGCTTTCAGAACTTACTTGAGCCAAAATTCATTCCTACCAAGCAGCTCCAGATGTGAAACAGTTCGGAGTGCTCCATGACAGGAACTTGGGGGAGATGCTTTCAGACAGAATAGGCAGAAGCCAAGTAAGAAAATTATGGATTGGCCATAGCTTACAGCCTTGTTGGCTGTTTGGAATTAGCTGTCCTTAGGTTTTAATTTTGTAACCTTAAGAAACTAACAGGCTTAGGGTTTAGTTTGCTTAGGTAGGGTACCACGGCATTAGGGGCCACTTGAGTCTAATGACCTCTTTAATGAATTTGAGTTAAAGTTTTCGAAAAAAAAAAAAAAGTATGTAGGTATTCAACTGATAGCAGTTGTGATTTTGGTAGCAACAGATTAATTGATAACGGCAAGTGGCAAATGAATTTGAGTGTATATATCGGCAAAGCAATATAAATATCAGCATACACTTGAAAAATGAACTATTCAGTCTGTAGTCATGCATATGGATTCCCAGACCCATTTTGATGTCCTGAAACCTCAATATCATCCTCCTTCTTGAAGCCTCAATTGTCATCTTCCTGTGGCTCAAACATTATGAACCTCTGTTTGAAGAGGATAAATGCATCTGTCTGTCAGATGCCCACAAAATGTATAGTCCCATTAAATAAACAAATGTCACTGAAAAAATGGTTGATTTGTCTACTGTTTTTCCTCAAAGCATAATTTGCTCATTCCCAAAGCAGACATCTTGAAAATTATTTCCTAAGTAGGTCCATCTTTCAAGATAAAAAATAGCTGTAGTTCACAGCAAAACCCAACGATACTTTGAAGAGTTATGGGCTGGCTTCTTCACCTCAAATCTATGTAGGATGCTCTGACATATGTTACTTTGGAGACGAAAGTTAGCATTTTTAAGAAAAACAAAAGAGCATTTTACTTTTTCATCAAAGAGACATTTCAATATCTTAAGTGCTCATTTGCAGTCTCATAAAATGTTTTCTTTCCCTTTAAATGTCAAGGTGATGTTTTCAGGATTAATATAAAATCATTCTTTACACCTTAAGTGACATTAGCAGTGGGAGACAAACAATTATAAGTAGCTTTTTCTAAGACTAAAGCTAAAACACGTTTACCTTTAGAACTTAAATTCTTATGTAAGAGGTAATAATTTAAAGAACATTTCTGCTCCAAGTATTTTAAGATGTACAATGAACACTAATGTACCAAGAAGCAAAAACATTCACACACTAACAAATTGCATATCCAGCAGAGAAGGCAAAAACATTCACACACTAACAACTTGCATATCCAGAACTATATTTAAATATAACTATCATTACTCAAATAATCAAATTTATTTAAACTGCTAAAATTGCACCAGCAATGATAGATCTTATATTTTGTCATTCACATTTCTAAAATTACAGTATTACCACAGTTATTTTGCTCACAACAACCCTAGGGAGTATATAGATTAAGTATTATTGTCTTCATAAAAATTCCCAGGCAGAGAGAATGACAGGACCCAACAAAAAAATCACATAGATAATTAATGATTAAGAGAAAACAGTAATCAAAATAATTTCATTCTTTGCCAAGTTTTTATTCAACAAGTACTCCTTACTGGCAATAATATAAAGTGCTTTGTAATACTTAATATTTATAAGGTAAGTCAATTCTGTAGTTCTGTGTAAACAAGGTGGAAAAAATAGATTGTGAACACTGTTGCCAGCAAAATATCCTATCAATATTGATATAAATTATAATATTCTGCTGGGCAGAGGTTGCACCCCTATGGCTCTGGGTAACTCTAATTTCATGGCTTCAGGGCCAGGCTGGCCTGAGGTAGTGGCCCTAATGAGATCTGCATTGAGTTTAGGGCCATTCTCCCCTTTTCGTAAAGAATAGCTCAAGTTCACAAACAAAAAACTTTATTATATTGTCCTATAGAAGTCCAGCAGCCTTTCTAATTTCATGCCACTTAGCTGTGTTCTCTTTAGTCCCAGCTGGCAGTATTCCTGCTGGTTTAATCCCATCTCTATTCCTGGTTTCTATTAGATGGCTGATTAGGTCTATGGTTTATATCCACTGTAATTTCCTTATCTACATGGGCAGTCAGTCACACTCTAAGTATTCTCTTTGGAACACGCTTTCTCGTTTTTTGGGGGCAAACAGATCAGCTGAAAACTTTTTCAGATCTCTAAAATCTAGTTCCTTTTTTCTTACTGCTTAACAAATCCTTCAATTTATTTCTCTCTCCTTGCATTCTATTATAGGCTGTCAGGAGGAAATAAGTCACTGCTTCAACACTGCTTAGAAATCTCCTCCAGCTAAGGTTTCTGGTTCAAGATGGTGAAGTAGGAAGACTGAATTCACTTCCTCCACAGAACACACCAAACTGCACCTATGAATAGAAAAGTTCCTCCTGAAGAATAACTGAGAACTGATTGAACAGCTACTAAACAACCAAAGACAGAGAGAATGGCGAGAGAACAGCAAGAGAGATGGAAATGTGCTAACAAAGGGAGCCCTCACCCCTAATGCTAGAAAGGCAGGGGTAAGTGGGACAAGGAAAAGATCCCTCTATCCTTGGGCACAGAAAAAATAGCGCTACAGTTTAAAGACAACTAGCATATGAAAGAGAACACAAGAACTCCACTGAGGAGCTGTGAGAAAGTTCTACAGGTCAGAGCGGCTGGAGAAGAACACAATTTACATTCCAACGCTGCCTTAAATGCCTACACTGGAACAGGGTCTGTATATCAAAAGAGGCCAGTCTTGTAGGCTCAGTGAACTTGCAACCTCAGTGAGCCCAGGGTCTATAAGCCCATACCATCTCTAGAGTCACTAGGGCACAGATAAGAAGCTGGGGTTTTAAAAGGGCAGAGAAACTGTGGGAACAGTCTCTTCCCTTCCACCCCAAAAGCCCCAATGGAGCAGGGTCTGGATGCCAAAAGGGGCAGGGGCAGATGCCATAATTGGTGGGTCTGTCATCACAGGGAGCTTGCAACCTTAGCAAGCCCAGGGCTCTCAAGCCCACACCATCGTTAGTTTTTCTGGAGCACAGATAAATACCGTGTTTAAAAGAGCCAAGGAACTGCAGGAATATACTCTCCCCATCCACCTTAAAAGTCTAGACGGAAGCAAGATCCAGCTCACAATGAGCCTGCAACCTCAGTGAGCCCATGGTTTATAAACCTGCACCAGCCACCCTGTGATGCTGGGCCACAGATAACAAAGGGTAGTTGTGTATTGCTTATTTCCTTTAAAATTTTTATTTTAAAAATTTTAAAGCTTACTTAAGAGAGACAGAGACAGTGTGAGCAGGGGAGGGGCAGAGAAGGAGAGAGAGAATCCCAAGCAGGCTCCACCCTGCCAGCACAGAGCCCAGTGTGGGGCTTTGACTCACAAAACCATGAGATCATGACCTCAGCCAAAACTGAGTCAGATGCTTAACCAACTAAGCCATGCTTTTTAACTTTAAAATTTGTCTTATTTTTATATATTCTTCTTTTTGGTTTTGTTCTTTTTTTCCTTTTTCCTTTTTCTTTTCCCTTTAATTATTTTTCCTTATTCTGTACAAAGCCCTAATTTACAAGAATAACTAGCATATACAGCCACAGCTCTAGCCAGCCACCAAAACTGAACAAGCACACACAGTATGAATAGGGGACACCATACACAAGACCTCTTCTTCAACTTTAGGAGAAGTGGCAATTTTGCCTAATCCATAGAAACAAATACAGAAAGTCAAGCAAAATAGGGAGACAAAGGAATACGCTCCAAAAGGACAAGGAAAATACCTCAGAAAAAGCATTAAGTGAATTAGATATAAGCAATACACTGCATAAAGAATTTAAGGAAATGACTGTAAAGATAATTACGAGGCTGGAGAAAGGGGTGCAAGAACTCAGTGAGACCTTCAATAAAGAGTGAAGAATTCAGTAACTGAAATAAACTAGAGGGACTCAACTATGCAAAAGAATATTTCAATGATATGGGTAATGGAAATAGGGTAATGGAAAGGACACAAACAGCCTAAAGAGAAAAGAGTTTTTTTAAAATGAGGATTATGAGATCTCTTGAACATAAAGTGAACAAACATTTGCATAATGACCCCCAGAAAGAAAGAGAAAGAAGGGTGTATGGAACTTATTCAAGTCCAAGAAATGCAGAATTTAAACAGGATGAACCCAAAGAGGTCCACACCATGGTACATAAAAATTAAAGTATCAAAGGTTAAAGATTAAGAGAGAATCTTAAAAGAGACACAAAAATTATGTACAGGGGAAAACTTATAAGGCTATCAACTGATTTTTCAGCAGAAACTTGGCACACTGGATATATTCAAAATTCTGAAAGGAATAAATTTACAACCAAGGATACTCTAACAGTCAAGGTTATCACTCACATATGAAGGAGACAAAGAGCTTTCCAAACAAAAGATAAAGGAGTTTATCAACACTACAACAGCCTTACAAGAAATGTTGATGGGACTTTAAGAATAAATGGCTGTAAATAGACAAGAAAACTATGAATAAAAAATGTAAAATAAGACAATTTATACATAAAACATAGAAAGGAGTAAAAAGAGGAAAAGAAGAAACGAACTTTTATTTTTTTTGTTCTATAATGTGTTTGAACTTAAAGGACCATCAAATTAATATAGAGAGCTATTTACTTAGGATGTTATATATGAATCTCATGGTAACCACAAACCCAAAACCTATGACAGATATTCATAGACAAAAACAGAGTCAAAACACTATAGATATTCATCTATCACAAAGAAAAAGAGCAAGAAAGGAAGAACTACAAAAACAACCATAAAACAAATTTTAAAATGCTATTAAGTACATACCTATCAATAATTACTTTAAATGTAAATGGCCTACACGTTCCAATCAAGAGAGTAGTGGGATTAAAAAAAAAAAAAAGACTTATATGCTGCCTACAAGAGATTCATCTTAGACCTAAAGATGCATAGAGACTGAAAGTAAAGGGGTGGAAAAACACTCATAATACAAACGAAAGTAGAAAATAAGGCCAGGGTAACAATACTTAACCAAATCATCTTTAAAACAGACTGTAACAAGAGATAAAAACGTGCATTACATAATAAAAAAGGGATCAATCCAACAAGAGGATCAACAATTGTGAAGATCTATGCATCCAATGCTGAAGCACCTAAATACACGAAGCGAATATTAATAGACAGAGAGAGAAACTAATGGTGGTAATATGACAATAGTAGGGGATTTTAACACTCCAATTACATCAATGGATAGATCATCCAGATAGAAAATCAGTAGGGAAGCAATGTCTTTGAATCACACATTGGACCAGATGGATAGAATAGATACATACAAAACATCCATCTCAAAACAATAGAATATACATTCATTTTAGGTGCACATTCGACATTCTCCAAAAGAGATCACTTATTAAGCCATGAAACAAGCCTCAATAAATTTAAGAAGACTAAAATCATACCATGCATCTTTTCCTTCTAAATAACATGAAACGAGAAATAAATCCAAAGAAAAAACTCTGGAAAACCACAAACATGTGGAGACTAAACATGATACTAAACAACTAATGCATCAGTGAAGCAATCAAAGAAGAAAAAAAAATATGTGGAGACAAATGAAAATGAAAACACAACAGCCCCAAATCTCTAGGATATAGCAAAAGCAGTTCTAAGAGGAGCGCATATAGCAATACAGGCTTACCTCAAAAACAAGTAAAAACTCAATCTAACTTTATGTCCAAAGGAACTAGAAAAAGAGCAAAGTCCAAGGTAAATAGAAATGGAAATAATTAAGTAACAGAAATAAATGAGTTATAGACTAAAAACAATAGAAAAGAAAAAAAAAATCAATGTAACCAAGTGCTGGTTCTTTGGAAAACAAAACTGACAAACCCTTAGCCAGACTCATCAAGAAAAAAAAAAAAAAAAAAGAGAAAAACCACAAATAAATAAAATCAGAAATGAGAGAAGTAACAACAAATATCACAAATACAAAGGATGTTAAAAGAATACTATAAAAAATTCTATGACAACAAACTGGACAACATAGGAGAAATGTATAAACTCCTAGAAACAATCTTCCAAAACTGAACCAGGGAGAAATATAAAATCTGAACAGGCTGATTACAAGTTACAAAATTGGATCAGTAATCAAAAAACTACCAAAAAATAAAACTCCAGGATGAGATAGATCCACATGTGAATTCTACCAAATATTTAAAGGAGAGTAATACCTATTCTTCTCAAATTATTCCAAAAAAATAGAAGAGGAAGGAGAGTTTCGAAATACATTCTAGGAGGCATTACCAAGGTACAAAAACCAGAAAAAGACCCCACAAACATCCCTGATGAACATCCCTGATGAACATAGATGCAAAAAACCTCAACAAAATACTAGCAAGCTGCATACAACACTACATTTAAAAGATTATTTGCCATGATCAAGTAAAATTACTGAGATGCAACATGTTTTAATATTCACAAAACCAATGCCATACATGTACCACTTCAAGAAAAGGATAAAAATCATGCGGTCTTCTCAACAGATGCACAAGTATTTGACAAAATTCAACATCCATTCACAATAAAAACTCTCAACAAAATGAAGTTAGAGAAAACATACCTCAATATTATAAAGGCCATATGCGAAAACACACAGCCAACATTATACTCAGAGCTAAATAGAGCTTCCTTTAAGATCAGGATGTCCACTCTCACCACTTTTATTCCACATAGTACTGGAAGTCCTAGCCGCAGCAATCAGACAAGAAATAAGAAGCAGCGGTGATAAAGAAGTTACATTGTCACTATTCACTGGTAACAGGCATAGAAAATCCTAGACTCTACAAAAAAAACAAAAAACAAACAAAAAAACCAAAAAAACACTAAAATAAACAGATTTAGCAAAGTGGCAGGATGCAAAACTAATACAATTAAAATTAACACAATTAATACAAATTGGTAGTGTTTCCATATACAATGAAGTCAGATAAAGAAAAATTGTAAAAAGTATTTGCATTTGCACCAAAAAGAGCAAAATACCTTGGAATAAACTGAATCAAGGTGAATGATGTGTACTCTGAAAATTATAAAATACTGATGACAGAAATTGAAGATGACACAAACAAATGGAAATACTTTCCATGTTCACGTATTGGAAGAATATTGTCAAAATGTCCATATTACTCAAAGCAATATACAAATTCAATGTGATCCCTATCAAAATAGCAACAGCAATTTTCACAAAGGTTCAGTGCTACTGAAATGTATATGGAACCACTGAATAGTGACTAGCCAAAGCACTCCTGAGAAAGAACAAGCTTCAGGTATTACAACACCAGATTTCAATACATACCAAAAGCTGTAATGAAAATAGTATTTTACTGGCACATCGATCAATAGAATGGAATCGAGAACCCAGAAATAACCCCATTATATGGTCAATCTAGGACAAAGGAGGTGAGAATACACATGGCCAAAAGTCTCTTCAATAAGCGGTGCTAGAACACTGCCAGCTACATGTGTAAGAGTGAAACTGGATCACTTTTGAGCATGATACACAAAAATAAACCGACAATGGACTAAAGATCTAAATGTGAGACCTGAAACCATAAAAATACCAGAAGAGATTTCTCTGACATTGTCCATCACAGTATTTTTCTAGGAAGCAAAAATAAACTATCGGGACTAGAGCAAAATAAAAAGCTTTTTGCACAACAAAGGAATCCTTTGAGAAAACAAAAAGGCAATCTACTGAATGGGAGAAGATTCTTGCAAATGATGTGCCTTCTATGGGGTTAATATCCAAAATGTATAAAAACTTATACAACTCGACACCAAAAAAACCGAACAATCTAATTTAAAGATGGGCAGAAGATATGACAGACACTTTTCTAAATAAGACATACAGATGGTGTACAGGCACATGAAAAGATGCTGAACATCACTCATCAGGGAAATGCAAATCAAAACCACAATAAGATGACTTCACACCTGTTAGAAGGTATAAAATCAAAAAGAAACAAGTGTTGGTGAGGATGTGGAGAAACAGGAACCCTTATGCACTGTTGCTGGGAATGCAAACTGGTACAGTCACCATGGGAAACAATATGGAGATTCCTCAAAAAATTAAAAATAGGAATACCTTATAATCCAATAATTGCATAATTGGGCATTTACCCAGAGAAAATGAAAATACTAACTCAAAAAGATATATACAACTCTCCATATTTAATGCTCATCATAGCATTATATATAATAGGCAAGACTTGGAAACAACCCAAGTGCCCATTAATACATGAATGGATAAAGAATAAATGGCGTATATATGTATGTGTGTACATACACACACTGGAATATCACACAGCCATAAAAAGGATGAGGTCATTCCATTTAAGACAACATGGGTGGACCTATAGGGTATTATGCCAAGTAAAATAAGTTAGACTGAGAAAGACATACCATATATCCCCACTCATAAATGGAATCTAAAAAAAATGAACAAACAAAAAGAAGAATCAGAACTATAAATAAAAAGAACTGGTAGTTGCCAGAGGGATGGGGAGGGGTTGGGCAAAATGGGTGCAGAAGGCAGGGAGATACAGGCCTCTAGTTATGGAATAAGTCACTGGAATAAAAAGCAGAGCATAAGGAACATGATCAATGATGTTGATCATAGCTATACTTGTGGTGAACTTAGCATAATGTACAAGCTTGTCCTATCACTAAGCTGTGCATATGAAACTAATGCAACACTGTATGTCAACTACAGTAAAAAAAAAAAAAAAAAACACATAAATATCCAATTTTATCACTCACAAATTCTACCTTCCACAAAACACTAGAACATGAACAGAATTCAGCAAAGTTCTTGGTCACTTTATAACAATAACCACCTTTTCTCCATTGTCCAGTAACATGTTCCTCATTTTCCTCTGAGACCTCATTAGAATGGTCTTCACCACCCATATTTCTATCAAAGTTCTGTACATGATAACTTATGTATTCTCTACAATGGAACCTCTCTACAGGTCCCTTTTCCTTTCTGAGCCCGCATCAGAATCACTTTTATCCGTCCACAGGATTTTTCTGTTTTTCAATATGAAATTTATTGTCAAATTGGTTTCCATACAACACCCAGTGCTCACCCCAACGGGCGCCCTCCTCAATGCCCATCACCCACTTTCCCCTCCCTCCCCCCCACCCCTATCAACCCTCAGTTTATTCTCAGTCTTTAAGAGTCTCTTATGGTTTGGCTCCCTCCCTTTTTTTCCCCCTCCCCTCCCCCATGGTCTTCTGTTAAGTTTCTCAGGATCCACAGGCTTTTTCTAATATGCCCCTCAGAAAAGACCACTTATGTGTATTTTGTAAAGTATATGCTCTTGGAAATTGTTTCATTATGCATCTGAAAGGGCTCCGGTAAGCCATTAAATGGTAGATAACCACCTTTACTAGAATCAGGTAACTTTTTTTTTTTTTTTTAACCTTGGGTGTTCATTTATTCAACAAATATTTATCAAGAGCACATAATAGGTCAAGGACTGTGTCCGGACAGGGGAATATAAAGTAACTTTTTTTAAAGTTTGAGAGAGAGAACATGCATGAGCAGGGGAGGGACAGAGACAGAGAGAGAGGGAGAGAGAGAATCCCAAGCAGGCTCCACACCATCAGGGCAGGGCCCGATGCAGGGCTTGAATGCACAAACTGTGAGGTCATGACCTGAGCTGAAATCAAAAGTTGAACACTTAAATGAATCACCCAGGAGCCCCTAAAGTTAGTACTTTTTTAAAGTAAATTTTAATGATTAAGTCTTAGGTGCTAAAAGTAGCCTATTTTCTGAATATTATGTTCCACAATATTTTGTTTTTATAAAGTGGATTTAGGGGCGCCTGGGTGGCTTAGTCAGTTAAGCGTCTGACTTTGGCTCAGGTCATGATCTCACTGCTTGTGAGTTCGAGCCCCACTTTGGGCTCTGTGCTGACAGCTCAGAGCTTGGAGCCTGCTTTGGATTCTGTGTCTCCCTCTCTCTCTGCCCCTCCCCTGGCTCATGCTCTCTCTTGAATTGTCAAAAAATAAATATTTAAAAAACAAAGAACTAAATAACTATATTTAAATATTATGTTATTACAATGAACTATTGAGATATTATTTGTAACCCACCAACCCATTTGTCTTCTACCGGAGATTTTCAAAGGGAATTAAAAAGGATTTAGAGACATATTGATACTACAGAATCCATACGTTTCACAATTATAGTAACCTACAGAATGAAATAATAAAAAGATGCCTTGATTGGAACAATTTATTTTGTTTTTTGTCACTAATTACATCTGCCTTTTCTGGATATGCTCACATTCAAACATACAAAATTTTGAATACCATTTGATAATTCATTTCTGACAATTTTTTCTATCTTTAAAGTTATTTGAGCTTGAGAATTCCTTTTGAGAAAGTATCACTGAAAAGGTGGTAAGGTGAAATGAAAAGATAAGAAGGAAAATGTAAATTTTAGGAGTATCAGACGTGTTTAGTACAGTGGCATGTCATTTTGGAAAAGTATGTACCACGTAGTAATAAGAATAATAACAGTATGTATAATATGTCTAAAGTCCAGACTAGGCATATTGAATGCTTATGCAACGTGAGTTAGATAAAAGCAATTATGACCTGTCCTCATGGAGAAGGAGCTTATAAAATTTTTAAAAATGGACAGAAATTCATGTTTTAAATGTGTATCTTATTTCAAAACAAGAAATAAAGGAGCAACTTTATAAGAAAATACAAATTGAGATTAATATTAAAGTGATCTGCAATTAAAGGACACGTTGAAAGAAGCAAAGAATGGGTACGTTTCACTAATGTCTGCTGTAGGAAAGTCAATTATATTTGCTTATGGTTATCTATTTCTCAAAGTGTCATTAGTAACATCTGAAAATGTTTTTATTAAGGTTTGTATCTGGGGTGCCTGGGTGCCTCAGTCAGTTAAGTGGCCAATTTCAGCTCAGGTCATGAGCTTGCTGGTTCATAAGTTTGAGCCCTGCATCGGGCTTTTGCTGCTAGCTTGGAGCCTGGAACCTGCTTCAGATTCTGTGTCTCAGTCTCTCTCTGTCCCTCTCCCACTCCCACAGTATACATTAAAAAAATTTTTAAATAAAAGTTTGTATCTGATTTAATCCAGAGCAGAAATTAACTTAGCATCCATATTATGAAGCGTTAAAAACACTTTAGTAAAATTATTTCATAATAATGGAGAGAAGTGGAGCTACTCAATTATTTCTCAAAATTTTATATACAAGATATTAATTTCCACTGTTTTTAGATTACAGTGAAAAATACAAAGCTCCATTAAACTGGAAACTGCAGTTATTCAAAACAATGTGTTTTTCCTTACTACTGCCATTATGTCATCCAAATAAAAATGTTTACAATTTAATAGACAGTATCTAATAAGTCCATTTCTTATGTTAAATTTATTCAGATGCCTATCCCCAAAAGAACACTTAACTATCTTATACACAATTCTCGTGGTGGCCACATTTTTTGTGTTTTTTTGGTTGTTTGTTTTACCACCACACACTGCCCCTTTTCACCTTAGTTACAGTTGACTAATCCTGAGCAAATACTTTATCCAGGGGCAATGAATCTACAGCCTGGTCAGGGGCTTTTGAAATGAAAGATAAAGTTACTCTGAAATATTAACTAATTAAATCTGAGAAAGTAAGTTCGTTATATGAGAACATCAGATGAATGGTCATGACGAAGGATTTAAAAAAAACACGCAATGAAAAATGCTCAATTCAAAGGTCTGAAAAAAAGGACTTACTCTCTAGCAGAGAAATGTTGGTAGAGAGGCATATGGTAATGCTCAAATATGCCATGGGAGAGAGCATGGACACCACACTGGAGCACAGTCCTACCAGTTTTAGAGGCTTCCACATCTTTTCTACATGTCTTCACAGTAACATTCTTCCCTTCGGCTTATTTTCCTTAAAAAAAAATAGTGCTGTGCCAGATCGAAAGAACTCAGAGAGCAACTTAAGAACCATATTAGGGGCTGGGAGGGGGGTGGTGGTGAAGGCAGGGGTCTTCCAATCCAACAAGAATTCTCTAGAGAATTGCTCTAAGAGCTCCTTTTATATACAGGTCAGCACATTGGGCCTCCTAAAGTTATTTAATGTAAATATACACACAGAACCGATGATGGCCTACTTCTTAGATTAAGAATTCTTACAGTTAGTGGAATTATCCTCTTTTCCTACAAGATAACCCAGTTTCTCATGGCTGAAGGAAGCCTCTAAAGAATCTAGTAGTTTTTAATACGTACGGGGGAAAAAAATAGGTGTTAATCTGAATTTGTGTATTAAATAAAAACATCTTAATGAGACAAATTATAAAGCTGACTAGTGAACACAAAAGGACAAACTTGAATATTGATTGTCTTCATCATCAAAGGAGTACCCACTTCTAATTGTTTTCAAAAGTGCTTCCTCCACTGCCTCCCCAGCCAGAATGAGGTTTTGAATATTGGAGGTAGGAACTAAAAACCTCATTTTCACACTTAGGCATTATTAAATGATATCACTTAATTCATTTTCATCAGCTTGTGAAAAATGTTCATTATGCAGAAATCTTAGCCCCATTGACTCTTTACTGCGTAAAGCTATTATACTCATTCCAATATAGTTACTAATCTGGTGCATTTTAATTCTTCCTTTGAGACAGTCCATGCCGAAAAAAACTGAAATCCCTTATTATAATCTAAAGTTAAAATTTTTTTAAAGTAAAAGGGCATCTGCTGTATGACTGGAACCACTTAAAAGGGAGTACTTATCTAATTCAGATCCCCAGAGTGACCAAAGTTGAAAATGAGTTAGTATTTTTAAATCACCTGTTTGGATTTTAAATCTCTGAGTGACTTAATGCTAGTCTATATGCTATGTTGGAATAAAAGGGCAATGGTTACATGTTAAAAATCACTTGGGAAATTAAAAAAAAAGTCTTCAAAGAAAAAAGTTTTTACATGAAGAACAGTATTATAAGAACTCATCTTAGACCTCCTCTTTATCCCTTTAAGAATTTTAAGTGACAAGAAAGATTATACCTTTTTGCTATTCTCTTGAGTCCTGAGACAGAGTTAGGGGGAATCTTAGAGCCAACTTGAGTATGAGGTTCCCAAGGGTGAAAAGCAGGTCAGATTCAACGTCCAAAAGTTTTTCTGTGGCATTAACTGCCTGAGAGGCTGTCAGATTGTTCCGGGTCTTTTGAGGGTTAAGGCCTTGGCCATTTTTTTCTCTGAATATAACTACTGTATAGCTGACACTTAGGATGTTACAATGCTTTTTGGACTATGGAATTATCAAATGCATTATGATAATAGGCAGTGATTTTATATTTCCCATTTTGCTCAAGCTAGGAATAAAATCTGTGGTTGGCATTTTCAAGGAAATTTAATAAAGCATTACTGTAGTAGTTAGTGCTGATTCCGTTGTTTACAAGATTTCAAGGATGCTAAGTTCTCAATTATTCAGGTCAGTGGGTAACTATCAATGAGCAAAGGTACTTCAGCCAATTGTTTCAATTTCCTCTTTCAACTCCTCTAAAATGTCAGCAGCACTTCCTGGAAGTGTATTTGAACTATTTTCCTTTTATGCCTCCTAGTACACCTTCTATGCTAAAATTGTTCCTGTGTAAACTGGCAAGTTTTCATGTTATGAAGGTAAATGGATGTTTTTTGGTGTTTTATTGCTTTACCTCTTTTCACTCCTTCATTTAGTGAATTACTGAATATCTCCCATTGTAAGGTACTAGGGAAATAGGTCCACAAGACAGAGACAGACCACATTTTCATGGTATTCACAATTTAGTTTGAAAGACAGACACTGAATGGGTAATTATGGGGTTGTCAAATGTTAGAAAAAGGGGACATAGAACTGAGTGACCTATCCTAGTTTAGATAAAGTTTAGTTAGAAGTTTCCAGTGGAATCATTTTTTAGCTGAGTTCTAAGTATAAGTGAAGAGTTGATCTGTGAAGTAAGGAGAAGGAATTTTTTTTTTTTTTTGAATGGGAGAAAAGCAAGTTTCACTTTCTCACCTTTCAATTAACATCCATTAATCTAGCAAAGTAGCACTAAATCTAGATGAGAAATAATGAGGATCTAAGTTTGGGGACAGAAAAAACATATATTCATTTGTATGAAGATTTGGTAAATTGGGTTATGGTATACATGTGAAGGTATGAAGGTCAGGGGGAGGGTAAAGTTAAGGAAGTTCCCAAATTAAGGCTGGGCTTCCAGACAGGTGATGATGCCCTTTACTAAAACTGAGAACACTGGCATGTAAGTGGCTTTGGAGAGAGCTCATGAATCCAGTTTTGCACGTGTTCAATTTAAGGGGTTCTAGAGATAAACTAGAGTGAGTGATAAGTAGGCAATTAAACACACATTGCCCCGAAAAGAGGCTGGACGTACATCTAAGTTTCTTAAAGTATCCCAAACTGAATTCATCATGGCAATGAAATATGATCCAGATTCTTCTACATCTTTATGATCATGGGTCTAGCATCCATCTTCTCAAACCCAGGAGTGTGAGAACCACAGTTACTCCCCACATGTTTTCATTATTCACGAGTCTTCTATCACCATGTCCCTCTAATTACACTTTTTAAGTTTCCTCAGCCTTACCCTGGTCCCCTTCTCACTGAAGTGTGTTCTTTCTTAGAGAATTCCAAGAGCCTAATTCAAACCGTTTCCTCAGTGGCAGCATTAAAATGAACATTTACATTGCTGCTAGGGTGAGCTATTTAAAATAGAAAACGTATTTATGTTTCCTCCTTTCTCCTCTTCCCAGTGTTAGCTTCTAACAGGCTTGCTTATGCTTCTGTGTTACTGTAGAGTGCTTTTTTTCTTCTTCATCTTTTTTACACCAAGTATAAATGGGTATAAATTCTTTTCAGATCCTTCTCTCATCAGCCAATTGTTTTGCTTAAAGTCTAGCCAATATAAAAGTATGAAGCATTACTTCCATTACGGAAGTAACAGAATAATAAGATGAACAGCATAGCCTGTAGAAATACCGTTGGCATTCAGATTTCAGACCCAATATGTGGTAGCTTGGTGACCTTGGACAATTTACCTAAGCTATCTGTGCATGTCTTCATATGTAGAATAGGAACCCCAACAGTGACTATTTCAGTGTAGTTTTGAAATTTGAAGTAGTTGATATATCAAAGTGCTTAGAATGTTAACTGGCATGCAAAACACACTACATTATTAACTATAAAAAATGACTTTTCAACACTCCTACAATGGGGCATGCATAGGATATTAACTAAATTAACTCAGTTATTAACATAACCAAGATTTATTCAGTATCTGGTGTATGACAGGCACTATCCCACTATTATATAGGAACAAACAAAAATCAGTTTCTTCCATCATGAAACTTAGCACCCAGAAGAAAAAAATACACATTACACATCTATGAGGGGAGATGTGTGTACCAACAGCTGGATTACCACATGGGCATATTTAATATTCTTGACATAAGATTTATCTTTTTCTCTTCAGCTTTCCTTTGTTTTCAATAATGGAAATATCTACTTATTCACTCCATTTGGAACTAGGGATTGTCCACTCCTTGTCCTCACTTGCATGTATTTATCAAGTATTTATTGGGTGCAATCTTTAGTGACAGATCATTGAACATGAAAGACACAATCACCGCCCTGTCAGAACTATGCTATTGTATCTTACACTTCCTGGTTAATGTCTTCAAGGAGGTAGTGGTCCTGGTGGGTACTTCTGAAAAGCATCTGAAGTATTAAATTCCATTAGTTAAATCATCCAAGAAAACAATGTAAAAGCTACTATAAGGCAGCCAGTGACTAATGAAAAAGACAGAAGAATTCAGAATTAGAGGTGGCCACCTTGATCAGGAATCATTATTGAAGCTTTGTATATGAGGAGTGGGGTTTCAGAGATGGTGAGCCTTACACAGGTAAGGAGGAAATAGGACATTCCAGAGAAATTGAGTCAAATTTATTATCTACTCATTGGAGCTGATTATTTTCCTTTCAATTCTGATCAGAGGCCCGACTGTTCAGACTCCTTTTCAGCCTGACAGTGGAGATCTGGGTTCTAGGAGCAGACAATGGCAATGAAGAAGACCCGCAAGCCCCTAAACTGTCAACAACTACCTAGCCAACCCACATGAGATCCTAGAACTCACCCTACCCCAGTCCCAGCTCTTATGATATGCTTATGATTTGTCCGTATTGTTTCTTGGTGAGCTGAGGAGACCTCAGGCCCCAAGACCTGTACCAAAGATGTCAACCAAAGGGTCTCAGTGTTAAGAATTCAAGGATAGATGCAACACAGCAGACAAGTGATACAAGTAAGAAAGTTTATTAAAGTGAAAGCACAGTCTCAAGATGTCAGAATGGGCAAGTTCAAGACAGCTGCAGTCAATGGGGTTTGGGTTTTTATCTTATTGACAGGTGTTAATAAGATGGTGGAATATTCATTACCTGGACCAAGGATTTCTTGGAAGCAAAGTTTTGTACCTCTTCTTATCTGGTCAAGGGTTTCCTGTCATGGCACCCACTATCTTGGGCCTATCTAGTTTGATCAAGCTTCTTGTGGTTGTTTTTGGAGTGCTACCAGGACAGACATCTGAATTTCCCAGTAGCTGATCATGACTTCCTTTTTGCTGGCTTGCAGGTCCCTGTTAGAATCTAATGAACTGCCACTAACAACATTGTCTAGAATTGCTTCTGTAGGATTATTAAAGATTGTTAAAGTGGCAAAATGGATCAAAACTATTTTCACAGTACTAGGAGAAATGAAGCTTCAGAGAGTGTGTCTTGGGAGCAAAACTGACAGGAGAAAATCAGAAACCCAACAGAAAAACAGGTTTAGATTCACACCTCCAGAACTTGCTCTGTCTGCCTTTTCATGAAAGGCACGTTGGCCTTACCTATTTACTCCGTGTAAATCGGTTCACCGATTCTTGTTCTGGTCCTCCTCTGCAGATTGGTCTTCCCCCTGCCCAACCGACCAAGGCCTGAGCACAGGCTCTGCCAGAACACTTGTATTGTGAGATCTGAGTCACTGCCTAAATTCTGCCTGTTCTAGGACCCCGGCTTTCTAGACAAATTTTGGGTTCCCCGTTAACATAATTCCCTGATCTGACACACAGTCACTTAACAGAAGGAACATATTTTAATTAAAACATATGATTAGCTTTGTCAATTTAAATGAAAATGACTCTAATTTAGATGTAGGCATAGAATTTTAAAGTTAGAAGGGGACTTAGAGATCATGGAGTAAATGGATGGTTTTGGTAATTGTCCTCCCCTGCTGTGCGCATTAGCATCTGCATCGCGTTCACTGCTGTCAAATACATATTTTAAGAGAGACAATATGACCTTCGGAACATGGAAAGTTTCTAATCGTTGTACTTCTTAACAATCTTGCCAAAGTCCTCTGACCTTAGAGTTCATGACGTAATTATTTATTGGGCTAGGGATAGAATTATTTATGGCTTAGAGTAGATAATAAAAGGGATTACTACACCCAGGCAGTTTCTTCCTTAAACTCAGTTTTCCTAATCTCTTTCCCTATGGCAACAGAGCAATTACTTTCCAGCATGTGGATTCCTTTGTACTTTAAATATAGATAAATATAACCATGCTAAAAACTTGGGAATTAGCTAGTGCTCCTGAATTAAAATCCCAAACTGCAGAAAAGCATTGATTTGCAGCTTAATTTTCTACACAACCTGGTTACAACTGTACGTAAAGGACCAGATGGCTGTCAACCCATAACAATAATAGTTGCGATGAATAAAGCCTTATGTGCCTGATCTTGACTAAAACATCATTTGCAGAAAATGGACTAAGTTTGCTGGATTTTGTATTTTTTTCTCAGAAATTATAGGTAAAAGTTAGCATACAAAAAAGTTTACAAACCAAAGGATGTTGGTTTAAGAGGAGGGGAGGAGGGAAAAGATACAGCAAAGCAGAATCTCTGAGATTATGTAAAGGACTCAAAGGCATCAGATATGAAAACTAACGTACAGTAAGGAGAGTGCATATTAAAATTGATATTACACAAGTTACCAAATGACTGTAGGGAGTGTAAGTCTGTATCTATTAAAAAAGAGACAATAAGCCTAAAATAAAGTCACTTGAGCTAAGCCCCACTTCAGCAAACCAAAACATAATACCTAATTTGAATTTCAGCCTCTCCCAGGAGTCATTTTGGAATTACCTGATCAATATAGTAAAGATATCCACATCAAAGACACTCTCTGTCCCCCACAGCAAAGTATCCTTGCCTGAAACAATCCACTCTTTACTAGAAACTTTTTTCTTCCATCTTTTTCTACCTGTAAAAACCTTTTTGTTAGGTCTTCAGAGCTCCTTTCTATCTGCTGGATGGTACGCTGCCAGATTCATGAACCACTGAATAGTGCGCCAGTAAGATCTTTAGAACACCTGAATTAAGAAAAATTTCTACAAGCCTGGGTGTGAATTTGTCCTAAATGACAAGTCTGCCAAAAATGGAAAGTCCACCTTTACCACCATGAGACTCCCTGCATTTCATATGAATCATTCTATTTTTCTGTTCCAAAATAGCTTTCAAAATATTGTTAATATGTTATAATTATAATAATTTATGTAAAAACATGTGGCAGCAGCTTATATTCAGTGCCATAATGAAAATAAAGTTTGTTATTTCTTGGGTTAGTAAGATTGAAGAGCAAATAACTGAAGATTTTCTTCCTTTTCAAGAATAATATTAAGACATCATTGGAAACTATAGTTTTAATTGTATTGCTGGAATGATAAAATGTAGGTCAAAGTTATATAATGGCAGATCTCCTGGAGATTAAAAGGGATAAAACAAGACCATGTCTTTCCCAAAATGCAGCCTTATAAATAGTCCTGTTCTGTGATGGTCGATGTAATATTTTGAGACAAACCAATTTCTGCTTAGTTCTCAAACTAAAAACCAGTAATTGATGGAGTAGGTGGTTGGCTTGATAATCTAAATTAGATATTGCCTAAATTTGTAAATGTTGTCTCTTATATTCAACTAAGGCTGTCTCTCAATATAATGAGAATAGTACTTCAAATTTTCATTTATTAACTGAATAGTCCTATCTTTGTACCTTATACATAATTGACATAAGTATTAATTTCAGTGGTATTAAGCAGAGAAGGTAGAAACAAGTCTTAAAAAAGCAGATCCTAGACAAGTCCCAAGTGTGTTGATAAGGTCATATTTTAATCACTTAATCAATGCTAATCCAGATGTAATATTTTTAAACAAAAGAGCAATATAATTAGATTCATCACCCAAAGATGATCCAGATAGTGAGGAAGGACTAATTGGGGCAAGATGGTAATAAGGAAAGCCACTTAGTTCTAATCTACATGAAAAACGTTATGGGGCCAGTTCAAGAGCACATTATGATGAAGAGGAAAATAAAGATTAAGACAATGATTAGGGAAATATAATTATACAGACCTTACCACTGATTTGATGTGTGGTGGAAGAGAAAGAAGAATCTAGAATAATAGTCACATTTTTGGCTTGTGTAACCTAGTGAGTGTTTCATTTTCTCAGGGAGTAGGAATAGAACACATTTGAGAAGGGAAGATTTTGACTTCCCAACATCTAGAGCTTGAGGGGAGTACCTGCAAACAACGAGTGGGTGGAGTTGAACATGGTGAAACAGGGACTGTGGTTGTAGTAGCCCAAGGGACAGACAGGAAGACAAGTGAAGGGAAGATGATCAGAAACGTCACTTTTGGGTGGAGAATTGAAGCTCGGGAGGATGAGCAAAAAGAAAACAGAGCAAAAGAAGGAAATTCAACAAAGACTTATCCAAGCAGCCCAATTTTAGTAGTGTTTTTATAAAGAGCGAAATAATTAGTGTCAAAACTCAATGCCAAGGGGAAAAAGCAATGAAAAGATGCCATTTCATTCATGAATACCATCAAGTATCCTTAGTCCATAAACATTAGGGAAGAGATGAAATGTGTCTAGAAATACTGTAAAATTGAAAGTTAATCTCCACGATGGAAATCTTAAAGAGCAAAAGGCTTCAAATTTTGAAGACACTGATTTAACAAAACTAGAGTCCATTGTCCATATAAGTAAAACCATTAATAAGTTACATTCACCGTTCTAATATAGGCACATTTAAAACATAGAACAGGATTAAAATTTTCTAAATGACTGAATAAAGTAGAAATAAGTGAAATAGTTAAAAAATTTTATTCCAGCTAATATAACAGTATGAACATGGTGGCTCTCGGTAAAAAGAAATATGGAAGAAAAAAATACAATCTTGAACAATTCTCTGTGATGGGGTGAAAATGTTCAAAGGGTCAGAAGAACCTTGCCAAAATCAACCAGAAAGTTTTGTTTTCTTCAAATGTTAGCTCAACGTTTATGAGCATCTTCTCTAACATAAAGCTTTTAGTCTGAATAGTAAAAGCAAGCAGTTTATTTTTAAACGGGGGAAGATTCCTGCTGTGTATTATTCATATTATTTTGATCAAAATGTCTATTGTTTATCACTGAAGAGGAAAGAGATTTCTAAAGAGAATTCATATCCTAGGAGGGGAAAACTCCCATTATAATTATCTCCTGCTCTCCAGCATCCCCACATGTCCTAAGGACAAAGAAATGAAGAAATAAAAATCATTTCAAAAGCTTTCAGAGGCAAGCTGATCATCCTGATGATACAGTGAGACCAGAGTCCTGTAAATTCTCTGAACACCAACCGCTTCCAGATAGCATTTTAATAATTTCATTTAAGCAATGTGCCCTTAGGATTACTTTTTTTTTTTTGATTAAAAGAAATCTTTTTGGGAACTGCGTATTGTTAAAAGCAAGATTTTCATTTGCAAAGTGCACAGTCTACCTGGGAAGCATACCATGTCCCTAAAAAGCAGTTCTCACCCGAAAAAATTATTACCACCTTTGTTCTTTACTACAAATAGTAATCTTCACTAGTTAGTGGTTAGAAGAAAAATGTGATGGTGTAGCCCTACTACTAATACACAGGTGTGGAGAAAGGTATTGCTCTTTTCTATATTATGCATTTTATTTTCTCAACATGTTTATCAAGTATTTCATTGTTAGATTCTCAGTTGAATAACAAATCTATCATGTAATTTTAGGTCAGAAAATGGTATGAATTTTAAAAACCAGAGTTTGTTGGAATATTGGGGTCTTGATTCAAAGATGTAAACATATAATTTACTAAGATGCAAGCAATAGGAATAAAATGGAGCCTTAAAATTTGCCTAATGTTAATCCTTAATTCAAAATGATTGTACTGTGGCCTTGACTCCTTGGTTCTGCTAATCAGCTTCATCTTGAAAAGTGAAATAAACTTAGCTCTATTTCATAGGGATTTCAGGATTCAGTGTTAATTAATTACTGATTACAACATATTCCGAAGAAACAAACACTCATCAAGTATCAGGCTGTGGGCAAGGTTCTATCTCTACCCGACTAGTGAGCTCTGTGTGAGCTTGAAAAAAATCACATAAAAACTTGGGGCTTCGGTTTTGTCATCTTGACAGCATAAACCCCAAATTGCCTTGGCATTATTTGTCCTTGTGAACTCTCCTTGACTAATTAGTTCAGGCTTCCTTTGCACCCCCTCTTCTTACCCCTCCCATTCTTCATTTTATGCTTCAAGAATCCTCAATTCCATGTAGTTTCCAGAAAATGTTCCATTTCTCATGCCTCCATGCCTTCACATGTACTGATCTTTCTATGCAGAATGCTTCCATCCCAGGAGTTGGCCTGAACTGGCTTTCTGCACTTTCAGCCTACTGCACAATGCTCCTTCAAGCAGCTGAGGTGATCTCTGAGAACTAGGGTCTCCAGTGATGACCAAATCACGCTTATTCGTTCTGCTTTTAAAGGAGTCCTGAACATCTACCTTGTTTACCATTAAATACTAAGCTCTTGAAGAAGCTTAAAGTTTATCAAGGATATACACTTGCTTAGCGTCTTCAGTAAATATACTTACATAATGGATTTATCGACTGTATTTAAAAAACAAATTATAAGATCAGCTTATCATTGCATATGAAATATTCCGTATGAAAGAACATCTGAAAATGTTACTGAGCAACAACTACGTACTAAGAAATTGTTAAGCACTGAAAATACAAAGCTAAGTTATACAGAGTCCTGGTTCTAGGGATGCTTGGTACCAGAGAAGTGGGCAGGACTACAAATAGACCAACAGAACCATCTGGTGATTTCTATCAAAGGATAAACTGTTTTGTGTATTATTTGAGGCCAGAGAATGGAGAGACTAACCCTGCCTAGAAGAGAAGGATCAAGCAGGTGAAGTCTGAAGTGGTCTATTGAAATACTGGCAAGAGAAGGGAAGAAAGACCATTTTAGATGGGATGTGCAGAGATAGCACTGTATTTTGAGAGAACACTAAGAACAGTGTGGTAGGACAGAAGATGTACATACAGGGCAAATGGAGTAGAAAGTCCAAAGTTGTAAACATATTTTGAGGATGGGTGGGGTTAGGAATTATTTTATTATGGAAAGGAGTGACATGATGTAACTTGTATTACTAGAGGAGGACACATCTCAGAAGCTAGGGGAAAAAAAAAACAACAACACAGATGAGAATGAGGAGACAACAGGGGCAGGAAAGGGAGATGAGAATACGTGACCAAGAAGGCCTTAACATTCCTCTCAGCATGACTCAACTTTAGACAAGTTTCTTCCTAATTCCACGCCCCTGACTTCCTTTTTCTTACAGCATTTGCTTGAGAAAATGTGCAATTGTAAGTTCTTTACCGCTTTGAGGCATAACTCTTCTCCCAGGCTCTTCCCATTTAAAAAAAAATTGTGTTTATTTTTGAGAGAGAGAGAGAGAGAATGAGAGAATGAATGAACGAGCAGGGGAGAGAGAGAGAGAGAGAAACACAAACAGGCTCCAGGCTCTGAGCTCTAATTCACAAACTGCAAGATCATGACCTGAGACAAAGTAGGACACTTAACCAGCTGAGCCACCCAGGGGCCCCATAGCCTCTTTCCATTTTCACAACTCATGAATGTCTTCCTCAAAGACCAAGAGCCATCCTTTGTAAACTCAATCAGCAACAAAGGTGAGGTCCTTACCGCCCGGTCTTAATGGGAAGGTGAGAGCCCAACTTCACTAAGCACCAATTACCAAATTGGTAATGTAAGGGGCCTGATCACAATCCCCCTCACTAATGTCCTCTACTACTTCCCCACTAGCTCACTCCAAGCACTTAAAACTTTCCTACATTTAGTTTCAGTGGAGCTCAAGCATTCTACACTGCAACAGTCTTGATCCCTCATGCAATAGTCTTGAGTCAAGTCTTTCTTGAAGTTTTAAATAAATGTCTGGGGTAATTTTTCTTTTATACCTGAAAGAAAGCACTAGCTCTGAAGAGAAGTGCATGGATCAAGTCACATTTCTGGGATGTAATCGTTAGGGGAAAAGTTGAGGATAATCCTGAGATGTGTAGCTAAGTAGGCAATCATATCAAGTGCCTGAACTAGAGGGGCGCCTGGGTGGCGCAGTCGGTTAAGCGTCCGACTTCAGCCAGGTCACGATCTCGCGGTCCGTGAGTTCGAGCCCCGCATCGGGCTCTGGGCTGATGGCTCAGAGCCTGGAGCCTCCTTCCGATTCTGTGTCTCCCTCTCTCTCTGCCCCTCCCCCGTTCATGCTCTGTCTCTCTCTGTCCCAAAAATAAATAAACATTGAAAAAAAAAATTAAAAAAAAAAAAAGTGCCTGAACTAGAAGACGAGAGCAGAATTTTTTTTAGTAAGTTCAGTTTAAAACTTGCTACATATCAGATTTCCATAGTAGGTACTAATAGTTGCTGTTGTAACAATGATCTGCAATGAGAGAAAAAAAATATGGCTGGTTATGTACAAACCAATGGCTACAAATTCATTACACACACCTTTCAAGTAGATGTGAATTGAATACAATTGTAACCAAAGTTTTAATGGAAATAGCATTGAATTCGGAATTTACAAATATGTATTTGAATTCTGGTTCTGAAGTTTAGTTACTAGGTGATCTTGAACAAGCCTTTTAAATTTCCTAAGCACCTGTCTTGTCTCTATCTGTAAGGCAATGCTAAGAATAAAACCTAGTAGTGGTATTTATAAGAGTTATTCAACATTTCTGGTACTCCTACCTTCTAGGAACAAAGATAGGTTGTACTTGCTGGTCTCCCTGTGGTTGAACCGGTTCTAGCCCATGAGTTGTGAGAAGTGATGAATGTCACATATGAAGCTCAGGGTGTTTTTTTTTTCTAGTTTTGAGATATAATTAACACATAACATTGTATTTGCGTAAGATTTACAACACAATGGTTTCATATGTATCATGAAATATTTACCATAAGGAGTTTAGTTAAAAATAACTATGTGAGGTGATGGATGTTTTCTTGTGATGACAAGAAATCTTTTAAGATTTACTCTCTCTGCAACTTTCAAATATACAGTATTTAATGGTGGATGCAAGACCCCTTTTCCCCACTTCTCTTTTCTTCTGACATGTCAATATTTGAGATGTCTGCTGCTCCCTCAGATTGGCCCAACACATTACAAGCAGGAGAACTCCTTCCTCCTCCAGGATGGTCTAGCTTGAGCAAGAAACAAGCCTTTCTTCTTTGGAGTCTGGAGAGTTTTTGTGATACTAGAATTTTCTCAGAATAACCTACTCTATCCTAAGTGGTATTCAGTTGTGAAACATAAGTGAAAAACAAAAGTATTTGCCACAAATCACTATATATTTTTATATTCTTAATTATTGTCAAAACATTCACTTTAAAGTTTAATAACAGATTTAATAAGAGATATTTTCTAATCTGAAATATAGGTGGCAAAAAATTGGAAAAATAGTTTAAAAATTATTTTTAGCATAGATATAACAAAAATTTGTCTCAGAGAATTATTCTTCTAGTTTCCATTATACCATGTGTTATACTACCTTTAAGTTCCGAAGCTTATCAATTTCATACCAAAGTTATAATTTTCCATTATATTATACACACATTCTTAACCCTACTATTTTTATTAGTGGGAAAAAAAAGGGATCCTGGGAAGATGGCAGCATAGGAGGATGCTGGGCTCACCGCGCGTCCTGCTGATCACTTAGATTCCACCTACACCTGCCTAAATAACCCAGAAAACCGCCAGAAGACTCGCAGAATGGAGTCTCTGGAGCCAAGCACAGACAAAAGGCCCACGGAAGAGGGTAGGAAGGGTGGCGAGGTGGTGCGTGCTCCATGGACTGGCGGTAGGGAGCCGGGGCAGAGGGGCGGCCCGCCAGCCAAGCAGAGCCCCCAAGTCTGGCTGGCAAAAGCAGAGGGGCCGGACGGAGTGTGTTCCGACAGCAATTGGGACTTGACATCTGGAAGGTTATAAGCTAACAGCTCTGCTTGGAGAATGAGAGGGCTGGAGGAAAACGGGAGGGAGAGTTGTTGAGCCCCGGACGACAGAGCTCAGCTTGGCAGGGAACAAAGGCACTTGCCAGTGCCATCTCCCTCGCCCATCCCCCAGCCAAAATCCCAAAGGGAACCGGTTCCTGCCAGGGAACTTGCTTGTACCGAGCAAACACCCAACACTGTGCTTCTGCGGATCCATCCCTCTGACAGCAGGTCTGAACCCTCCCAGTGCCACAGCGCCCATCCTGGAGCAGATCTCCAAAGGAAAAGTGAGCTAAGCCTGCCCCTCCCGCCCCTGTGCACCTTGCCAATCCACCCCAGCTAATACGCCAGATCCCCAGCACGACAAGCCTGGCAGTGTGCAAGTAGTCCAGACGGGCCACACCACCCCACAGTGAATCCCGCCCCTAGGAGAGGAGAAGAGAAGATACACACCAGTCTGCCTGTGGCCCCAGCGGTGGGCTGGGGGCAGACATCAGGTCTGACTGCGGCCCCACCCACCAACGCAAGTTATTCAAGACAACACTGGGGAAGTGCCCCGCAGTCCCGCACCACTCCAGGGACTATCCAAAAGGACAAAACAGAAGAATTCCCCTCAAAAAACGTCCAGGAAATAACAACAGCTAATGAACTGATCAAAAAGGATTTAAACAATATAACAGAAAGTAAATTTAGAATAATAGTTATAAAATTAATTGCTGGGCTTGAAAACAGTATAGAGGACAGCAGAGAATCTCTTGCTACAGAGATCAAGGGACTAAGGACCAGTCAGGAGGAGCTGAAAAACGCTTTAAACAAAATGCAAAACAAAATGGAAACGACCACGGCTCGGATTGAAGAGACAGAGGAGAGAATAGGTGAAATAGAAGATAAAATTATGGAAAAAGAGGAAGCTGAGAAAAAGAGAGATAAAAAAGTCCAGGAGTATGAGGGGAAAATTAGAGACCTAAGTGATACACTAAAAAGAAATAATATACGCATAATTGGTGTCCCAGAGGAGGAAGAGAGAGAGAAAGGTGCTGAAGGTGTACTTGAAGAAATAATAGCTGAGAACTTCCCTGAACTGGGGAAGGAAAAAGGCATTGAAATCCAAGAGGCACAGAGAACTCCCTTCAGACGTAACTTGAATCGATCTTCTGCACGACATATCATAGTGAAACTGGCAAAATACAAGGAACGTGCCCTCACATATAAAGGGAGACCTATAAGACTCATGACTGATCTCTCTTCTGAAACTTGGCAGCCCAGAAAGGATTGGCACGAGATCTTCAATGTGTTGAACAGAAAAAATATGCAGCCGAGAATCCTTTATCCAGCAAGTCTGTCATTTAGAATAGAAGGAGAGATAAAGGTCTTCCCAAACAAAAACTGAAGGAATTCGTCACCACTAAACCAGCCCTACAAGAGATCCTAAGGGGGACCCTGTGAGACAAAGTACCAGAGACATCACTACAAGCATAAAACATACAGACATCACAATGACTCTAAACCCATACCTTACTATAACACTGAATGTAAATGGATTAAATGCGCCAACCAAAAGACATAGGGTATCAGAATGGATAAAAAAAACAAGACCCATCTATTTGCTGTCCACAAGAGACTCATCTTAGACCCGAGGACACCTTTAGATTGAGAGTGAGGGGATGGAGAACTATTTATCATGCCACTGGAAGTCAAAAGAAAGCTGGAGTAGCCATATTTATATCAGACAAACTAGACTTTAAAGGCTGTAACAAGAGATGAAGAAAGGCATTATATAATACTCACAGGGTCTATCCATCAGGAAGAGCTAACAATTATAAATGTCTATGCACCGAATATAGGAGCCCCCAAATATATAAAACAATTACTCACAAACATAAGCAACCTTATTGATAAGAATGTGGTCATTGCAGGGAACTTTAATACTCCACTTACAGAAATGGATAGATCATCTAGACACATGGTCAATAAAGAAACAAGGGCCCTGAATGATACATTGGATCAGATGGACTTGACAGATATATTTAGAACTCTGCATCCCAAAGCAACAGAATATACTTCTTCTCGAGTGCACATGGAACATTCTCCAAGATAGATCACATTCTGGGTTACAAAACAGCCCTTCATAAGTATACAAGAATTGAAATCATACCATGCATACTTTCAGACCACAATGCTATGAAGCTTGAAATCAACCACAGGAAAAAGTCTGGAAAACCTCTAAAAGCATGGAGGTTAAAGAACACCCTACTAAAGAATGAATGGGTCAACCAGGCAATTAGAGAAGAAAAAATATATGGAAACAATTGAAAATGAAAATACAACAATCCAAACGCTTTGGGACACAGCGAAGGCAGTCCTGAGAGGAAAATACATTGCAATCCAGGCCTGTCTCAAGAAACAAGAAAAATCCCAAATACAAAATCTAACAGCACACCTAAAGGAAATATAAGCAGAACAGCAAAGACAGCCTAAACCCAGCAGAAGAGAAATAATAAAGATCAGAGCAGAAATAAACAATATAGAATCTAAAAAAAACTGTAGAGCAGATCAACAGAACCAAGAGTTGGTTTTTTGAAAAAATCACCAAATTGATAAACCTCTAGCCAGGCTTCTCAAAAAGAAAAGGGAGATGACCCAAATAGATAAAATCATGAATGAAAATGGAATTATTACAACCAATCCCTCAGAGATACAAGCAATTATCAGGGAATACTATGAAAAATTATATGCCAACAAACTGGACAACCTGGAAGAAATGGACAAATTCGTAAACACCCACACTCTTCCAAAACTCAATCAGGAGGAAATAGAAAGCTGAACAGACCCATAACCAGGGAAGAAATTGAATCAGTCATCAACAATCTCCCAACAAATAAGAGTCCAGGACCAGATGTCTGATAGAACTCCCCTGGGAAGCCATTTAAATCAGAGATAATACCTATCCTTCTCAAGCTATTCCAAAAAATAGAAAGGGAAGGAAAACTTCCAGACTCATTCTATGAAGCCAGTATTACTTTGATTCCTAAACCAGACAGAGACCCAGTAAAAAAAGAGAACTACAGGCCAACATCCCTGATGAATATGGATGCAAAAATTCTCAATAAGATACTAGCAAATCGAATTCAACAGCATATAAAAAGAATTATTCACCATGATCAAGTGGGATTCATTCCTGGGATGCAGGGCTGGTTCAACATTCACAAATCAAAATGATACATCACATTAGTAAAAGGAAAGATAAGAACCATATGATCCTGTCAATCGATGCAGAAAAGGGATTTGACAAAATTCAGCACCCTTTCTTAATAAAAACCTTCAAGAAGTCGGGATAGAAGGAACATACTTAAACATCATAAAAGCCATTTATGAAAAGCCCACAGCTATCATCATCCTCAATGGGGAAAAACTGAGAGCTTTCTCCCTGAGATCAGGAACACGACAGAGATGTCCACTCTCACTGCTGTTGTTTAACATAGTGTTGGAAGTTCTAGCATCAGCAATCAGACAACAAAAGGAAATCAAAGGCATCAAAATTGGCAAAGATGAAGTCAAGCTTTCACTTTTTGCAGATGACATGATATTATACATGGAAAATCCGATAGACTCCACCAAAAGTCTGCTAGAACTGACCCATGAATTTAGCAAAGTTTCAGGATACAAAATCAATGTACAGAAATCAGTTGCATTCTTATACACTAATAATGAAGCAACAGAGAGACAAATAAAGAAACTGATCCCATTCACAATTGCACCAAAAAGCATAAATACCTAGGAATAAATCTAACCAAAGATGTACAAGATCTGTATGCTGAAAACTACAGAAAGCTTATGAAGGAAATTGAAGAAGATATAAAGAAATGGAAAAACATTCCCTGCTCATGGATTGGAAAAATAAATATTGTCAAAATGTCAATACTACCCAAAGCTATCTACACATTCAATGCAATTCCAATCAAAATTGCACCAGCATTCTTCTCGAAACTAGAATAAGCAATCCTAAAATTCATATGGAACCACAAAAGGCCCCGAATAGCCAAAGGAATTTTGAAGAAGACCAAAGCAGGAGGCATCACAATCCCAGACTTTAGCCTCTACTACAAAGCTGTCATCATCAAGACAGCATGGTATTGGCACAAAAACAGACACACAGACCAATGGAATAGAATAGAAACCCCAGAACTAGACCCACAAACGTATGGCCAACTCATCTTTGACAAAGCAGGAAAGAACATCCAATGGAAAAAAGACAGTCTCTTTAACAAATGGTGCTGGGAGAACTGGACAGCAACATGCAGAAGTTTGAAACTGGACCACTTTCTCGCACCATTCACAAAAATAAACTCAAAATGGATGAAGGACCTGAATGTGAGACAGGAAACCATCAAAACCCTAGAGGAGAAAGCAGGAAAAGACCTCTCTGACCTCAGCTGTAGCAATTTCTTACTTGACACATCCCCAAAGGCAAGGGAATTAAAAGCAAAAGTGAATTACTGGGACCTTATGAAGATAAAAAGCTTCTGCACAGCAAAGGAAACAACCAATAAAACTAAAAGGCAACCAACGGAATGGGAAAAGATATTTGCAAATGACATATCAGACAAAGGGCTAGTATCCAAAATCTATAAGAGAGCTCACCAAACTCCACACCCGAAAAACAAATAATCCAGTGAAGAAATGGGCAGAAAACATGAATAGACACTTCTCTAAAGAAGACATCCGGATGGCCAACAGGCACATGAAAAGATGCTCAACGTCGCTCCTCATCAGGGAATACAAATCAAAACCACACTCAGATATCACCTCACGCCAGTCAGAGTGGCCAAAATGAACAAATCAGGAGACTATAGATGCTGGAGAGGATGTGGAGAAACGGGAACCCTCTTGCACTGTTGGTGGGAATGCAAACTGGTGCAGCTGCTCTGGAAAACAGTGTGGAGGTTCCTCAAAAAATTAAAAATAGACCTACCCTATGACCCAGCAATAGCACTGCTAGGAATTTACCCAAGGGATACAGGAGTACTGATGCATAGGGGCACTTGTACCCCAATGTTTATAGCAGCACTCTCAACAATAGCCAAATGATGGAAAGAGCCTAAATGTCCATCAACTGATGAATGGATAAAGAAATTGTGGTTTATATACACAATGGAGTACTACGTGGCAATGAGAAAGAATGCAATATGGCCCTTTGTAGCAACGTGGATGGAACTGGAGAGTGTGAGGCTCAGTGAAATAATCCATACAGAGAAAGACAGATACCATATGGTTTCACTCTTATGTGGATCCTGAGAAACTTAACAGAAACCAAAGGGGGAGGGGAAGGAAAAAAAAAAAAAAAAGAGGTTAGAGTGGGAGAGAGCCAAAGCATAAGAGACTGTTAAAAACTGAGAACAAACTGAGGGTTGATGGGGGGTGGGAGCGAGAGGAGGGCACCTTTTGGGATGAGCACTGGGTGTTGTATGGAAACCAATTTGACAATAAACTTCATGTATTGAAAAAAAAATAAAAACCAAAAAAATAAAAATAAAAATATAATAATGCTAAAAAAAAAAAAAGTCCCACAATCTCTTGTTAACAAAATCCATCATAAGTAACTGACTTCTGGGCATATTTACAATGTCAATGGCTGATAATTGTCATAAAATTGATTGTATTCATGTGTGACTTAACAGTGCATTGTGAGCTTGTAGCGTGTAAGTACAGTGTACAATAGGATCCAACAAATATTTTCTCCTCTGTTGAATTATAATTGATAAAAATGATCTATTTAAGATGAGCTAAAACCAATCTCTGATGACAAATGCATAAACAAAAAGCTTAATGCTGGGTCATAGCTTGCTAAGATAAGATTAAGTTTGGGGTTAAATAGAGAACGGATTTCCAAAATGCGAGGCAGGGCCTCAGAAACTGCTTTATGTACAGATCAATTATTTTCCAAATTGGAATAACTTTCAAGACCATTGGAGGAGACTTGCATATAATGAGTTTTCAGGAGAGAGAAACTAATGATGGAGTGAACACCTCACAATTCAGGGGTCTTGTCTGTAGGTATTTGAATTTCATCCTTCAAACAGCCAAACAAAGGATGAATAGTCACTGCCACTACATTATTATTTTTGCTATGTGCAGATCTTTATTTTCATTAACTTTCAGGGTCATCATGTTTTGAAATTAGGAGGGAGCAAAGGGACTCACTCCTCCTGCCAAATAACAAATTAGCATCTTACATTGTTTATTAACTGCATCCAATTGCAAATGTCACCAAACAGCTATTAAACAGCAAGTCCTATGCACAAGACTCAATGGTGCATGACACTCTGATTAGGTGCAGTTTTCTCTAAAAGGGTGATTATTCTTAGAAGGAATATTTCATTACCTTTAATCTGAGTCCAGTTTATGCAACCATAACCTGAAGCCTCATAAGGTATGTAACCAAACCTCAGTATAAATCTATCAATGCTGTGGGTTATCTTAATGAACCATCTGTATGATTGAAATGCACTATTCTGAGTTATGTGTCAGAGCTTATTAAAACTCTCATCAATTGCATTGTTGAAATTTTAAAAAGGTTCTACTATTTTAATGCATGATTTGTATTACCCTTCACTTGAAACAAAGCGGTGCTCCCTGCAGTTTCCAAGCAACATATCTTTTTCAATTACTATTTAGTATTGAATTCTGGCCCTAGATTTCTAATGCACTTCCCTTCATCACTGTGTATATAGAGTCTTGCAGAAGAATAAAACTATCCCATTACTTTGCCCAAATCTGCTATATGTCATATAAACCTTTTATAAACAAGATAAATGCATTAGGACATTTAAAAATGACTTATATCAGTTGAACTTACTTTAAGCAAAGGAAGAATTCAATTTAGTTAAAACTCTATTCAAAAAGAATTTTTACTGATTGGAGTTTTCATCTTATTTAATAAAAAATAGAGTAAGAATTCTGAACTCAACCATAGTCACTCTTACATTGTAGACTAAGATAGGATTACAGCTACAGAGTAGCTAAAGTTTGACTAAAGCAGGCTCATAAACATGATAATGAAACACATCATGTTTATCATATCCTTGGCCTTGATTTAAGCCATTGACATATATAAGTTTTATAATGCTCAAATTAATGCTTAGATAAGTTAGCCACTAGCATTAGTCTCACTTTATAGATGAGGCAGCATTTGAACCAAGATAGTCTGACTTGGAACAATTAAGTAATTGACATTCCAAAATTGTCATAATTGATAGTCCTACTTCAAGTTAAATCTAATCATCTACCAAAAGAAATTAACAAAGTTTCAACACATCCAAAATTAGTTGTGAGTTTTATAAACTTACACAGTAATTGATTATTCAAAAAGCAATTAAAATTTCATGATAAACCTTGCAGAGGAAAGCATTAGAAGTAAAATGAGACATTTTATTCCCTGTGCATGGAGTTCCATCCCTACTGTTCCCTAACCTACTGTTAACCTATTTCTGTAGAAGTTCCACTGCTTTTTTATGTTGCTAGGGCAAATTCCCCTGAAAAAAGAGCGAGGATATGGAAAAGACTTGACAAAGTAGCTGTTGTTGCCGACAAGAGATTCTCCATTGCTAGAGCCTCTGTGTATTTCTCTGTAAACCTATATGTTACTGGTATTTTCCAGGCCAGTAAGGAAATCAAGTGGGATAAAATGCATCAGTTCATCACATAGCATGTTCTAATTATTTACTTTAACAGATATGGCTTGGTTTCCTCATACACAGTGATTTATAAACTTCTTAGCTTTCTCGCAAGCGTCGATAACACATTTTGATTAAGTGACACAATGCAGAAGACAAAAATTGGCTTCTGAAAAAGATGTTTTTTAATGCTTGGTAGGTTTTCTTGGGTAGTGGACAGAATTTGTACATAATGAGAATATATGCAGGGGGTTTAACAGTTTTGATGTGATTATCCAGCATGATAACAAATTGCTTAGCAACATACAGTTAGCAGCCAAAAAAAAAAAAATAATAAATAATAAGTTTACCATGGATATGTAAAAATAGCCCTAGGTGGCTAGATATTTTACATGCACTGCTGTTAGGAGATGTATTCTATGCTCTACTGTTCCAAATCCCAAAATAAGTGGGACACTTCTGTTTTTAGCTTTGGTGCCTTAACACCAAGTGTGTAGAGGAGCTCAAGTTCACCACTAACTGTAAATGGAATAAAATATGCCATTCCATTGGTTCCTCCCATACGTAGCCATGGATTATTTATTATATGCTTATTATCTCATCATACCAAACAGAATTCAAACAAAATACTAATTAAAGTAGCCCTACGTCGGGCTCTGTGCTGACAGCTCAGAGCCCAGAGCCTGCTTCATGTTCTGTGTCTCCCTCTCTCTTCCCCTCCCTTGCTCTTGCCATCTATGTCTCTCAAAAATAAACATTAAAAAAATTTAAAAAAAATTTAAGTAATTAGGAATACCTTGCCATGTGTCTCCAAACTGTGGCCATGTCTATCTCTTGAAGGAACAGTTCTTTAATCTTTTCATTTTGGTTCACCACTTTATGCAAACCTCAGTGCCTGATACAGAGTGAGCAGAACACCTGAAAGAATGTTGCTGAATAAAGAATTCCTATTGTTTACTGGTCTAACTGACCTGCATGAGCCTACATGGTAGCATAAAGAGGATCAGAACTGCCACTGTTTACACCACTAATGCCCAGATGCAAGACAATACTAGTCAAACCTTGCACGATCATTTCTGGCCAATGAGAAGGACAGACAAGTGATAGTTTGTATGTGTGCGAGATGTGGAGGGAGGGAAGAATAAAAACAGAAATATCGGGGCGCCTGGGTGGCTCAGTCGGTTGGGCAGCCGACTTCGGCTCGGGTCATGATCTTGCGGTCCGTGAGTTCGAGCCCCGCGTCGGGCTCTGTGCTGACAGCTCAGAGCCTGGAGCCTGTTTCGGATTCTGTGTCTCCCTCTCTCTGACCCTCCCCCGTTCATGCTCTGTCTCTCTCTGTCTCAAAAATAAATAAACGTTAAAAAACAGAAATATCAGCAACAGTCTTCATGAAAATCATTCTCAGTTTGGTTTACTTCCAGATCTGCCATCTTAAATTCCTCTGTCACAGCCAGATGAATGTTTCTGAAACACAAATTTCATCAGTCTTCCCTTCCCCATAGAAAGTCCTTTAATTTTCTTCCATATTCCAACATTTTAAGCATTCTCCCTCACTACCACCACCCATGTTGTTTATGGTCAAGACATACTAAAGATGATTGTGTCTTTGCAAGAAGAACCAAAACAAAACCACTAGAAAACTCAGACATTAAATACATAAAACTACCATCATCAATAGCTATTCTTACCCTTTTTTCCTCCTATTCACCTATAGGAATTATCTTTATATAACGTGTACTCGTTCAGAATTTACTTTTCTATCCATTGACTACTTTCATCCCTTCTTTGCTCCCTTCTCAGGAACTGGATACACGAAATGTGCCTGGCCCCTCCTTGTATCTTTCAACTCTTTTGTGCATCCTCCCAGTTACTATTTAAACATAATCTGGTACTTTGCATAGAAGTTCCTCCCAAAGCCCATGTTCCTTTTTTTAAACTACTATTCTCTTCCCTATATTCCACAACTCAACTTATAGGCCAATCAAAATCAATGTGACTGCTCCTGCCGAAGTTACCAATGACTTTACACATGCAAAATCAGGAACTGGATTCTGTTGACTGCTCCATTTTTGAGAGACAGTTACTGCACTTTTCACGGTTTATTTCCCTGATCCTTCCTTCTTTGCACTCTTGTTTTCTCCATTTTTGTTGAAACTTCAAAAACAAGAGTTCCTTAGGGCTTTGTCCTATACACTCTCTTCTTTGAAAACTATACTATTCTTGTAAGGAATCACATCGCCTCCTATGGAATAAAAACTAATCTGTATATTGAAGGGTAGCAAAATGTACTACCCCAAACATGCCACTTTGTCATATTGACCATTTTGAGCTGTAAAACCTAAAAAGAGCAAATGATGGTCGAGGCTTTCTCTGAACGTCCCTTCCTCAAAATAAATTATCCAAAAGGAACTTAATTGTCATAGATCCCTTTCCTGAGAGTTATATCAACAAAGGGAGATTGACTAATCAGAATAGACAAAGTCAACACTATACCCAGACCAGCTTGCCACAAATTATTACCAATTATCACACCTCCCATCTATTCTAAAGACTCACTTATCCTAAAAATCATTGGCTCTCCCCTAAAAGGACTGTAACAGCCCTGCATCTCTTTTCCTTGTTAAGATGGTATTTAGCCCTGAATTCTCAAGCCACCTTTTTGAGTTACTCATTTTTCCCTGGTTATCTTCCCACCTATACATGACATACACGTTAATAAACTCCTGTTTTTCTCTTGCTAATTTGTGTCTTATTAACTGGGGTCTCAGCCAAGAACTCAGGAGAGTAAGAGAAAAATTTTTCTTCCCTTACAATGTCAACAAACTCCAAATTTACTGATAGGTGAGACCTCATTATTGAGTTCTGTGCACACATATCTGACTGCCTATTCAGCATTTCTACTTGGGTAACTCTCAGGCATCTGAAACACAATCTATCCAAACTGAATACCTGATCATCTTCCTTCCTCTTCCCCTCCCCATCCATTTTTCCTCCAGTGTTTCCTTTATCCACTGATAGCCTCATTACTTACTGTTACCCTCATATCCTTGGAGACTGATTCCCTTCTGTAACCAATCAGCACATCTCGAGTTTTTTATCTGATCATACCTCAAATCCATTCACTTCTCTCCCTTTGCATTGTAATTATAACCAAGCCAAGTTAACATTGTTGTCCACATGACTGCATTGGCCTCTAAGGTTGTCTTCCTAGGTGTTCTCTTACTTTGTTCTAACTTTGCCATTGTTTACAGAGAGCCTAGAATAACCTTAATTTTTTTTAATTTTATTTTTGAGAGAGCAAGCAAGCAGGGGGTGGGGGGCTGGGCAGAGAGAGGGAGACAGAATCCAAAGCAGGCTTCATGCTGTCAACGGAGAGCCTGACATGGGGCTTGAACTCATGAACTGTGAGTCCATGACCTGAGCTGAAACCAAGAGTTGAACACTTAACCAACACTCAAAAAAAAAAAAAAAAATAATCAAACTTGCACATCTGATCATGCCAATTCTCTCTTCAATATGCTTTGACTTCCCACTGGTCTTAGTATAACTTTCAAAATATTTAAGCTAAGTGACAAAAGCTCACTATATTCACTACTGCCTAGCTCATTAGGTTCAATTTAATCAACTCTTGCAACTGTTTTAGCCACCTGTGTCTCCATTTCTTTACTTAAAAATGAATCCTCTTTTCTCTCCTCTGAACACTGCATGATATCTATCAATCTGTCAGAAAGCTTTCCCTATTTCTTCTAGTCTTGAAAATCTTGAATCACCTTTCATCAGGGCTGAGATTTTATCCTATGCTTCTTGAAAAATATACCTCTCTAGGCTATTTTGAGGGTTCCCTGTTATAGTATCTCATTTTTTTTTCATGTGATATTTAGCAAATGCATTAAAATAATTTATGTGATTTTCTGTTGCATGTATGCATAACATACTAGTCATGATTCCATCAAGAACCTTGTCTTTATTTTTTATCACACTCTGCCAAGTTAATACTAAAGAAAAACCTATGAAATAGATATTGGATCAATTATGCAACCATGTTACTGAGGCATTTTTCTTTAGTTATTCCTCACCTTTGGCAAAAACCAAAGATAAACCAACTACAGAGTTTAATGGAGTTCTTACCAAATTCCCTAGGCCTTCTGTGTCCCACAGGTTTGAAGACAATATTAATCAATTAGTGTACTGGTGACTCTTCCTATTTAGTGTGTCAAATATCCTATAAGAGGTTATTTTGGGCTTTCAAGATTAGCAAGAGATCCTTACAATTTTACCTTGAGAATCCACATTTCGTAAGTTAGATCCCTCATACGATCATATTTGAGCTTTAGATATTTAAATGAATCATCTGAAGTTTATCACAAGCATCAAGGCCAAATAGGCATTAATTTATTGCATGTTTTATTAAAATACATGAGGTAACCTATAAAAAATGGCAGGGTAGGGGCGCCTGGGTGGCTCAGTCGGTTGAGCGTCCAACTTCGGCTCAGGTCATGATCTCGCAGTCCGTGAGTTTGAGCCCCATGTCAGGCTCTGTGCTGACCGCTCAGAGACTGGAGCGTGTTTCAGATTCTGTGTCTCCCTCTCTCTCTGACCCTCCCCCGTTCATGCTGTCTCAAAAATAAAAAAATGTTAAAAAAAAAAATTAAAAAAAAATGTCAGGGTAAAAAATTCTCTAAAATACTCAATCATTTGGGTTTACATTTCCCCCCTTCAACCTATTCATAGAATAGTAAGAGGTCATCTTAAGAATTTTTACTTTCAAAAAATTAATAATGCACTTGAATAAATCATTCCAGAAAATTTCAGATTAATTTGGCATTTGCTCACAAGTTGCAGATGTTATATTCTATTTATATTCATGTCCCACCAACAAAATTTAAAACATAAAATAGTAGTTGGTCCTTTTGAAAACCTAAATTATATAAAATTGAAATAACACATTTTAAGAATATTGGATTGGAATTTCATAATTAAGAATACTACTTTTGGGATGCCTGGGTGGCTCAGTTGGTTAAGCATCTCACTCTTGGTTTTGGCTCAGGTCATGATCTCACAGTTCATGAGTTCAAGCCCCACACGGGACAGTGTGGAGCCTGCTTGTGATTCTCTCACCCACCCCCCTCTGTCCCTGCCCAACTTGCACATGTGCATGCTTTCTCTAAAAATAAACAAAAAATTTAAAAAAAAAACGTACTTTCATTTATATTTCTATTAGTGTTTATCTCACAAATTCTTGTTTATATCATAATAACTAGAAAGTCAGTGGAGTGTAAACCACCTTCTTGGTACATTTTAGTCTCTATCTTCATTCAAAATTTTAATAAACTAAGTTAGAATCATTGGCACAATTAAGGTTTCAGTTAAATCTAAACAAAAACTGAACACACAGCAAGGGGCAGGAAGATCGTGCATCAGTCATGTGCTGTTGTAAAACACTGAATTCTTATGTTCATAAACGTATAACATTCAGGTACAGAAACTCAATACATCAAAACCACATACAGTGAATCACAGTACTCTTGACATACATAGAAATAGGTCTGTTTGAAGATATTTATCAACCGCAATTTTATTAGAATTGTGGACTGAATGTCAACCTGTACTGAAAGTTTAGGTTTCTACTGAGAGACATGATATGATAGAGTAGGAATGGAATGTAGGCATTAGAAGTCAATGTTTGAAAAGATGTTTTACCCACGTAACTTTATTTGCCTAATCATTCTATTCCTCCAGAGATAGAAGAACATTGCATTTGTCAATTCTATACTAGGCATGAAGTATTTTGCTGTATTCATACAGAAATTGTAACCTCACCATTTGATTTCAGTTAGAGACTTTTTAAGCACTGCTTAAAATTTTACAACACAGATAAGCAATTCAAAATGGAAATGTACAGTTATAATCAAAATATTTTTGAAAAATTACCAATTTGGGTTTTTTAATTTTTTTTAACGTTTATTTATTTTTGAGACAGAGAAAGACAGAACATGAACGGGGCAGGGTCAGAGAGAGGGTGACACAGAATCTGAAACAGGCTCCAGGCTCTGAGCTGTCAGCACAGAGCCCAACGCAGGACTCGAAGTCACGGACCGTGAGATCATGATCAGCGACCATGAGCAAGCGAAGTCGGCCGCTTAACCGACTGAGCCACCCAGGCGCCCCCATTATTACCAATTTGTAGTAGAGCATCACATAAATGACTCTTTGTCCTGATTCCATTCCAGCGCATTCTTCTCATGGGTGCCCAACCTTACTGTGACACAATGCACACAGAAGCAGTGAGGCATGGGGAATGACAGGTACCTAAATGTGAATCCTTCTTTGAAGAGTTTGAGCTCTTTCCACAGGATAAATCACTTAACATCTGAGATAATTATATCTACTTTCAAGCAAGATTATGAAGATTGGAGAGAATATAAATTGACCAGCCGTACTTAGCTCATACTAGATAAAATTGTGAATGTTTTTATTAGGTGGTCCAAAAAAATCCTATATATGTCCTGTAAGAAAGTATCATCTTTATAAGATGGCCAAGAATTAAAGAACAGAAATATTTGGCAGAATTATGGAGAATAGAGAATCTTCCTTAGAAAAGCAGTAGAAAAAGAATTTGTATTTGTATTTGTATTTTTCCCTGGTTGCTTTATATATTTTGTTATCAAAATTCTACAAAAATATTATAAAGTAGGTTTTTTGTTTTGTTTTGTTTTTTAACTCCCGATCTTCCAAAGAGGATACTGTGGCTCTAGGAGCTTAACGCACTTTTCTTCTTGACACCAAATCCCGTGTTCATGCTTCCTTAGGCTGGGCTCTAGAATCTCTATGTATGTTGTCCATAATTCAGGAAATACATTTAGTGGGAAAAGCCTAGACCTGCCTTCTAGTGAAGGGCAGAAGACAGGTCTACAGGAGCATGAAACTGAGGGCATTAAGACTTCCTGTCCAAATTTCTGCTGGTATACAATTGTGGTAACTTCTACAAAATATATTGATATGTATATCTTTGTGTATTTTAGATATACCCACACATTTGTATTTTTAAATATACATATTTTTTACTTCAATATAAACAAAAAAAATCAACATCCAATGTGCACTTATAACAAAGTATTCTGGACCTCACATTAGGGAGTAAGAGCTCATTAAATTAAATGGCATTTAAGCTTTGACCTGAAAGACAGAAGAATCTAACCAGAACTGCATGGCAATAGAAAAACTGAACTGTGTACAAAATGGTATAGGGGTCAAGGAAGTGTTCACAAATGGAGGAGATTGGGATCCCAGGCAGAGTGTTATTGGAATAATCTGGACAGGGCAAGATGCTTCTAATAGGTTTAGTTTGTTAGTGCAATGGGAAGACTTACTAAAAATACATGAAGTAAATAACTTTACAAGAAAGCAAATGTTAAAATCTCACACCTTAAGTTAATGTTAGTCATAACCCAACTTTTTGCAGGAGTAAAAGTTCTTCTTTATGATTAGAATACTTTAAAGAGAGGTCCTGCTGTGAGAAAAGTTTAATTGGTTGTTTTCTATATTCTGTGAAATGCACTTTTAAGAACTTGCTCCTTGGCAGCAAAATTGACATTTTGCAATGTGTGTGGAGCCTGTATTATAATGAGACACAGGGACCTTTTCAGGGATAGAGCAACACAGCCTGTTGAACATTTATATTCAGTTTTCTAAATAATTAAGAACAGAATTTCCCAGATTAGCTCAAGAGCTTCTGCTCGTCTCTGATTAAGAACTGGTTGGGAGACAGAATAAGGAATGTCATTGAAGTCTGCACTATCTTGATTACTTACAAAATTTAAGTATTTAATTTAAGGCAATTGTTTAAGGCAATTATTCTTAAAGTGTCATCAACCAACCAGCAGCCTCAATATCACTTGGGAATCTATTAGAAATGAAAATTCTTAAAAAATAAAAATAAAAAGGGGGCACCTGGGTTGCTCAGTCAGTTGAGTGACTCTTGATTGCACCTCAGGTCATGTTCCCAAGGTCATGGGATCAAGCTCCACACTGAGCTGCTTAAGATTCTCTTTCTCTCTGCCCCTCTCCCCCACTTGCTTTCTAAGTCAAAAAAAATGAAAATGAAAATTCTGGGGTCCCACCTCAGATCTACTGAATCAAAATCCTGAGGTAAATCCAGCACTGTGTTTTATAACCCTTCCACGTGATTCCAAAAAACACTTAATTTTGAGAACCAGTACTTAGAACTTCCTCCCACCTTATTACTAATCATCAGGGAAATGCAAATCTAAACTACAATAAAGGTATCACCTTACACACATCCCAATGAGTGGAATCAAAGAAAGAAATAAGTGCAGGTATATATGTAAACTGATGAAGCCACTGTGGAAAGCAGTATGGAGGTTCCTAAAAAAATTAAAAATAGAATTACCATATGATCCAGTAATTCCACTGGTGGGTGTTCATCCACAGAAAAGAATACTAATTCAAAAAGACATATGCACCACTACATTCTCTGCAGCATTATTTACAATAGCTAAGATATGGAAGCAACTCAAGTGTCCATCCGTAAGTGGATAAAGAGGTGGTATATATACCATGGAAAATTACTCAGCCATAAAAAATGCAATCTTGCCATTTGCAACAACATGTATGAGCTGGAGGGGAATGCTAAGTGAAGTCAAGGAAAGATAAATAACATGATTTCACTTAAAAATGGACAAAAAAAGACTCAGAGAACTGGTAGTTGCCAAAGAGAAGGGGGGAAATAAAGTAGGGGGATGGGTGAAATAAAGGGGATTAAGAGGAGATCCTGGGTGGCTCAGTCAGTAAGCGTCCGACTTCAGCTCAGGTCATGATCTCAGGGTTTGTGAGTTTGAGCCCCGCATCGGGCTCTGTGCTGACAGCTCAGAGCCTGGAGCCTGCTTCAGATTCTGTGTCTCCCTCTCTCTCTCTCTGCTCCTCCCCCACTCTGTCTCTCTCTCTCTCAAAAAGAAATAAACATTAAAAAAAAATAAAGGGGATTAAGAGCAACAAACTTCAAGTTATAAATCATGGAGATATAGGTACAGCATGGAGAATTAGTGATAATATTGTAACATTGTATGGTGAGTATACTCATTGTGGTAAACACTGAATAATGTATAGAATTGTTTAATCAATACATTATATACAACTAACGTTGTATGTTAGGTTAAAGATTTTTTTTTTTTTACCTATTAGTTGGAAACTGCATAAAAGAAATCACACATATCCAAGGACCACTCAAATGCATGTAGTCCCATCTCTGTATGGTTTTTGTACATTATCAACATCAGTAGTCTGTACATTACATTCTTTCTCTTAACACAATGTGAATCAGTAATCACGCTCCCCTTATCCCACTCCAGCATTACTTCCTCTGATTTCGTCAACTCCTGGCTATCTGGCTTCCACCCCAGAGACTACTTCTCTTTGGTAATTCCTGTGAGCTCCTCACTTAATGCATCTTAAAAACTGCATGCCTGCTTATTATCTATGTCCTACTAGAATTTAATTGCTTGCTACTAGGTGATTTTACTGTGTTGTTCACTATTCTATTTGTAGCAGCTGGAAAAGTACCTGGCAGAGATTACTTGCTCAACAAAATGTTTTAAATGGCAAAGAAAATAACTTGCTTTCAATTCCTCGGGTACTCTACAAGGTTAACACACTTCATTAACATCAGTATTCAAAATCATGAAATCTCCACCATGGACTTCAATAGTACTTCAGTGTCTGGCTCTCTCTATATGGTTCTCAGTCTTCTGTTTTCATTATCCCTTGCTGGAGATTCTTTTTCTCTTTGTTTTGCAACCTTATCCATTCATAGAGGCAGAAAATGATGGTAATTCAAGAAGGCAAATTTTGAAATCAGATCCTATGCAAATTACATGCTATAAGCGTTGCTTATCTCATCTGTAAATTGGCGTCCTGATATTATTTATCCTATGGTATTTTGAATACTAGATGAAATTGCAAATTATAGCAACTAACCCTTACTACATTTTGTCATTGTTCCTCTGCAAATAATGGAAATCACTAACCTCCAACTTTTAACTTTTTCAGATCTACATTTTCAACTTCCTGATGGCCAATACAGATTTTTTAACTTTCTATTCAACTTGTTACCACCACACTGATTAGTTTTCCTCTTCTTTCAGATGACTTGGGAACCCTTGGCTCAAGTGCTCACTTCTCATCTTCAACATCCAGTCAATCAGCTGTATTTAGTTTTAAGTTACATGATCATCTTTTCATGTCCAACCACCCCCCAATTTTTCCCCCCATTTCCATCATGACCTCACTGGTGTAAGATCTGGAGATGTGCCCTTTACAACAGTCAGCAAAGCAAATGCTTCATGAATTCCCTCCAGAATCCCTTATTCCACCAATCTGCAGCCAGAATGTTTCTTTAAAACACAAATATATTGAGACCATCAATTGCCTTCTCATGGTCCTCAGAAAAAATGAATGTAATTACTACTTCAGTCCAGTAATCTTAAGCTGGTTTAGCACAATCCCAGCCCTCTAATATACAGAGAATATATATTCCTCCATAAAGCATGCTAGAGATCTTGAGGGCACATACACACCAGGATGGCCACAAAAGGCATCCAACAATGCTTACGCACATCCCATCTCCTGGATACAAGTGAGAAGGCCCCATATGGTCCCGAACAGATATCCTGAGTGCTTAAGGTGGCCTCATGCAAATGAATATATTTTCTAAGCCCCATACTACACCTGAAACCAATTTTTACCATACTGTTAACTATCTAGAATTTAAATAACACCTAAAAAAGAGAAATTCATAACATGATCTACAGCATTCTTCCTTGTCTAGCCCTTACCAGTCTCTTCAGTCTCCTCTAATACCATGAGCCCTCTTACTGTCTTCTGAAGTCACTACTGGACCTAAACCAGTTTCTCATACTTGCCAAGCCCTGTCCTGCCACTGGAGTTGGGCAGGCTATTGGTACAGTTTGAAATACCCTTCTTTTCTTTCTTCACCTCAGTTAACCCTCACTGCTCCTTCTCAGCTGCAGCCATTACTCTCCTCTCCTTGACAGGGTAAAATAATTCACTATATAACACTTTAATAGCACTATATTCTTAGGTGCAAGATTTATCATAAGCATTCCATAACAGTTAATGAAACCAGAATTAGTAAATACTTTAATAAATTATTTTTGTAGGGTCTGTGGTCTAAATTTGCAATCGTTTATGGGTCGCCCCCCACCCCAACTATTGCTGATCTGCCAAGAATGAACCTTTCATTTTTTTTTACTCTAACAAACTTCCTGACTCAAATTTCTTCCCTAGACAGTTTTATATTTCCTGCTAAATCTGATGTTAAATTCTGAAATGTCAAATATGGTTAAGTTCCTTCCCTCTCAAAATCCTTCATTTGTTCTTCATATGTGTAAGGAATAGATACAAGTGTCTTAGTATGATAAGGTTCTTGCTAGTCTGAACTCTATCTTTCCCGTATTTACCAACTTACACTATCTCCAACAAAGTACCTTCAGAATTACCTGAATCAACGTATCTGCTTTACCTGATATATACTTCAAGCTCCCATGGGTTAAAGCATATGTACAATAAAAGCTGAAAATCCAGTGGACTTGATACAGGGCAGAATTAAAGAACTAAACAGTCTGGGCAGATGTAATTTCCCTTCACGTCTCAGGGAGAATTTCCCTCCTAGATACATGTTTGACCACCCCACATTTGCTTCTCTATGTATTTTCTCTTAATATCTGTTCTCGTTTTTAAGTAATGTGGTTTTACTGGAAAACATATTGTAAATAAGTGCTATTGGTTGTAGTATTCATCATTATAGTACCTTAGAAACCAGTCAGAAAAAAAGAGTGCCACAGCCACATTTTGCTGAGCATGGTCAAGAACTTGCTGTTTCAGACTGTTGGCAAGGAAGAAGTCTCCTATGAGGATGCAACCTGGGAAGGCAGGCGGTTTGCCACAGTGGAACTGACAGATAAGCTTGTGGATGAGGCTCTACGGGAAGCATTGCCCAAAGCCATGAAGTACGTGGGAGGCCCCCAGGACAAGGGAATCGGGATGGGGATGACAGTTCCTATCTCCTTTGTTGTATTTCTCAGTGAGGATGGTTCCCTACAGAAGAATTTAAGAAGTCTGGTTCTGGATTCCAAACCAGTTTCAGAGCCACCTGCCAGTTTGCATCGATGAAAGCATTAAGATGGAGAGGGAACACATCTATTCCCTGCAGTTTGGTGGCTACACCGAGCAAGCAGACTGCACAGTTCATGCCGCCCAGCTACGGACCACCTTGGAGGGCACAGCCACGTGCCAGAGTGACATCTACTTTTGCACCGGGTAGGACTCTCCCATGAAGCCATACGGGCGTCACAATGAGGTCTGACTGGTGAAAGCACGAATAATTCACTGACCCAGAACTTCCTGGATGTGTGCTTCTGTGTCCACTTCCTCAGGGGAGAAGGAGGAAGCAAAGTTTGCAACTGTATCTCCAGCTTAACCAAGTCTTCTTCAAAGCTGGTTAGAGTTAGTTGTCTGAAATGAGCATAGTCCAACTATGCTCTCCTTCTTGTGGTGGGTCTAATACAGCCAAGATAGGCAGCATCCCTCTGACCAGAAAAATTCCAGCAACATTTTCCCAGCTAGCTGGGTCGCTAAAAATGGATGTTTTAAAAATTACTGAACATGTATTTTTGTCATTGAGGGAAAAATGTGGTTTGTGCATGATCTTTCATCTGTGATTCTTATAAGGCCTTTGTCTAAAAACAAACTGAAGATCTTTGACTTAAAAAGAAAAAAAGAATTGGATATTTTCCTTATAGGGACAACTGGATATGATGGAGTAGTTCAAAGCACTTCTGCAATATTTAACTCAGTGCTGACTGTATATGCAACACTGTTAAGACCTAAAGGAAGATTATAAAGGTGATTATACACAAAATACTGTCCTCAAGAAGCTTCGTGTCTCCTGAGGTTCCAGAAAAAGCAGGCATAGGATTGTATTCAAAACAAGGTGCACAGTGTAATGTGCCAAAATTTCTATAAAAACTAAGTGCTTTGGCAGTGCCTGAAATGGAAAAAAGATTAATTTTTACTGAGATGACTGGATCTGACTTAATGATGTAAGTGACATTTGACCTGAGTCGAAGACAGTGGAAGATTTGATTAGCCAGAAATAGGGAAAGAGGTCACCCCAGGCTAAGGGAGAAATAGGAGGTGGAGCAGTGTCCACAGGGCGTGACCTCTTTGGAGAAAGGCAGCTAGAACAGAGCTGAGGTTCACATAGGTCTTCAGTAAGAAAAGTGAATCATATGGGAGATGAGGTTCAAAGGACAGATTGGGGTCAGACTGTGAAGTCACAGATACCATGTGAAGACATTTTTATGACCACAGCAAGGGACAATAAGAAACATTTTTTTTGTTATTCTTTTAAAATGATCAGGATTTAGTTGCAGCTATTCTACCATCTCTAGGACATTAGGAAACACAAACTGTTTTAGCCTTAATCTCCTATACAATAAAATGATACCTATTAACTATGTGGTGTGTTTTTTGTTTTTTGTAATTTACTCTATGCCAGGCTTTGTTCTGGAGCTGGTGATATAGCAGTGAAAGAAAGAAAAAAAAAACTCCATACTTGTATGCACATTAAATTTTTGAGGAAAATCAAGTAATAAACCCATACACAGTATGTAACATGGAGAGAAATTCCACAAAGGGAACGACAGCAGAATTGGGGGGGTGGGTAGAATGATGGCGGCCATGATTTTAAATAAGGTGTTAGGATAGGTCTGAAGAGATTGGTGATCAGGTTCCCAAGTGGTTTTGTGGTGTTCAGAGTCCAGGCAGACGAGACAGCAAGTGCAAACCAGCTGAGAACGAAGTGTGCAGCAGTAAAGTGGTCGAATTTCAGCTATTTGGAAGGTATGGACTACAGTATTTTCATACGGATCAAATGTGAGATGTGAAAAGTAGTCTGGGATGACTGATGGGTTTTTGGCCTGAGCATCCAAAGAAACCAAGGTGTCCACTGAAAGCACACTTGACTCAAAGGTGTCAGAACACAGGAGGAGGAACTGGTGAGGAATAGAATCTGGAGTTTTATTGGAGGCTCTTTAGACATACACATGGAGATTTCAATCTGTCTTACTCGCCGTTTCTCTGGACTGATCTCATACTCTGTCAAGCTCATATACCATCTGTGCACTCACTGATGGTTCCTAATGTGTGTACCCAACTTTAACTTTACCTTGAACTAAAGATACTCATCTTTTGAGTTTGGGAGTGTAGGAGATCAGTCCCAGAGAAACAGAGAACAGAAAATAAGACTGAGTACAGAACCTCTGAGTTTTATCATGCATTAGTGTTGAGACAATGAGGGTCTCATTGACTTCTCAAGGTGACTTCCTCAGGGTCACCTGAGGAAGAATCGTGAGGAAGAAATAAAGAGTATTCTGGAAGGAAGGTAGAGAAAGCACATCAAGAAGGAAGGAGTGATCAATGAGGGCATGTGCAACCAATAACTCAGAATAACTCAAGGAAAACTCAGAACTTACTAGATTGAACAATATGGAGGCCTTGGTGAAAGCAATCAGGGCAGTTTGAGGAAGAATGGTAATATGGTAGGCTTAAAATCTTTCCTACTAAAAGTTCCTTATACTGTAAGACTTTAGTAAAACACCCAAAATATTTAAAAAATTTAGCTTTTTAAACATTAAAAAACTTTTTTAAACATTGCTGAAGAATGTGAAGGAAATTTTTGAAGGCCAAACCAAAAAAAACAGAAAGGGAATTATTATTTCTATGACATTCTGTCACATAGCAAACAGCATACCAAGCCTAAAATTATTTTTATTTGCCAATAGCATTATTTGTAACTGCCAAAAACAGATAGGAAGAACAAAAAATCTAGGCCATAAAATTGCCTGGAGCTGGATTAAAGACCCTAATATAACACTGGGAATCCAGCAGAGAGCTAAATCGTCAATGAAAAGGTGATGTAAGACACGTGCACATGCACACGCGCACGCACACACACACGAAAAAAAATCACTTATTTGTTACAAATTTGGCTCTAGTCAAGAGAAAATATACTTACTAAGTACTTTTAGATCACAAGTCTTAGTTCACACGTTTTGAGGCCTAAATACATTCTTCAGAGTTTCTATCCTCAGTCTTACTTGGTTTCTAATTAAATCCTCAATTGGAAATGTTTTCAAATATCCAGAAGCAAATATCATTTTTTTCCTACAGGAATTATGCTCATCTGGGGCCACAAAGAATTCTTGTAAATTTCCAAATACAAAAAAATAAAGAAATAGATAAGGGAAAAAAACACCATAAATGAAAGTCAGCCAAAAAAAAAAATAAAAAAATAACAAAATGAGAGTGGAGATGCTATCCTACGGGATGTTTAGAGAAATTCTCACAGTAAGGCAGCTTTCCACCCAGGCTTCAGACTAAATATCTTATTTGGGCCTATTATCCAGTTTAATTTTTTTCTTCGGCTACATAAAATCTTTTAAACTCTTAGATTGAGTATTTAAGTTCAGTTATTACACTTCAGTTATTACACTTATAAGTATAAACACATGAACAGGGGAGAGGGAGAGGAGACAGAGAACCCCAAGCAACCTCCATGCAGATACTGACACAGGGCTTGATCTCACAACTGTGAGACTATGACCTGAGGTGAAATCAAGTCAGCTCAACTGACTGAGCCACCCAGGTGACCTTTAACCCATTTGACTTTAAAATTTTTTTACTTCTGTAAAATTCTAAGTATTTTCTGTTTTCTCAAAAATTTTTAACATTTTAATGAATTACTAACAGTGTCTTATTAAACCAATCTTGATCTTCAGGTATCTTTGTTGTGTTTTTATTTTTGGCTTTTGATATCCATCTTTATCTGTGGATATTCCAGGTAAGTTTGATTTAATTCCAGATGTGTTTAAAATATTGCAGAGAAATTTTAAAGACGTGAGTCATCTTCTCTAAAGGGAATTTTTGTTTTAAATATGCATTTAGGGGAGGGGCAAATGTCAATCTGAGTAGAGTTTAATTTGTAGCTAGGCTTATCTATTTGTTACTCCTTCTCTTCCTCACATTCTCTACCACATTCAAAGTATTTACCAAGACCTCTCATCTTAGCTCTGCAATCCAGTTTTGTTCCTTATTCTTGTAGGATGCTCTGAAGATTTCAGCCACTAAACCTCCCATTTTCCATACCCCACCTAACTTCTCAAACTTATGACTCCTGATTAATGCCTAGAAGGCAGGCCTAGAATATTAGGTTCACTGTTCTTAAAGAACACTCTCCCTTGTTAACATTCGAATTTCTTCACACATTACTTTAAAATGTTTCTATATTTTTTGTGTTTTTCTTCTCTGTAAAGGAAATGCTCTAAAATATAAGCCAGATAGGAAACGATCAAAATCCTAGAGAACACAGGCAGCAACTTCTTATTAGGAATGTCTCCAGAGTCAAGAGAAACAAAAGCAAAATGAACTATTGGGACTTCATCAAGATAAAAAGCTTCTGCACAGCAAAGGAAACTATCAACTAAAAGACAGTCTATAGAATGGAAGAAGTTATTTGCAAATTACATATCTGATCAAGGGTTAGTATTCAAAATCTATAAAGTATTTATCAAACTCAATACCCCAAAAACAAATGACCCAGTTAAGAAATGGGCAGAAGAGGGGCGCCTGGGTGGCTCAATCAGTTGAGCATCCAACTTCGGCTTAAGTCATCATCTTGCAGTGAGTTCGAGCCCCGCATTGGGCTCTGTGCTGACAGCCTGGAGCCTGTTTCAGATTCTGTGTCTCCCTCTCTCTCTGCCCTTCCCCCACTCATGCTCTGTCAAAAATAAACAAAAAAATTTAAGAAATGGGCAGAAGACATGAGTACACATTTTTCCAAAGACAACATCCAGACGGCCAACAGACACAGGAAAAGATGAACATCACTCATCATCAGGAAGATGCAAATCAAAACCACGATGAGATACCACCTTACACCTGTCAAGATGGCTAAAATTAACAACTCAGGAAACAACAGATGTTGGTGAGGATACAGAGAAACGGGAACCCTCTTACACTGTTAGTGGCAATTCGAAGTGGTACAGCCACTCTGGAGAACAGTATGGAGGTTCCTCAAAAAGTTAAAAGTAGAACTACCCTATGATCCAGCAATTGCACTATTAGGTATTTACTGTAAAGATCTAAAAATACTGATTCAAAGGACACACACACCCAAATGTTTATAGCAGCATTGTCAACAATAGCCAAGTCATGGAAAGACCCCAAATGTCCATCAATTGATGAATGGATAAAGAAAAAATAGCATATACACAATGGAATATTACTCAACCATCAAAAATTGTGAAATTCAGCCATTTGCAACAACATGGAGAGTATTTTATGCTCAGAAAAACAAATGAGAAAAACACATTGTTTCACTAACATGTAATTTAAGAAACAGATGATCCTAGGAAAAGGGAGGAAAAAAAAGCAAATCATAAGAGACTCAACTATAGAGAACAAATTGAGGGTTTCTGGAGGGAAGGTGGGTAGGGAATAGGTGATGGATATTAAGGATGGCACTTATTGTGTTGAGCACCAGGTGTTATATCTAAGTGATTAATCACTAAATTCTACTCCTGAACCGAAAACAAATGAAAAATAAAAAGAAACAAAACAATTAAGTAAAAAAAAATAAGCTAGTCTATGTCCACAAATAGCCCAAAGATAAAGTTTTACCTCTAGGAAGACAACCAGAAATGTAATTGCGAAAAATTTACAGAGACATTCAGATATTCCATTGACGCTCTACTCTGTGGCCAACCTTGGTATCGGCATTCATTGTATTATTTTTATGCCGGACACACACATATTAGTACTACATAATCTGTAACATGGATCTTGTATTTTAACAGGAAAAAGGTGGAGAGTTAAAAAAAAAAAAAAAAAAAAGGGAATCAGCAAGTACAGACAAGGTTTTTTATTTCATTTCAAAGGGGAAATTGAGAACTTGGACATTGCTTACAAGGATTTAAAACAGAAATAGCCTCTTTTAAGACACGGTCTACAATCCAGAACGTCTCCATGCTGACCTGGGGTGGTATGAAGATTGCATTAATCATGTAAACAACAAAGCAATCCATGAATACTTTTTAACGTTTATTTTTGAGGCAGAGAGAGACAGAGCATGAATGGGTGATGGTCAGAGAGAGGGAGACACAGAATCTGAAACCGGCTCCAGGCTCTGAGCTGTCAGCACAGAGCCCGACCCGGGGCTTGAACTCACAGGCTGTAAGATCATGACCTGAGCCGAAGTCGGACGCTTAACCGACTGAGCCACCCAGGCGCCCCAAACCATGAATACTTATAACAAGAGTATGTATTTAAGTTTCTTTCTAGCCTTATTATTTAAAAATTCTAGTTGTAGGGAGAAGAGATGGTAAGGAAAGCAGGAAAAGGGTCTTGGAAAATAGAAAGGTGAGGGAAAGTGGGAAGTTTATAACAATTCTTGGATTTCTAAGCTCCATAACTGAGAGGAAAGCAAGACAGCCCTTTATGTATTAGAAAGGGTAATGTCAGTTTACTCTATTAACACCTAGTTCCAGGTGTTTCCAATAAGGAAAGTCATAGTCTGCTTGGGAAATTACTTTGATATGGTGTGTAAGTTGGTATTGATGTCCATCATACCTACGATTATCCTATGCTATGGCAATATGGTAATTTTAACGGGCAGGCTGCTAGATAAACTTACATTCTACTTGAATTCAATATACCACTTAATCCTGAGCTATTTAAGGGTCAGCTAAAAGCAAAATACTTTTTTTTTTTGCCATACTTAAGTGTCCTAATTTCTTTCTCTTAAAGAGTACAATTATCCAAAATTCGTGTTCAGATAGAGAATAGACAGAGCAAAATAGACAAAATTCACATAATCCACAGGGGATGTTATCTCACTGGGATTGCTAGTTTGCATTAACTTGGTAAATTTGGATTCCAAGAGCAATGCAGCTCTGCCTGAATTGGGGAATATTTGTCAGTTAATTATTCAATGCTGTTCTGAATAGTCCCCTAGGTATAAAACTGGAACTCTGTCAGAGAGAAAGTAGTTATGAAAATATGAGAAATTATGGGAGGATAAATTACATTTCACCTGACATTAAACTGTTGATCAACTATCAATACTAATGTTTTCCTAAAGGGTAGAAAACCTTACAATAAAGAATGTTTTTAAGAAAAATTTCCTTACTATAAAATGTGCCATATCCCATTTGTGTTTCACTGTATTCTAGAGCTATCAGTCTTATGAAGCAATAAATTTCTGTTGTATACTCCATGAGCTCCTGTGATAACATTTTATATTGCTTGTCTGCTGCCTGAAGGAGGAGGGTAAAATATTATTTCAAGGTGCATTTTGCATCCAAGGAGACTAGACCTGTTTATTACAGTAGTCCTATTTGTTACTCTAGGGCAATGGTTATTAGATATGAAGCAAAATGAGAAGGATTGGTTTCTCTTCCCCAAGGAAAGGAGAGACGAAGACACGAAAGAAGGAAAAATGGGAGGGGAAGATAAACCAGTGAAATCTTGGGAGGTGCACACTAAGTGGGCGATTGTCTATTGAGGTAATCTGTCCCTTGAGAGGTGACTGGCTGAAATGCTTTAATATCAACAAGCAATATTAAATACTTGCTCTGAGACGAGGGCTGTAATTCTAACCATGTCACCCTCAAATATTCACTATTCCTGCAGACATGGTGGTTTTGTTCATGTGGCCCATGAGGAGGTGGTTAGGTGACATGTTTGATGTTCAGGTTTGAGTTGTGTTTTCTCAAAATTCATAGGTTGAAGTTCTAACCCCTGGCACTTCATAAAGTAACCTGATTTATTAAGAGGGTCATTGCAGATATGATTAAGTAGGGTAAGCCTCTAATCCAGTATGTCTGGCATGAACACACCTATAGAGAGAAGAGGATATTAAGATAGAAAAAGAACACCATCTGCAAAGAACACCCAAAATTGCTAGCAGTTTACCAGAAGCTGGAAGACAGGCATGGAACAAATTTTCCCCCAAAAACTCTGTAAAGGAACCAATCCTCACACAATTTGATCTTAGCCTTTTAGCCTCCAAAACTGTGACACAAATTCTACCAACTACCCAGTTGGTGATATTTTGTTATTGTAATGCTAGCACACTTTTTTTTTTTTAACATGGTGAAAAAAAATTAGCATGAAAGGAATCTGTTCTTCAGAAGGGGAATCACCTGGTAATTTCAGGTCCTGTAACAGATGGGATTTGATGTGTAAAATTTTATTGGGGGAAAGGCCTATGGAAGAAAAAGGGGGTGAGGTGGGGAGAGTTAACTACATGCAAGTCTAACTCCTATGAAAATAGAGTGGGGAGGAAAGAAGGACTGGGTGAAGGAGTCTTGGAATAGAGCATATTTCTAAGCAAGGTTAAGATAGGTTAACAGAGAATCTTCTACCTTAAGTTACGTATCACAGGAGTCCCAGGTCTTGCAGTAGTAAGCTTTCATAGAATCCCTGTTGTGCTTACTCACAGAGAAGCCTGAGGACAGTGCGACCTCGATACAAATGCAACAGTGGATAGATAAGGGTGGCAGTTGGGCTGTCCATTAACTATGTTCCCCACAGCAAGATATCTGAGCGACACAGTTCCCTGGTTGCCACACTGGAGGATCTGAAGATCCCTTAGAATATTTCTTGAAGGTCAGCTAGAAGTTATCTGTTTATGGTACTCCAGCTATCATGGTGATATCTTTTTGATCAGGAGATGGCAAACAATGGCCTATGGCCCAAACCCAGCTACTGTTCTCTTTTTGTATGACCTTTGGACTAACACTGGTTTTTAAAGAGTAAAGAAAAAAAAAAAGAAATGAAAAAGAAGAGGAAGAGAAGACCCAAGAGACTATATGTGACCCACAAAACCCAAGATACTTAATATCTGGCTCTTTACAATAAGCCATTAGTATTGGGGTTCCACACATATCAGGTTGGCCTGTTTCAGCCAGTTATCCCTAGACCACCTAGGTCTAAGGAAGTAAGCCAAGTTGGGCATGATTCCGAGAGGTGGAGCGGGTAGGTTGTACTCTTCAAAAGGAAGGGATATGGAATCATTAGGCAAAACATATCTGTCTTCTGGCAGTCACATTATTTCAAGCCTCACGTCATTTTCTCCTTTCCAGATAAGAATTTTCATGTTCTGTATGATAGGTGTGGCCAGTTCACAGCCACTGACCTGCTGAGAAGTGGGTGATGGTGGCCAGTGGTCTATCATCCAACCTTACCCACTGGATGTCAACCTATGCTAAATTCAAGCCAGTTCATCTTTATAGTCCTTTTAGATCTCAGAAAAATTAGTGTGCTATTTTTTTTTTTTTTTGAGAAAGGGTATGCACATAGGTGAGGGGCAGAGAGAAAGGAAGAGAGGGAATCCCAAGCAGTCCCTGCACTGTCAGTGAAGAGCCTGACACGTGCTCGATCTAACGAAATGTGAGCCCAAATCCAGAATCAGATGCTTAAATGATTGAGACACTGAGGTGCCCCAATGTATGCTATTTAAAATTCGAAAGTTGGCTGATGAAAGCATCTTTGAAAATACCTACACCAGCAATTTTTTTATAATTTTTAGATCTAGGTAAATATTGAATCAACCATTTTAAAGTTATTAGCAAAGGAACAGATGTGTAGTTTTTTACTGTGAGTCAAGTGTAGGAGGTGGCTTTTGAGAAAAGGAATATTATGTATTTTTTTTTAATTTTTTTTTCAACGTTTATTTATTTTGGGGACAGAGAGAGACAGAGCATGAACGGGGGAGGGGCAGAGAGAGAGGGAGACACAGAATCGGAAACAGGCTCCAGGCTCTGAGCCATCAGCCCAGAGCCTGACGCGGGGCTCGAACTCCCGGACCGCGAGATCGTGACCTGGCTGAAGTCGGACGCTCAACCGACTGCGCCACCCAGGCGCCCCTAGGAATATTATGTATTAAAAGGATCAGTCAAGCTGCTGGAATGTGAATACACTATATAAGGGAATATAGAAAGTCCAGAAATAGACCCAAGTGCACATATGCAGCCTATATGTAAGTACTCACTAAACCTATTCAGTATCAACCATCACTTTCTTGTCCTACCAGCTTTAGGCTCAGTTCATTTTACCTTCTTTTACTCTTTCTTCATGTGACTTCCAGGATAGGGAAAGAATGAACAAATGGTATAGGAATAATTGGCTAACCATTATAAAAGATCTTATTCATTTTCTTATATGCAAAAAAAAAAAAAAGAAAACAGGACTTGACTATTACATAAAATATCCATAGAAATTAAGAGCATTTCAAATGAAAGAATGGAAAGAAAGTTACAAAAACAGTTCAGAATGAAGTGTATAGGTGCTCCCAATAATCAAGTATTTCAGGTCTGTTTCAAGAGATGAATTAGGCACTTAGCATGTATCAATGAAGAGAATAAACCACAAAATAGACCAATTGTGCAATTTATTTCTAGGGAGAGATAAAATAAGCCTAATTATAAACATTATTTACCATTTTAGGTAAGTACACAGGGATCATGAGTGGTGGGGTAGGAGGAGGGGCTTTGCAGAATTAGGAACGGTGGTCTGGGTAAGCTGGGTTGAAAAAGTGAGATGTAAGGAAGGACTGAAGTAATTTAGGCTAGTAGATAATTGGGGAGGGAGTATCCTGGGTAAAGAAAATAGAGTTATGTACTATGGTAAACCATGTGCTAAGTACTGTAGGAAAGTAAGGATGGTCCATGTGGCTGGAGCACAGTGAGTAGACCATGAGTCCTGGTCTCAAGAGAAGGTCAGTGAGGTAAGTAGGTTCGACAATGACTGGCCTTGGCAGTATTGTACAGAACTGTGATTTTTACTAGAAGTAAAATGCAGAGCAGGTGTTAGGTGTTTACAACAGAGAAAAGATCTCACACGACATTTATTTTAGGAAAATTACTCCATAAATCTCTTATAAATACCTCATAAGTGGAATCATGCAATGTTTGCCCATCCATAACAGACTTATTTCAGTAATATGATGTCTTGTAGGTTCATCCACATTCTTGCAAATGTCAGGATCCCCCCCTTTATATACATTTTCTTTATCCATTTATCTAAATGGATCTAAATCTACCTATCTAAATCTAAAGCTATTTAGATTATTTCCACATCTTGGCTATTGTAAATAATGCTGTATTGGAACACAGGAAGGCAGACAGCTCTTCAAGATCCTGATTTCCATTCTTTTGGATATATACACCCATCATGCCTCACCTATTTAAGATCACTTTTAGGATCTAGTGTTCCTGAAAGGGCGGGGGGCTGGATTTACTTAGAAATTTGGTAAGATCTGGTAACAGGTGGGAAAAACAAGGAGCAAATGTTGATGGCGAAGTTTTGTTGATAGGAATATGTGAAGTTCTCTGCTGATGGCTTTTATATTGACATAGAAAATAATCCTAATATATTAAGGGTTGCAAATGGTATGTGGGTAACCCTGTTTACTGTGTCTGAAAGTGATTTTTGTGGATGAGCTCTAAGTTTCTAACACTAGAAGGGACTCTGGTTAGTCTGAGCCCAGGAATCAAAGAAAAAAAAAGCTTTAAAAATTCAAATGCAAGATTTTCTACTTCAAACGCAAGATTATTAAAGGTGTAAATCAAAGGTCAAAATAAGTGCCAAACTGAACGTTCATCTGAAGACGACATTAGGAGAGAATATTCGGGGGAACCCCAAAGTCTATTTTGCTTATTGGTCTTTAATGCTGTCTTAAAATAAGGGTTTGAGAATGGAGTATTGGAGAATAGAGGCTACAAAGGCACACAAAGTCTTTCATTCCTCACACAGGTTTGTATTCAGTACAGATGATTACACTGGTTGTTGCAGACCTGAATGTCGAACTCTCGAATATAAACGTATTTTGTTTGCTGAGATACAGGCACCAAATGACTTACAGTGATTCTAGATAGCTCCTATTTAATGTTCTTTAATAAACCCTTACAGATTTCTAATTGAGTTCATGACTTGTCCAAAGATTAAGTACAAGGGTGTTTTTTAAAGTTTGAAGTAATTTCATAACTTGAAAGATGTGGTTTATAAAAAAAGATTTTATAATTAAAAAGTTAATTGAAATCATAATTCTGAATTAGAACAAAGACTACTTATAAATTACTATAAAAAGTTAAAAATGAGTATTTTCAAAACATTCAAATGTATTGAGCATTTCAAAACATTCGTTCTTTGTAAATACGTTGCTCTACAAACATTGTTACTATTTTGTGGGGCAAAATCTTGACCCACATATATATAAAGAGAAGTTGCTTTTTAAGGTTTCAATTTTCCTTCATATTGCTTTTGAATATTTTATTCTAGATGTTTGATTTAGCTATTGAAGACTCCTAATTGCTTAACTTTGAAAAATAGTGATTAAAGACCTTTACTTTTAAATTTATCTTTTTAATATGCCTCTGCATTTTTTATGCACACCTTGTGACCAAGAGCAAGCCACTTCTCATCCAGCAACTTCAAGTCCTCATTTGAAAAAGTTGTTTCAGACTACCCATAAAGTACCTTCCAACTTTAAAGCATAATGATTCTATGTGTACTTATTCACGAGTATTTCTGAACTTTTCTGAACTTGTGAAACTTAGCAAGAGCAAGGGCTGGGGATTTTCTAGTTCATGCTAAGTTTCCATTTTGCCAGAAAAGGCTTAAAATATTGAATAAGAATTAAAACTAAAGAATTATTAATTTATATGAGATTAGTTTATATATCCATACAACTTTCTGGAAGATTAAACAGCAGAATATAAGTAAATTTTAATTAAAAATCTGTTAAAATATTTTAAAATATGGTCACTTATAAATGATATATATATACACGTAAAAGGTAGTGAAATTTAGCCATATTATCTATTATGCCATCAAGGAAAATTTGTGGGTTATTGATGCTATCTGTACCCAAATGACAGAATTCACACTTATAGAAACACAAACGAGTTGTGAAAAATGTAGGTTATAGAAACATATGATCTTGAAACATTGTCTGCATTTAGTAATGCTTCCTGGTACTTTGGAGTATCAGAGAACATGTTCAAATTTTTTTTTCCTTGTTTGACAAAAGAATACCAAATACATAGGATTATGGTAAGGATTAAATATACAAACTATTTATGATAAATGGTATTACTTCAGGTTGAACTAGACACTTTTCTCCGAGTGCAAATAAGCCATTGTTTGAAAGTTTGTCAACAAAATGGAAAAAATTATGATTCATAAGTGGCTAGATTTACCTTTGTGCACATTCCTTTTAAGTCTGTAACTGCTTAAAATATGTATTTTCTCTTTTGCTTTATTTCTTCCTTTTCCTTCACATTGCCTTCTCCCATCCTTCATTTTTGTTGCTTTTAATAAAGTGTTTGGAGATATTCTATTAGCCAGGGTTCTTCAGTGAAACAGAACCAACTGGGGGTGTATATGTATGGATTGTGTGTGTGTGTGTGTGTGTATATATGTATGTACATGTGTGTATGCATGTATTTGAGATTTTGAGGAATTGGCTCATGCCATTGTGGAGGCTGGCAACTCCAAAATTTGCAGTGGAGGCCAAAGGCAGGAGCCCCAGGAAGAGTGGATGCACTTTAAGCCTGAAGGTCATTTGTGGACAGAATTCCCTTGGGAAGCCATTCTTTGGTTCTGCTGAGGCCTTCAATGGATTGGTGGAGCCCTACCCAAATTATGAAGATTAATCTACTTTATTCAAAATCCAACTTAAATGTTAATCTCATCAAAAAACCTCAAACACAGAACAATGTTTGACCATACATGTGGGCACCATGGCCCAACAAAATTGACCTATAAAATTAACCACCCCCCTTTCGAAATTGGTATTCTTTGCAGAACACTTCAACATAATGACAGCATAGAATTCACCCTGTAGGCCATGAGACACAAAGTATGAGCTTTCAGATGGTGCTTATCAGATATGGTAAAAAACCAAACCAAATATGGGGGAGGAGAGAGTTCAGTCTTTTCTAAATGTACAGGAACTATTGAGCTGTGAAGAGCTCAGGCAGTAATTCATCACAATCTTGTATTTTAGAACAGAAGTATTACATTTGTAATATAATGGCTTTATAGTTTTATCATAGAGAACACTTATAAAAATATGAAAGTTACGTGCATTGAAAACATCTATAGTTTTATTGCCCATATTATATAACCTAGAATGACTAGTCAGAAGATTAGAGAAAGTAGTAAACACTAGTAATTTGTATGATTTTGTATGATTAGCTTTGTGGATTGAGCAGCTCTTGATAAGTGAAATTTAACTTGTTATGAGTATTTCCAAAGAAATGCCTTTAGAGCCTAATACAGAAATAGAATTACTGTATTAACAGAAAGAATACTATTTTGAAGGAAATATTAAGTGTCTAGCTCCAGAAATTACTTCTAGTGATTTACCAGGTAGGGATTTCACATTAAATTCATTTATGTACTAATGCTATGGCCTTGCACAACCCCCAAGCTGTTGGGCCGGCATTGATCACCCAATAACTGTGCTAAGCAGTTACTGTGGCTGCAGGAGTGACATAGAACATGCTCTGATCCAATTAAATTGGAGAGTAGATTCTAGTTCCAAGTTTTAGTTTGGATGGATTCCAAGCAGGAAAGAACTTTGAAATTGCTCTCATCATTTCAGACTAAAGAAAATGCCAATGCTGATGGAGGGAAGTAGCAAGCAAAAAAAAAAAAAAAAGAAAAGAAAAGAAAAGAAAAAGGAATGCACAACAATATTGCACAATTTAGAGAAAGAACTCCCTACCTCACCATCCTTGCCTCTGAGGACAGTGACAAAGACTTAAGAACTCTCTACAAAGAACTGAAAGGACTTGGAAAAGTAGAAGTGTACATTCCAGAACAGACCAGAGAATGGGAGACAAGAGCAATGTGGGGCCCAGAGAACAGGCTGAAGAACAGAATTTATCATCTTAGCCACAATAATTAAGGGTTTTTGATATGGGGTACCCTGTGTCCCATCTCCCCTATCCCCAATTCATATGTTCAAGTCCTAACACCCAGTACTTCAGAATATGACTGTATTTGGAAATGGCGTCATTACAGGGTAATGCAGATAAAATGAGGTCATATCTAGGTGGGCCCTGGTAGGAGTGGTATCATTAGAAGAGGAAGATTAGTACACAATGTGTATACATGTGAAGACAGTAAGGCGGCAGTGACCCGCAGGCCACGGATAGAGGGCTCAAATGAAACCAACCCATTCAACACCTTGGATTCCATCAACTAGAGCTGGAAAAAATGCATTTCTGTTGTATAAGCCACCCTGTCTGGTATTTCATCAGGACAACTCTCATAAGCTAGTAGTTTTACTATTAGCTGCTTGGTTAGAATTCGTTGGACACATAGCACAGAATACTGTAGGACACATTTTCTGTTAGTGTCGACAGTTCATTAAAATTATTTTTCATTAGGAGAGACTGAGTGGCTCAGTTGGTTAAGCGTCCGACTCGATTTTGGCTCCGGTCATGATCCCTCGGTTCCTGAGATCAAACACCACTGTTGGGCTCTGAGCTGATAGTGTGCAGCCTGCTTTGGATTCTCTGTCTCCTGATCTCTCTGCCCCTCCCCCACTTGCATGCACACATGTGTGTGCACTCTCTCAAACATTTTTAAAAATTTAGAATTGAAAAAATAGTTCTCATTACAAAAATGGAGATTATTTTTTCATTTTATATTTATTAAGGGTCAAGTTAAATAACAAGAGTTTTTAAGTAACAGTTTTCACATATTTATAGATTCTCAATTGCATGGTCCATTGTGTTTGCTTCAAGATTTTGAGATCAAGAATAAAATAGACCAGTTAATATGGATCCTTTGGTGGTTCCTATTTGGGTATGCCATTTTCTGTTTTTTTTTTGTAAAATTTTTTTAATGTTTATTTGGGGGGAGGGGGGAGAGGGAGAGCCGAGAACACTTGCATGCAAGGGGGAATGGGCAGAGAGAGGGAGACACAGAATCTGAAGCAGGCTCCAGGCTCTGAGCTTATCAGCACAGAGCCCGACATGGGGCTCAAACTCATGAATCATGGAATCATAACCTCAGCCAAAGTCGAATGCTTGGCTGACTGAGCCACCCAGGCACCCCTGCCATTTCCTGTTCTTATACATGTAGTTTAAATTTAGGAAGTGCCCATATTAAGTAATGAAATTTGAACTGGAGAATAGACAAACAGCCTAGATAATTTCATTGATAAAATGACCTATATATAGGGGAAAATACACTGTTACTAACAGAAAACATGTTCTAAGAGTGGCACAGTATTTACAATCATTAGGTCACCATATCTTTAAGGCACTGTAACCAGAGCCTGACTTGGGCATATATCTGTCCATTCTTTTTATTTGTACATTCTACATGTTATTTGTGATGGACTTTTAAATACGCCAAGGGCCTAATTCCAGTATGACTTTTTTTTCCACAGCAAACATCACAAACAAATCTGTAATAAAGTGAGGCATAGAATTAAATATTGTTTTCCAGTTGGGAATACAGTTCTGAGGATCCCATTTAAAAAAAATATCTACAAATACTGTTAGCTTATCATTCTACAAAATTTTTTTTTAACAAAGAGCAAAGTATGTGTAGTAACAAAAGCTATGCTTTCACATTAATCATTCTTCAGGTCAAGAGAAAGTTCAACAGACCTTGGCATATATGGGCCATATGAATATTACTGAACACTTATTATGTGACATACCTGAGGCTAGATTTAGGGTGGGGAATTCTTTTGGCCATTTTGGGTTTTTTTTTTTTTTTTTAAGTTTACTTATTTTGAGAGAGAGAGGCAACACAAGCAGAGGAGGGCCAGAGAGAGGGAGAGAGAGAATCCCAGCAAGTTCTGCACTGTCAGCACAGGGCCCTATGGGGGCTCCATCCCACAAACCGAGGGATCATGACCTGAGCTGAAATCCACAGTCAGATATTTAACTGACTGAGCCACCTAGATGCCCCATGCACTTTGTAACTTGTATAGTCATTCCTTAATTCAGAAATTGTGTGACTGGAAGGAATTCTGAAAGAAAATTTTCTATTAGGCAAGATAGAGGCAAAACTCTCGTGAATAATTCCTAGTGCAGAAACAGATACTGGATCAACACATCTGTGTCAATGAAATACATGGGATGATGCAAGAAAAATATGCAGCCATGCTCTTAACCCAGCTCTAAGTGCTTTATTTATAAAAACAAATTACCAGGGCACCTGGATGGCTCAGCTGGTTTGGGTGTCTGACTTTAGCTCAGGCCATGATCTCATGGTTTGTGAGTTCGAACCCTGTTGGGCTCCGTGCTGACAGCTCGGACCCTGAAGCCTGCTTCTGATTCTGTGTCTCCCTCTCTCTGCCCTTCCCCCACTCACATTCTGTCCTGCTCTCAAGAATAAACATAAAAGAAAATTACCACTGGCTCCCAAGCATACTTTTTCTAGAGTTTGTTTCTTAGAAGTAGGTCTATACTTTTCTTACCAAAATTTTAGACTATTTACATGAATCCTTTTAAGTTTTTTAATAATCATGTACGGGGCACCTGGGTGGCTCAGTCATTTGAACCACTTCACTTAGTTGGTTAGACTGGTAGTGATGAGCTGGAGTCACTATTTTCCCTAAGGTCAAATTCATTCCCCATAGATTAAAAAAAAAAAAAAAAGTTTTTCTATACTTCCTATACATTTTCCAATTAAGTGACATTTTATATGTTATGAAAAATATTTTCTCAGGCCTTCTTCCTCAAGCTTCACAACATGCCTAGGAGAAAAGGTTAAGAAGTATTTTCATTTCTAGTCTCGCCTTAGAGATGAGGAAATCGATGCTTAATGAGGTTGATTGACTTGACACAGCCAGGAATTTTCTAGGCCAGTTTCTCTGACTTTAAATTGTATGCTCTGTCTTCTCTATTCTACTACACGGCAACTCAAAAGCTGTGGTCTGATTTTCATATTATTTATTTGTCTCAGAAGCAGCAGACATTGGTTACTTTGCTCTCATTGCCAGACAAGTTGAAGAGCAATTTGCAAAGTTTCTGTGCCTCTCACACCACGCCAGAGAGGATTGCAGAACTTTGTTAACCCCCTCCCTCAAGATGGTCTCACATTGCATCGGTTTAAATAACAAAGCCAGGTTTCTTCACCTTTGTTTACAGCCTGCAGCCAGTTGAGGCACCTGGGTGGCTCAGTTGGTTAAATGTCTTACTTCGACTCAGGTCATGATCTCCCATTTGGTGGGTTCAAGCCCCGGGTTGGGCTCTGTGCTGACAGCTCAGAGCCTAGAGCCTGCTTCAGATTCTCTATTTCCCTCTCTCTCTGCCCCTCCTCCACTCAACACTGTCTTTCCGAAGTAAGTATAAACACATTAGTACATAAATAATTACATATAGACCTACTGTTTTTATTTTCCTCAACATTCTTAGGAGGATTAACAAATTCTTATTTCATGTACATTACTGACTGTTTCAGTACCATAGTTATAAAATGGATTTTGAACCTACAGGACAGATTTGAAAGTTTTGGGTCACCGACAGTATAGAAGACATGTTATATTGAAGCTGATCTCATTGCCTAGGAAACCAATGTGCTAAAGGAATCATTTCAAGGTAATCTGCCATTCAGGAATTTGAGGTACTGACCTGTCTATATATAAATGGAATTTAATTTTATTTCCAGATTTATAGAAACATACTCAGACGTGTGTTGGCAGAAATACAGTTTAGGTTCTACTATGTTTAGAATATTTAGAAAATATTACAAGAATCAAAAATAGAAATATTATTCCAGTACACCAACCACAGTCATGAGTGCAGTATTTTAACTTCAAAAATAAACACAACCTAAGCCACAAAACCTCCTATAATGGATTGCTTGTGTTGGCCATTTATGATAACATAAATGCTACTTGAAACATAGCTCTATTTACACAATGGCATTTCTTTTCTTGCTGTCATATTACGTTCTGCCCAAAATTTGTGTTTTGTAAAAGCCAGTAGTAATTTTATATCTCAGAACTACATCCTTAAAGATTTGCTTTTTTTAAAAAAAAGTTTTGCTTAAATTTTTGATCACTGATATAAATTCACATAAAATTGTCACTGACAGTTTAAGTGTAGAAGTATCAGTTCATTGACTGTTTTTACTGAAAGATCTGGGTCAATAAATACATATATCCTTCTTACCAAAAGCATTAAGATGAAAGTTAATTAAAAGTTAATTTGGTAAAACCTACCAAACCTTCAAAGAAGAAATAATACCAGTTTTTGTTTTTTTTTATGAAATTTGACAAATTGGTTTCCATACAACACCCAGTGCTCATCCCAAAAGGTGCCCTCCTCAATACCCATCACCCACCCTCCCCTCCCTCCCACCCCCCATCAACCCTCAGTTTGTTCTCAGTTTTTAACAGTCTCTTATGCTTTGGCTCTCTCCCACTCTAACCTTTTTTTTTTTTTTTCCTTCCCCTCCCCCATGGGTTCCTGTTAAGTTTCTCAGGATCCACATAAGAGTGAAACCATATGGTATCTGTCTTTCTCTGTATGGCTTATTTCACTTAGCATTACACTCTCCAGTTCCATCCACGTTGCTACAAAGGGCCATATTTCATTTTTTCTCATTGCCACATAGTACTCCATTGTGTATATATACCACAATTTCTTTATCCATTCATCAGTTGATGGACATTTAGGCTCTTTCCATAATTTGGCTATTGTTGAGAGTGCTGCTATGAACATTGGGGTACAAGTGCCCCTATGCATCAGTACTCCTGTATCCCTTGGATAAATTCCTAGCAGTGCTATTGCTGGGTCATAGGGTAGGTCTATTTTTAATTTTCTGAGGAACCTCCACACTGCTTTCCAGAGCGGCTGCACCAATTTGCATTCCCACCAACAGTGCAAGAGGGTTCCCGTTTCTCCACATCCTCGCCAGCATCTATAGTCTCCTGATTTGTTCATTTTGGCCACTCTGACTGGCGTGAGGTGATACCTGAGTGTGGTTTTGATTTGTATTTCCCTGATAAGGAGCGACGCTGAACATCTTTTCATGTGCCTGTTGGCCATCTGGATGTCTTCTTTAGAGAAGTGTCTATTCATGTTTTCTGCCCATTTCTTCACTGGGTTATTTGTTTTTCGGGTGTGGAGTTTGGTGAGCTCTTTATAGATTTTAGATACTAGCCCTTTGTCCGATATGTCATTTGCAAATATCTTTTCCCATTCCGTTGGTTGCCTTTTAGTTTTGTTGGTTGTTTCCTTTGCTGTGCAGAAGCTTTTTATCTTCATAAGGTCCCAGTAATTCACTTTTGCTTTTAATTCCCTTGCCTTTGGGGATGTGTCGAGTAAGAGATTGCTACGGCTGAGGTCAGAGAGGTCTTTTCCTGCTTTCTCCTCTAAGGTTCTGATGGTTTCCTGTCTCACATTTAGGTCCTTTATCCATTTTGAGTTTATTTTTGTAAATGGTGTGAGAAAGTGGTCTAGTTTCAACCTTCTGCATGTTGCTGTCCAGTTCTCCCAGCACCATTTGTTAAAGAGGCTGTCTTTTTTCCATTGGATGTTCTTTCCTGCTTTGTCAAAGATGAGTTGGCCATACGTTTGTGGGTCTAGTTCTGGGGTTTCTATTCTATTCCATTGGTCTGTGTGTCTGTTTTTGTGCCAATACCATGCTGTCTTGATGATGACAGCTTTGTAGTAGAGGCTAAAGTCTGGGATTGTGATGCCTCCTGCTTTGGTCTTCTTCTTCAAAATTCCTTTGGCTATTCGGGGCCTTTTGTGGTTCCATATGAATTTTAGGATTGCTTGTTCTAATTTCGAGAAGAATGCTGGTGCAATTTTGATTGGGATTGCATTGAATGTGTAGATAGCTTTGGGTAGTATTGACATTTTGACAATATTTATTTTTCCAATCCATGAGCAGGGAATGTCTTTCCATTTCTTTAAGTCTTCTTCAATTACCTTCATAAGCTTTCTATAGTTTTCAGCATACAGATCCTTTACATCTTTGGTTAGATTTATTCCTAGGTATTTTATGCTTCTTGGTGCAATTGTGAATGGGATCATTTTCTTTGTCTTTCTGTTGCTTCATTGTTAGTGTATAAGAATGCAACTGATTTCTGGACATTGATTTTGTATCCTGCAACTTTGCTGAATTCATGTATCAGTTCTAGCAGACTTTTGGTGGAGTCTATCGGATTTTCCATGTATAATATCATGTCATCTGCAAAAAGCGAAAGCTTGACTTCATCTTTGCCAATTTTGATGCCTTTGATTTCCTTTTGTTGTCTGATTGCTGATGCTAGAACTTCCAGCACTATGTTAAACAACAGCGGTGAGAGTGGGCATCCCTGTCGTGTTCCTGATCTCAGGGAAAAAGCTCTCAGTTTTTCCCCGGTGAGGATGATGTTAGCTGTGGGCTTTTCATAAATGGCTTTTATGATCTTTAAGTATGTTCCTTCTATCCCGACTTTCTCAAGGGTTTTTATTAAGAAAGGGTGCTGGATTTTGTCAAAGGCCTTTTCTGCATCGATTGACAGGATCATATGGTTCTTCTCTTTTTTTTTGTTAATGTGATGTATCACGTTGATTGATTTGCGAATGTTGAACCAGCCCTGCAGGCCAGGAATGAATCCCACTTGATCATGGTGAATAATTCTTTTTATATGCTGTTGAATTCGATTTGCTAGTATCTTATTGAGAATTTTTGCATCCATATTCATCAGGGATATTGGCCTGTAGTTCTCTTTTTTTACTGGGTCTCTGTCTGGTTTAGGAATCAAAGTAATACTGGCTTCATAGAAGGAGTCTGGAAGTTTTCCTTCCCTTTCTATTTCTTGGAATAGCTTGAGAAGGATAGGTATTATCTCTGCTTTAAATGTCTGGTAGAACTCCCCTGGGAAGCCATCTGGTCCTGGACTCTTATTTGTTGGGAGATTTTTGATAACCGATTCAATTTCTTCGCTGGTTATGGGTCTGTTCAAGCTTTCTATTTCCTCCTGATTGAGTTTTGGAAGAGTGTGGGTGTTCAGGAATGTGTCCATTTCTTCCAGGTTGTCCAGTTTGTTGGCATATAATTTTTCATAGTATTCCCTGATAATTGTTTGTATCTCTGAGGGATTGGTTGTAATCATTCCATTTTCATTCATGATTTTATCTATTTGGGTCATCTCCCTTTTCTTTTTGAGAAGCCTGGCTAGAGGTTTGTCAATTTTGTTTATTTTTTCAAAAAACCAACTCTTGGTTTCGTTGATCTGCTCTACAGTTTTTTTAGATTCTATATTGTTTATTTCTGCTCTGATCTTTATTATTTCTCTTCTTCTGCTGGGTTTAGGCTGCCTTTGCTGTTCTGCTTCTATTTCCTTTAAGTGTGCAGTTAGATTTTGTATTTGGGATTTTTCTTGTTTCTTGAGATAGGCCTGGATTGCAATGTATTTTCCTCTCAGGACTGCCTTTGCTGCACCCCAAAGCGTTTGGATTGTTGTATTTTCATTTTCGTTTGTTTCCATATATTTTTTGATTTCTTCTCTAATTGCCTGGTTGACCCACTCATTCGTTAGTAGGGTGTTCTTTAACCTCCATGCTTTTGGAGGTTTTCCAGACATTCTCCTGTGGTTGATTTCAAGCTTCATAGCATTGTGGTCTGAAAGTATGCATGGTATAATTTCAATTCTTGTAAACTTATGAAGGGCTGTTTTGTGACCCAGTATATGATCTATCTTGGAGAATGTTCCATGTGCACTCGAGAAGAAAGTATATTCTGTTGCTTTGGGATGCAGAGTTCTAAATATATCTGTCAAGTCCATCTGATCCAATGTCTCATTCAGGGCCCTTGTTTCTTTATTGACCGTGTGTCTAGATGATCTATCCATTTCTGTAAGTGAGGTGTTAAAGTCCCCTGCAATTACCACATTCTTATCAATAAGGTTGCTTCTGTTTATGAGTAATTGTTTTATATACTTGGGGGCTCCAGTATTCGGCGCATAGACATTTATAATTGTTAGCTCTTCCTGATGGATAGACCCTGTAACTATTATATAATGTCCTTCTTCATCTCTTGTTACAGCCTTTAATTTAAAGTCTAGTTTGTCTGATATAAGTATGGCTACTCCAGCTTTCTGTTGGCTTCCAGTAGCATGATAAATAGTTCTCCATCCCCTCACTCTGAATCTAAAGGTGTCCTCAGGTCTAAAATGAGTCTCTTGTAGACAGCAAATAGATGGGTCTTGTTTTTTTATCCATTCTGATACCCTATGTCTTTTGGTTGGCGCATTTAATCCGTTTACATTCAGTGTTATTATAGAAAGATACGGGTTTAGAGTCATTGTGATGTCTGTATGTTTTATGCTTGTAGTGATGTCTCTGGTACTTTGTCTCACAGGGTCCCCCTTAGGATCTCTTGTAGGGCTGGTTTAGTGGTGACAAATTCCTTCAGTTTTTGTTTGTTTGGGAAGACCTTTATCTCTCCTTCTATTCTAAATGACAGACTTGCTGGATAAAGGATTCTCGGCTGCATATTTTTGCTGTCTAGCACCCTGAAAATCTCGTGCCAATTCTTTCTGGCCTGCCAAGTTTCAAAAGAGAGATCAGTCACGAGTCTTATAGGTCTCCCTTTATATGTGAGGGCACGTTTACCCCTTGCTGCTTTCAGAATTTTCTCTTTATCCTTGTATTTTGCCAGTTTCACTATGATATGTCGTGCAGAAGATCGATTCAAGTTACGTCTGAAGGGAGTTCTCTGTGCCTCTTGGATTTCAATGCCTTTTTCCTTCCCCAGTTCAGGGAAGTTCTCAGCTATTATTTCTTCAAGTACCCCTTCAGCACCTTTCCCTCTCTCTTCCTCCTCTGGGATACCAATTATGCGTATATTATTTCTTTTTAGTGTATCACTTAGTTCTCTAATTTTCCCCTCATACTCCTGGATTTTTTTATCTCTCTTTTTCTCAGCTTCCTCTTTTTCCATAACTTTATCTTCTAGTTCACCTATTCTCTCCTCTGCCTCTTCCATCCGAGCTGTGGTGGTTTGCATTTTGTTTTGCATTTCCTTTAAAGCGTTTTTCAGCTCCTCGTGACTGTTCCTTAGTCCCTTGATCTCTGTAGCAAGAGATTCTCTGCTGTCCTGTATACTGTTTTCCAGCCCAGCGATTAATTTTATGACTATTATTCTAAATTCACTTTCTGTTATATTATTTAAATCCTTTTTGATCAGCTCATTAGCTGTTGTTATTTCCTGGAGATTCTTCTGAGGGGAATTCTTCCGCTTGGTCATTTTGGATAGTCCCTGGTGTGGTGAGGGCCTGCAGGGCACTTCCCCTGTGCTGTGGTGTATAACTGGAGTTGGTGGGCGGGGCCGCAGTCAGTCCTGATGTCTGCCCCCAGCCCACCGCTGGGGCCACAGTCAGACTGGTGTGTGCCTTCTCTTCCCCTCTCCTAGGGGTGGGATTCACTGTGGGGTGGCGTGGCCCGTCTGGGCTACTTGCACACTGCCAGGCTTGTGATGCTGGGGATCTGGCGTATTAGCTGGGGTGGGAAGGCAAGGTGCACGGCGGGAGGGGGGGCAGGCTTAGCTCGCTTCTCCTTAGGTGATCCACTTCAGGAGGGGCCCTGTGGCAGCCGGAGGGAGTCAGATCCGCTGCCGGAGGTTTGGCTCCGCAGAAGCACAGAGTTGGGTGTTTGCGCGGAGCGAGCAATTTCCCTGGCCGGAACCGGTTCCCTTTGGGATTTTGGCTGGGGGATGGGCGGGGGAGATGGCGCTGGCGAGCGCCTTTGTTCCCCGCCAAACTGAGCTCTGTCGTCCGGGGGCTCCGCAGCTCACCCTCCCTTTGTCCTCCAGCCTTCCCGCTTTCCGAGCAGAGCTGTTAACTTATGACCTCCCAGACGCTAAGTCGTGCTTGCTGTTGGAACACAGTCCGTCAGGCCCCTCCGCTTTTGCAAGCCAGACTCGAGGGCTCTGCTTGGCTGGCGAGCCGCCCCTCCGCCCCGGCTCCCTCCCGCCAGTCCGTGGAGCGCGCACCGCCTCGCCGCCCTTCCTACCCTCTTCCGTGGGCCTCTCGTCTGCACTTGGGTCCGGTGACTCCGTTCTGCTAATCCTCTGGTGGTTTTCTGGGTTATTTAGGCAGGTGTAGGTGGAATCTAAGTGATCAGCAGGACGCGCGGTGAGCCCAGCGTCCTCCTACGCCGCCATCTTCCTGCGCCTATACCAGTTTTTTTTTTAAGAGTTTAAGAAGCACTAAGAGGGAACCACTTCCAAACTCATTTTTACAAGTCCAATGTTATCCTGATAATAAAAACCAGACAAGAATACCACAAGAAAACTCCAGGCCAGTATCTCTGATGAACACAGATGCAAAAATCTTCAAAATATTAGCAACCTGAATTCAACATTAAAAGGATTATGTATCTTGATCAAGTGCCATTTATTCCAGTATCTGCAATCAAAATGACATACATTAACAAAATTAAGGATGAAATTCTTTTTTTTTATTTTTATTTTATTTTTTTTTTTTAAATTTTTTTTTTTCAACGTTTATTTATTTTTGGGACAGAGAGAGACAGAGCACGAACGGGGGAGGGTCAGAGAGAGAGGGAGACACAGAATCGGAAACAGGCTCCAGGCTCCAAGCCATCAGCCCAGAGCCCGATGCGGGGCTCGAACTCACGGACCGCGAGATCGTGACCTGGCTGAAGTCGGACCCTTAACCGACTGCGCCACCCAGGCGCCCCAAGGATGAAATTCTTAATTTCCCAATAGATGCGGGGAAAAAACATTTGACAAATTGCAACATCCATTTTTGATAAAAACTCTCAACGTAGTGGGTATAGAAGGAACATACCTCAATAATAAAGGTCATATATGACAAGGCTACGCTAACACTATACTCAACCTTCAGCTTTAAGATTGGAAACAAGACAAAGATGCTCACAACCCCCACTTTTAGTTAGCACATTAGAGGTCCTAGCCTGAGCATTAGGCAAAAGATAAAACACGTCCAAATTGGAAAAGTAAAATTGTCACTATTGGAAGATGACAGGATGTTGCACAGAAAACTGTAAGGACTCCACCAAAAACTATTAGAAATAATGAATTCAATAAAGTTTGTGTATATTGATTTTGTGTCCTAAGTCTGTTGCATCGCTGCATGCTGATAGAAGGAAAACAATCCCATTTACAAATGCATCCAAAAGAATAGGATACCTAGGAATAAGTTTAACCAAAGAGGTCAAAGACTTGTACAATGAAAACTCTAAAACATTCATGAAAAAAATTAGAGATAACAGCAATAAAAGGAAATTATTCCATGCTCATGAACTGGGTGAAAACTGTTAAAATGTTCACACCATCTAAAGCAATCTACAGATTTAATGTTATCCCTATTAAAATTCTAATTTTTCAGAAATAAGAAATCCTTACATTTTTATGGAACCACATAATACCCCCAAGTAGCCACAGCAATCCCAGGAAAAAATAAGGCTGACGACATGCTTCCTGATTTCAAACTATACTACAAAGCTACAGTGATCACAATACCGTGGTACTGGCATAAAAACAGACACAGATCAATGAAACAATAAGGAGCCCAGAAGTAAACCCAAACATGTGTCTCCAATTTATGACAAAGTAGCTAAGAATGTACAATGGGGAAAGGACGTCTCTTCAATAAATGGCATTGGGAAAACTGGACAACTACATGGAAAAGACTGAAACTTCACCCCTCTTGAACCATCTACAAAAATAGCTCAAAATGGATTAAAGACTTGAAAGTGAGACCTCAAACAAAATTCCTGGAAGAAAACATAGGCCCAAAAACTCTTTGAGGTCTTGACAATGTGGATCTGACATCAAAGGCAACAAAAGCAAATAAGTGGAAGTACGTCAAGCTAAGAAGCATCTGCATAGCTAAGAAATCATCAACAAAATGAGAAGGCATTTTATGAATGGGGAAATATTTCCAAGTAGAACTCCTACAACTCTAATAAAAATCAATTAGATCAAAAACTCAAAGATCTGAATAGATGTTTTTCCCAAGACAACATATATATAGCCACCAGGTAAACAAAAAGGTATTCAACATCACTAATCACAGAATGGCAATTTCCAGGGGTGCCTGGGTGGCTCAGTTGGTAAGCATGCGACTTCAGCTCAGGTCAAGATCTACATGGTTCCTGAGTTTGAGCCCCACATCAGGCTCTGTGCTGACAGCTCAGAGCCTGGATCCTGCTTCAGATTCTGTGTCCCTCTTGCTCAAAAATAAACCAACATTAAAAAAAATTTTTTAAAGAATGGCGATTGCCAAAAGATCAGAAATAATCAAGGTTAGTTAGGATGTGGGGGAAAAAAAAATCACCCTTTTACACTTTTGGTGGGAATGTTAATTTGTGCAACCAGTATGGAAAACAGGAGGGTTCCTCAAAAATCTAAAAACAGAACTACCGTATGATCCAACAATTCCATTTCTGGATATTTATGCAAAGAAAATGAAGACATGAATTCAAAAAGATACACACACTCCGTGTTTATTACAGCATTATTTACAATAGCCAAATTATGTAAACAGCATCAAGTGTCCACTAATGGATGAAAGGATAAAGAAAACGTGATACACACACACTCAGCCATATAAAGGAAATCTTCCCATTTGTTCCAATAATGGATGGACCTTGAAGGCATTATGCTAAGTGAATCAGAGAAAAAGAAACACCATACTAATTTCATGTATGTGGAATATTTAAAAACAAAACAAAACACTCATATACCAGGAACAGAACAGAGGTGGGGTTGGGTGAAATGAATCAAAGGGACAGAAATGTACTAGTTTAAAGAAAAAAGGTAAAGAATATAAAGTGAAATACACACAGTGAAGTAAAAGCAGATGATCTTGATCTTTAGTGATAGACTTTGTCAAGTTTCTGGGATAGGTTTTCTAGAAGCTTATGAAAGATGAGGTTGACTGCAGTGATATGGAGTTATAGTTTCATTTTCCCAGGAAGTAGACTGAAGATTAGGCATTTTGGGAGTTTAAGGAGTGCTCTTTGGATCAACATCTGAGGATATAAGGAAAGAATGCAGGTTTCAGAAGAGAAACTGGAATCCTGATTCAATGGCCTAAGCTGACTCTAAGTCAAGTCTTCAGTCATTGTATAACTTCAGGATCTGTCCCTTATTGGGGCAATCAAATGGGCTTTTATAAGTCAACCAGTCATTGAATCTAGACTGCCTGGGATAGGTCCTGACCTTAGACAACAGGGCCCTCTTCATTCGAGGGGAATTCCCAGAAGGGGTTGAGAAGCGAGGGTTAAGAGCTGGCAGTACTGCAGCAATGGACTGGGAAATTGATCCTTTAGTTCTGAAGGGTAATGGAGCAGGGTCTGTGACAGCGGCCCCTTGTACTATTAAAATGAATTGGAGTGGTCCAAGTCCTGAGAGAAGTTTAGAATAATGGTGGGCTTTTCCCAAAGGAAAATTATAAGGCTGACATAATTAGTTTTCATCATCCTTCAAGTTTTGAAGGTGCATCTGCTCTCCATCTTCAATCTACCATATTATCCATTTTAGATCCCCTTAAACTCTGTACATTTCCACATCCAAATGGCTTACTTAGCACGATAAAGCAGATCATCACTCCTAAAGGGTTTGAGCCTCCTCCTAACTTTCTCAAGACTTGGCTGTCACACTTGTCCCTCTACCAATAAGCTAGAGGAAGTGAAAACCAAGACACACCCAGTTGGATCATTTGATTCTGAACACATTCTGCTCCACCTCCATTTGTAACATCAGCCCTACACCTGGTCTTTCTGAGCAGGCTCAATTACCCTCATGAGGATGAGGATTCCTTTTCTTGCTTTCTCTTTTTTTTTTTTTTTTTTAATTTTTTTTTTCAACGTTTATGTATTTTTGGGACAGAGAGAGAGAGACAGAGCATGAACGGGGGAGGGCCAGAGAGAGAGGGAGACACAGAATGGGAAACAGGCTCCAGGCTCTGAGCCATCAGCCCAGAGCCCGACGCGGGGCTCGAACTCACGGACCGCGAGATCGTGACCTGGCTGAAGTCGGACGCTTAACCGACCGCGCCACCCAGGCGCCCCTCTTGCTTTCTATTTTCTTAACATAAGGAGTTCAAAGTACCCAGATGGCAGGTCAAAATTCAATGGCAACCTTGCTAGGTCTCCTGATGGAAATATTTCCCTTTGAGAAAACTGGATCTCTCTAAACCTGCAGAGTACAGAGCCAGGAGGGAAACAAATTCCCCAAGTGAGTTACAGGAAGTGATGGGAAGTGAGACCTTTACTACTTCCACCTCTTGGTTCTTAGACCTATGTAGTTCATCTGTTGGGGGTTTAACCTCATAGGATTATTGATTTAGAAAATATACAGATTCCTGAAAAAAGTGTGTCTTCAAAGGGTATCCTCTTCAAACTGTCACCTAAGCATGTCATCAGCTGATCATCCCAGAATATCAGCAACTTCTAGATAGTGTGGTACAGACAAGACCAGTGGATACCGTGGTCATGAACCAATTGCTGAGGTGGATTTCTTGGTCTGTTTCAAGGTTGCAAGTGATCCATTGGTAGTGTTATCAGCCATCTATAAGTGCTGTAATAGTGGCACTTCCTGAGGGTTTGCAGGAAGGAAAAGCAAAATGTACAAAAATTTTGCAACCCTTCTAGTCAAAATTCTGAGTTAAAAGAAGTCCACTGTGTTGCCGCACCAAGTAGCTAGTGAGTCTATGACTCAAAGGTTGATGCTGTAACGAGAGCCCAACTGCTCATCTGTATGGCAGGTTGAGTATTTGGCTAAAGCAGTAGATAAATTTGGTGAGTAGGAACCACCACAGTGACTCCATTCACATTCATGTTGCACAGTAACAGAGCTGGCTGCCGTGGATGCTTAGTGCCTATTTCATGATGAATGCCCTCTGATAGGCATCTGCATGAAATACAATGATCTTCTTATTATGCTCGGTCTCCCAAAGGTCCATCCAGATTCCTCTACCGAAGAACTTCTTGGTACCCATCTTCTAATCTTGACCAGACCCCTCTCTAAACCATTGGTTTCTTCTCATTATTTCTTATACATTTTAACCTCAAGTCACTTTTCTTTCCATATAAAATGGAAGGTCAGGTATACTGCTGAAAGTTCTGCCCATTGGGATAATCTTCCATCCGTGCTACTCTTCAAGGATAACCCTGAGTGGGACTATACCACAACGACATTGTATCTCAGTTCACTCCCATACACTGAACCAACTCACATTTACTTAAATTCACATTTGAACCAAGATTATTTTCCTTCTCCTGCTTGACATGAGACCCCTCCCCATTAAGGTAAATGGATAGGCCCTCTATTACTGATTTGGTCAGCCACTGTTCAGGGGCTACTAAAGAACAATGTGATTTCAGCCATGGTCTTCTTGCTTAGTCAGTGGCCAGGGGTCACTCTGTAATCAGTGTGACCTCAGATCAAATTCTGAGGCAGATTCAGAAATAATAGGAAGAAGTTGTCACTTAACTATGCCTTTTATAAGTGGGCAAGAAGTCCTTTTCTGAAGGGCTTTCTGACCTATTCATCTCTGTGCCCTCCAATTGACACCAATATATAAAATGAATGTTTTTATTTTTTTTATGTTTTTTTTACATACAACCAATAAGCTAAAAATTTTTTATCTAATGTTTCTCTAATTTGTTCACAATTTCCTCTACCTTCTTAAATAATGGAATATATAGCAGCTACTAATATCATCTCATTTCTGGGTCTGTTTATATGGCTTTTTTTCCCTCCTTATGGACCGTATTTTCTTGATTCTTTGCATGCCTGGTAAACTTTGATAGGATATTGTATATTCTGATTTTTACATTGCTGGGTCTCAGACTTTGTTCTGGTATTAACTTACTTGCCAGTTTTGTCCTTTTGAGTTTTACCTGCATTCTTAGTTATTGGAGGACTAGGACATCTTTTAGTATAACCCCACTTTAGCCCCCTTGTGAGAGGATCTCCTCCTTAGAATTCTACCTAGTATCTTATAGCTTCTAAGGTCTTTCCACTCCAGCTGATAGGACACAAATTTTCAGCCCTGTGTGAGCTTCAGGAATCCTTTGACCTACTTCTTTCCAATAGTTACTTCTCTATTATCAGGAAAGTTCCTATTATGCATATTGAGTCTGATACCTAGGAATTCAAAATTCCCTTCATAAATCCCTGGGCTCTATGTACCACTTATTTCTAGTATTCTGCTCTGCAAATTATAACTACCTTGGCATCCTTAAATTCCTATCTTAATGTCTTCAACTCAGCACCACCACAAGATGCTAGAAAGGTACTACATCCCTGCATAGTCTCAACCATTATCTCCAAGTAGCCAGCTGAGGTAACTCTAGGGCCTACCTCTTCATATTCCTCATCAAAGGCCTTCCTGCTTTGCCTGTTTCCACCATTGTCTGAAGTCATCATTTCATATATTTTGTCCAGTTCCATACTTGTTAAAGTTTGAAGGTTAATTAGGTCTGTATTACATCTAAAAGCCATAATATAGAAAATAAAATTTTAATATAACCATTCTATACTGAAAGTCATCAAATGCCTGGGCTCTAAGGAATTATTTGGAAATTTTTTACAAAAGTCATAAAACATTAGGAGCCTTAAGGAAGACCTAAATCAGAGGAGGAATACACAGTGTTCAAATACAGAAAGACTGAAAATTGTGAAGATCTCAAACCTCTCCAAATTAATTTATGGTCTTAAAGCAATGTGATTTAAAATGCTAGTAACTTTTATCATGGATTTTGACAAAATTATTCTAAAATGTTCAAGATGCAAAGGGAAAAGTGTATCTAAGACACTCTTGAAGAATAACAAGAAATAACGATTTAGTCTCTCAGAAACCAAGAAGTATTTTAAAGCTGTTTGAATGAATACAGAATGAAATTGGATGAATATCAATAAGGGCAATGGAATAGAATAGACCCACACATATGGATACTTGATTTATGACAAGATGGATATTGGATAATATTAAAGGAAAGATGTTTTCTATTAAAAGGTTTGGATGAATTGCATTCCCTTGAAATAAATGGAACTTGACCTTTATTCTCATACTATCAACAAAAATATGTTTCCTGTTGATTGTACATATAATATACAAAAGGCTCAACATTAAAGCTCTTAGAATATAGTAAAAAAAAATCTTTATAAATTTAGGATAAACAGCACACAATAGTCTTGAATATAAAAAACATTAAGTTGGATAATACTGTGTTTATAAAGTGGCCCATTAAAGGAGTGGAAAAAATAACAAAGTTCCAGAGAAGAAAATACTTCAAGAAATAGAACCTACAAATGATCTATATCCAGAAACTGTACATAAGTGCTATGCATCACTATTGAAAAGACAACCTAATAGAAAATTTACAAAAGGCAAAGAATTACCCAAAACTGGCATCTAAGTATTCAATGTTTAAAAACTAATCAAGTATTAATGGAAAAATATAAGTAAACATGACAATGAGATATTCTAACAATAGGACTAAAACTAAAGGAACCACCACTACATTCAGCATGGTTTTACCTCAAAGCTAATGTTGAATAAAAAGTCAGACCTAAGTACGAATATTGCAGGACTCCAATTGTAAAATTAAAATAGGCAGTTTGGGAGGGTATATTGCTTTTAAAGATGTTTTTTTTAAGCAATCTCATCTCCAACATGGGCTTGAACCTACAACCACACGATCAAGAGTCTCATGATCTACGGACTGAGGCAGCCAGCTACCACCTTTTTGTTTTAGAAATTGGAATGAGTTTAAATTGTATAGGATGGGAAATGTAGCTATAAGTCATAAGGGAATCTTGTTTACAATTTTTTTTTTGACATGGATGGTCAAGATATTAGAAATAGGTTTACTTCAAGATCACTCACTGAATGTCTAGTTACTGATTTATGTACTTCATGGGTCTACTGTACTTCAGTTAGAATTTTAAGAAGGAGGAAGACCAAGAAGAGGGACTTAGATGAAGAGAAAGTTTGCCACACTTAAAAGATTTAAACCAAAGGTATTGACAGATTTATGTGAAGAAATTTTAAAAGGTCTGCATAATTCTCAGTGTATTAAAATCAAGAGAAGCTCTCAAATACTTCAAGACTGAAGAGGACTACAAGGTCAGCTCCAAAGAAAGTTGAGACCTGGTTTTTTTTTCGTTTTTTTTTTTTTTTTTTTTTTTTTTTTTTTTTTTTTTTTTTTTTATCAACTTTGAATTGTAGAAAAGCAGAAGCAGCTCAAATTTCTAAGGGAAAATTATATTCAACCTGGAATTCTACAATGAAACAAACTGTCTCATTATAGATGCAAAATACATTTTCACAAATGACAGCACCTTCAACAAAGCAATGAAGCCCTGGGACAATGGTTGTGTAGCAGGCTTTGTGTCTTACATTGTTTGGGTTACTAGAGCAGAATGTAATAGACTGAGTGGCTTGGCTTATCAATAACAAAAATTTGTTTTCCAGAGTTCTGGAGTTTGGGAAGTCCAAACACCAAAGTAGTAGCAGATTCAGAGTCTGGTGAGAGCCTACTTCCCGATTTATTGATAGCCATCTTTTCATTGTAACTTCATGTGGCAGAATGTGCAAAGGGCTCTTAGAAATCTTTTATAAGGGCACTAATCGCATGTCTGAGAGTGGACCTAATCAACTTCCAAAGGCCCAACTTCCAACTACCATCATATTGGGGGAAAAGGTTTCAACATATGAATTTGAGGAGAGACACAAATATTCAGTCTGTAGAACTTTAAAAGTTGTTCTATTAGGACTGAACTTCACTGGCTCCAGAATGGTTATTTAAAAAGACCTTGGGTAGTAGACATGTTATTGAATGAAGAAAAAAAAAGGGGGGGGAAGATTTCGTCATCCATACAATGAATTGTCTATTTTTTTTATTATTATTACAAGATAGAAGAATTTACAATTAGGAAATTAAGGAAAACCAATTTGAAACCAAAAAAAAAAAAAACAAATGCAAGTATTGGAAAGTCAAGGAATACATATGAGCCAAAGTAAAATATGTCATTATTTGGAAAAATTAATGGAATATAATTTGTCCTTGATGTTAGAAACATTTTCCTACATTTTTTTGTCCTTACATAGGACCTTAGAGAAACTAAAAAAGTGTTTTTCATTTCTGTATATTTTTCAATGAAGAGTATTTTGTAGATTCACGTAAATTCTTATTTTCAACCTTTACAAATTATCTATGGACCAAGAAGTCAATAAATATTCTTAAAAAAAATTACCCTGAGAGATTACCCTGGGAAACTACAAATGTTAAAAAATGAAGTGGGGAATGGTGTGGAAATGTGGAGCTGTTACAGGTATGTTAGTATTCATACCTGGTCAGTAATTAAGAGAGAATGAGGGAAAGGAATCCAAATGGTGGTATAGTAAGACCATGAACTCACCATCTCCATAGACACACTGAATTTACAATCACATACAGAGCAATTCCTCCTGAGGAAGGGCTGAACAGCTGACTACACAAGGATAGAGGGATGCACAGAGAACAGGAGGTCAGACACAAAACGTGGTAATGACAGGACCACCACCTTCAACACTGCAAACTGCAGTAGGGATGATAGCACAGAGGGACCATGAGTCCATTTGCTTACCCTGAGGCAGAAGGGAAAAAGCTGTGATTTAAAGGGCAACTAGACTGGAAGTGAACTAATTCTAAAGTATCTGCTAAATGACAGGGGAACGGCTGTAACATTCTCCAGGGTTGAAGGTGCTAGTAAATGGTATTGTATACATCTCCCTGGGCATCTAAGCAACCATTTTCCCAAAGCAGGTTCCCCCACCCATTCCCATTCAAAGTCCAGCCATCCTACCACAGAGGCTCTAGTGTGGCATGCACCAGGACACCCCCAAAACAAGCCCATTACAGCTTCAGCTGTCTCAGCAAGGTGGCAGAGATACAAAGCACCCTGGGATACCTCAGTCCAGCACCCACCTTAGTTCCACGTGACTAGCCAGGACAACCCTGCAGAGAGCTCATACCTTCTATATCTCCAGCTGTCCTGCAATGACACCCCCTGTACAGAGCACCCCAAAACCCCTCCAGCCAGTGCCAAGTTCAGCTTTAGCCAGGGGTCTATCCAAAAAGAGGATAGAACAATAGTAAATACCTATGCATTCAACATAGGAGCACATAAATTATATAAAGCAAATATTAAAGACAAAGGGAGAAATCGATAGTAATACAATAGACTTTAATACCCCACTTACATCAATGGATAGATCATTCAGACAGAAAATCAAAAAGGAAACATTGGCTTTGAATGAAACATTAGTCCAAATGGACTTAACAGATATTTATAGAACATCCCATCCAGAAACAATACAGTAGTACATTCTTTAAGTACATAGGAAACAGTCCCCAAGAGAAATCACATGTTAGGCCACAAAAACAAGTCTCCATAAATTTAAGGCCAAAATCTATGAGGCATCTTTTCTGACCACAACTGTATGAAACTACATGTTACAAGAAAGTGGAAGAAACAGGCTAAGCATGTAACTAAATAACCAATGGGTCACAGAAATCAAAGAGGAAATAAAATACATGGTGACAAAAATAGAAACAATGACCTAACATCTTTGAGACACAAGGAAAAATTATAAGATGGAAGTTTAGGGTGATAAGTCCTGCTTAAACAAATTTCACTTAAACAATCTAACCATACCTCTCAAGGAACTAGAAAAGAACAAAGCCCAAAGTTAGTAGAAGGAAGGAAATAATAAAGATCAAAGCAGAGTAACTGAAATAGGGACTAAAAACAAAAACAAAGAAGATGAATGAAACCAAGAGCTGGTTCTTTGAAAAGATAATCAAAATGGAGTAACCTTTAACCAGACTCATCAAGGGGGGGAAAAGAAAAAGGACTCTGAGGGGGGCCTGGGTGGCTCAGTTAGGTCATGATCTCACAGTTCCTGAGTTTCAGCCCAGCATCAGCCTCTGTATTGACAACACAGAGTCTGCTTGGGATTCTCTGTCTCCCTCTCTTTGCCCCTCCCTCTCACCTGTTCTCTCTCAAAAATAAACACTTAAAAAATATTTTAAAAAATGAGGTGCCTGGGTGGCTCGGTTAAGCATCCGATTTACATTCAAGTCATGATCTCATGGTTCATGACCTCCAGCCCTGTATCGGGGTCTCTGCTGACAGCTCAGAGCTTGGGGCCTGCTTCAGATTCTGTGTCTCCCACTCTCTCTGACCTTCCCCCACTCTCTCGTTCTCAAAAATAAACATTAAAAAATTAAAATTAAAAAAGAGGATTCAAAATCAGAAAACAGAACACCACAGAAATAGAGGATTCTAAGAGACAAAATGTGTATACTAACAAATTGAACATCCTAGAAGAAATGGATAAGTTCCTAAAAACATACAATCTTCCAAGACTGAATTTGGAAGAAATAGAAAATCTGAACAGACCGATTACAAGTAATGAAATTGAAGGGGTAATCAAAAAACTGCTGAAGAAAAGTCTAGCATCAAATGGACTCACAGGTGACTACTATCAAACATTTAAAAAAGTTAATACCGGTCTTTCTCAAATGACTCCCAAAATAGAAGAGGAAGGAATGCATCCAAATTCGTTCTATGAGGCCAATATTACCCTGATACCAAAAGCAAAAACACTACAAAAAGAACACTACAGGCCAATATCCCTGATGAATATAGATGCAAAAATCTAACAAAATATTAGCAAGCAAATTCAACTATATATTAGAAGCATCATCCATCATGATCAAGTAGGAGTATTCTGGGCATAAAGGACGGGTCAATACCAACAAGTGAACATGATATGCCACATTAACACAATAAAGGATAAAACTATAGAATCATCTCAACAGATGCAGAAAAAGCACTTGTAAAACTATTAGTTCATGATAAAAGCTCCCAACCAAGTGGGTTTAGAGGAAACATACCTCAAAGTACTAAAGGTCATATATGCAAATGCTAACATCAGCTAACATCACACTTGGTGGTGAAAAATTGAAAGCACTTCCAAATAAGACAAAGATGTCCACTCTCACCACTTTTATTCCACATAATATCTTAAGTCCTAGCTTCAGAAGGCAAGAAATAAAAGGCATTCACATTGACAAAAGGAGAAAACTTCCACTATTTATAGGTGACATTATATACAGAAAACTCTAAAGCCTCCATCCAGAAACTATTAGAATAAATCAATTCAGTAAAGTTTCAGGAAAAATCAATATACAGAAATCCATTGCACTTCTGTACAATAAAGTAGGAGAAATTAAGAAAATAATCCCATTTACAAATGCATCAAAAAGAATAAAGTGCCTAAGAGTAAATTTTAAAAAGGAGATGAAAAACTGGTACACTTAAAACTAAGACAGTGGTGAAAAAAATAGAAAAGGACAAAAATGCAAAGATATACCATGCTCATGGATCAAAAGAATATTGTTACAATGTCCATGTTACCCGAAACAACCTAGAGATTCAGTGCAATCCTGATCAACATGCCAGCAATATTTTTCACAGATCTAGAATAATCCTAAAATCTGTATGGAAATACAGAAGGTCCAAGTAGACAAAATGATTTTAAGAAGAACAAAATTGGAGGTGTCACAATACCAAATTTCAATGTATGCTACAAATTTATAGTAATCAAAATGGTATGGTATCAGCAGAAAAACAGACACAGAACAGCGGAACGGGATAGGAAGGCAAGAAGTAAACCCACATTAATATGGTCAATTAGTCTGTGACAAAGGCAGCAAAAACATAGATGTGGGAAAGATTCTCTTCAGTAAATGGTGTTTGGATAACAAACAGCTACATGCAAAAGGATGAAACTAGACCACTTTAATACCGTACACAAAAATAAACTCAAAATGGATTAAAGACCTAAATATAAGATCTGAAACCATTAAATTCCTAAAAACATCTACACAGGCTGTAATCTTTTGGACATCAGCCTTACCAACATTTTTCTAGATAGGTATCTTCAAGCAAGGGAAACCAAAGCAAAAATTAAGGAGTTTTTGCACAGTGAAGGAAAGCATCAAGACCAAAAGGCAGCCTACTAAATGGAAGATAAATGCAAAGGATATATCTAATAAAAGATTAATATCCAAAAACATAGGAGCTAGAATTCACCCCCACCTCCCAATAATGCAATCAAAAAATGGGCACAGATACCTAGGTGGCTCAGTTAAGTGTCCAACTTCAGCTTCAGGTAATGATCATGCGGTTCACGAGTGTAAGCCCCACATTGGGCTCTGTGCTGACAACTTGGAGCCTGGAGCCTGCTTCAGATTCTGAGTCTCATTCTCTCTCTGCCCCTCCCCTGCTCATGCTATGTCTCTCTCAAAAATAAAAATATTTAAAATTTTGTTTTAAGTTTAAAAAAAATCAAAAGATCTGAAAAGACATTTTCAAAGACAACATGCAGATTGACAGCAGACACAGGAAAAGATGTTTGTTGGTAATTAGGAAATACAAATCAAAACTACATTCTCTCACACCAGTAAGAGACTACCTTTAAGAAATGTGAAAACAGCAAGTGTTGGTGAGAATGTGGAGGAAAAAAGGGAACCCTTGTGTATGGTTGGTGAAAATGTCAATTGGTACAACCACTGTGGGAAATACAGAGATTCCTCAGAAAATTAATAGAAATACCCTACCATTTAGCAATTCTGCTACATATTTACTCAAAATAGAAATGCTAATTAAAAAATATATATGCCCTTATTTATTGCAGCATATATTGTATAATAGCCAAGATATAGATTCTACAGAAGTGTCCGTGGATAGATGAATAGCTTAGATGTGATAGAAATAGTACTCAGCCACAAAATGGAATGAAATCTTGCCATCCATAGCAACGTGGAAGGATCTAGAGGGTATCGTGCTAGGGAAAGTCAGAGAAAGAGAAATACTGTATGATTTCACTTATATGTGGATCCTAAAAAGCAAAATGGAAAAAATAGACTCAATTACAGGGAAATCGGAGGTTGCCAAAAGGAAGAAGGGTAGGTGATGAATGAAATAAGTGAAGTGGATTAAGAGGTACTTCTAGTTATAAACTAAGTGAGATGGAAGCACATCACAGGGAACACAGTAAGAACTGTTGCAGTGTTGTATGGTGACAGATGGTAACTAAGCTTGGTGAGCATTTGGGTAATGTATAGAATTGTTGAATCACTATGTTGCATACCTAAAATATAACACTGTCAACTAAACGTAAATACAAAGGATTTCTAAAGGGAGATTGAACTAGAAACAGAGTATGTATCATTTACATTTACAAACAAATCAATCGAAACCCTAAAAGCGATTTTGGTGGAGTGGGTATGAGGCAAGAAGCCAAGTGGCAAATAAAGAGTTGCACCCTTAACTTTCATAGGAGTCAAAAACAATGGACAAAACTATTACGAAAGAGCTCTATATGCATATGTTTTTAAAATAAGGTCACTACCATCAGAGTAACCAATAACAGATATGGTTAAATGACACTGCCTCTGGGTACTCAAAGTTATGAAGGGAGTGGGAACTACAGATTTTCCATGTAAATCCTTGGATACTCTTATTTTACATACTAAAAATATTTAAGTTTTTCGGTGTTCTAATTGGAACCATTTAATAGTACCTCAAATAATCCTGTCTTTTTCTGTTTTTATTTTCTCCGAAATTACCAATTTTCACTCTTAGGGTGGTAACAAGATCAGGTCCTTGGCTGATCTTACATCAGCCAAGGACATGACCCCAAACTCCTTCAATTCCCCCTCCAAATTAGCTAATCATCTTCATGCTTTAGGAAAATTGTGCCATCCTCCCTGGTAGTTTTATGAATGGCCTTTTGGCTCAATTAGCACCTCTATCCTCCCTTAGTCCCCATTGGGGGGTAGAGGAGAATTAAAGTCAAAAGCTAAGACCTCTGAGTTTGCCAATTCTTGTTTCAACCAAATGATTATGATTTGATTCTCTGCTTCCAGCTGCTGTGATGGCCCTTTTTACTAAATTTAATCAGTCAGACCTATCAATTAGCAGTTGATGTGAAAACGGAAACTGAAAGCAATCATTTGAGATCCACTAAAGCTAAACTCCTGTTCATTATAAGCTGCTTCTTCCTCAGTATGAGCTGGCATTCCATAAAGCAATAAATGACCTCTGTTTCTTCTGTTTCACCAGTCAAGAATGATTTCTCTATAAATTTCCAGTAAATAAGTTGCAGTTTAGAAGAAACCAGGTAGAATTTATAGTTCTAAGAATAAAATATATGCAGCAGCTTACCACATGAGTGCCTGGTAGATTCAAATGATAAGACAACACCATTTACTAAAATGGTTGCTTTCCTTTATGTATCAGGAGATGTTACATTGGCATATTGCTTCAAAGATAATGACACTTTCTCAATGAAGGAGCCATTTTTTAATAAAATGGATTTTACTTAAAACTTTTACAGGTCATCTGTTTTGCTTGCTGCAGAGGTAATTCTTGGGGTCAAACACAGTGTGATAGTGATCAATGGCATTTTCAACTAATGTTGTAAAGTGCATTTCTGACACATTTCCAGTTGTTTCCATTTCATATAATAGCATCATGCACATTCAGCATCAGAACAGATTGCTCATTAAATGGGCTATCAATCTTTGGTTAGGTACATTTAAAAGATGTTGAGGAAATTGCATCCATAATGATGTAATTTCTCAACTGTTACTTTTCCTCATCCTTGTAGTGCTACTAGTATTGAAATTGGCAGAGTATTTGCATTGTCCACACATCCCATAAGATAGGACCCCTCAAATTGAAGAAATCACACCTAACATGTTTATAAACTGATGCAGGACTCAAGGAGAGATTTCAACATTTACTATTAATGTGCATTTTACCAAACTCCATTAAGGTGTCACAATGCAACATAAAGCAGCCCAACTTATTAGAGCTAAACAATTCATTGAAAAATGGATAGACCTTAAACTATGCAGTTCCAGTTATTCACTTATTGAGCTTAATTCATTCATAGCATAATGGTTAATAGAAATGACTTGTGTAAAGGTGTCTGGGTTTGAATATTGGCTCTGAATTACTGACTGTGGGCACTCAGTTGGTATCACCTGTAATAAGGAGACAATTTACCTATGTCACAGGTTTTAATATTAAAGAATATGTAACACCAGGTAAACCATGTAGAATAGCACATAAGCGCACACTCTTATTCTTTCTTCACTGATACATTCAAGTAGTTATTGTGAATCTACCATTCAATGATGTATAAAAATTTGACATTTCAAGAACTTCAAGACATGCTTGAGAACATTAGATTTAAGAAGTAACCATGACAGCTGTGTATAAAAAACAGGTATTTCAGGTATGTAAAGATGTGGAAGATGTACTGCGAAACAAAATATTGCTGTTTATCATGTAAGTGAATAGAAATATAGCAAATGTGGAAAGAGGTTAAGGGGGAGAAAGCAACACAATACAGGGGTATTTAAGGTAATAATGACTTAGTTGATTCTATGTCTCCTTTCACCATTTTTCAAATGACTTATCCACTGTGTCTTTAGTGAAGATTCCCATGAACCTGGAAAAAAATTGGATGAATTCCTAGAAACATATAACCTACTAAATCATGAATAAATAGAAATCTGAACAGACTAATGACTAATAAGGGGATTGAATCAGTAATAGAAGACATCCCAAAAGTCCAGGACCAGATGGTTTCACTGGTGAATTCTACCATGCTTTTTAAGAAGAATGCTAATCTTAAATGTTCCTTAAAATATATATTTAAGAGGGAACACTTCCATATTCATTTCACAAGGCCAGTACTAGCCTGATACCAAAATCAGACAAAGACACAAGAAAATTATAAGCCAGTGTCCATAATGAACATGCAAAGATCTTCAATTATCAAAATGAACTTAACCACAGATTAAAAGAATTATACACAATAATAAATGGGATTAATTTCAGGGATAAAATGATCCACAAAATCAAATTGATACACTTTTACAAGAAGGATTAAAAATGATAGGATCTCCATAGATGCAGAAAAATCATTTGCTAAAATTCAACATCCATTCATGATAAAAATTCTCAACATATGTATAGAGGGAATGTACTCCAACATAATAAATAATGGCCATATATGACAAGCACACAGCTAATGCATACTTAACCATGAAAAGCTGAAAGCTTTTTCTCTAAGATCAGGAAGAAAAGGATCCTAACTTCCACCACTTTTATCTAGCATAGTACTGTAAGTCCTAGCCAGAGCAATTAGGCAAGAAAAAGAAAAAGAAACCAAACTGGGAAGTATGGTCACTATTAGCAGAGGACTTACAGGCATACTCCTTTTCCTTGCACTTCACTCTAATGTGCTTCATAGATATTATGTGTTTTACACATTGAAGGTTCGTGACAACCCTGCATGAAGCAAGTCTGGCAGCCCTGTTTTTCCAACAGCATTTTCTTGGTCACATTTTGTGATTCTTGAAGCATTTTAAATTTTCATTAATGTATTTGTTATGGTGATCAATGAGCCGTGTTCACTCATGTTATAATCGTTTGGGGGCACCACAAACTGTACCCGGTAAGATGGGGAACTTAAATATTGTATGTATCCTGACTCTCCACCAACTGCTGGTTCCATCGCTCTCCCTCTCCTTGGCCTTCCCGGTGCTCTGAGACCTTCTAATATTGCAAGCAGGCCAATTAATAACCCTACGATGGCCCTTAAGTGCTCAACTAAAGGGAAGAGTTGCACCTATCTCCCCTTGAATCAAAAGTTAGAAGTGTGGTAAGGAAGACCTCTTGAAATTTCAGATTGGCACAAGAGGCCTAACTTTCACTCTAACAGTTGGCCAAATTGTGCTTACAAAGGAAAAGTTTCTGAAGGAAGTTAGGAGTGCTATTTCAGTGAACAAATGAGTGAGAAGGTGAAAAAGCCTTATTGCTGATAAGAGAAAGTGTTAGTGGTCTGGATGGAAGATAAAATCAGCTACAAAATTCCCTTAAGCCAAAGCCTAATCCAGAGAAAGGCCCTAAGTCTAATTCTATGAAGGCTGAGAGAGAGGACAAATCTACAGAAGAAAAGTTTGAAACAGAAGCTGGTTCATGAGTTTTAGAAGAAACCATATCCACAACATAAAAGTGCAGGGTGAAGAAGCAAGTGCTGATGTAGAACTGCAGCAAGTTATCCAGAAGATCTAGCTAAAATAAAGAACCAAAGTGGCTACACTAAATAGTTTTTCAATGCAGACGAGGCAGTCTTCTGCTGGAAGACGCCTTCTAGGACTTTCATAACTGAAGAGGAGACATCAATGCATGGCTTCAAAGCTCCAACAGACTGCCTGACTCTGTTAGGAGTTAATGCAGCTGGTGACTTTAAGTTGCAGCCAATGGTGCTCATGTGCTATTCTGAAAATCCTATGGCCCTTAAGAATTATCCTAGATCTACTTTGCCAGTGTCCTATGAATAAAACAAAGCCTGAATGACAGCACATTTGTTTTCAACATGGTTTACTAAATATTTTAAGCTCATTGATAAAATCTCCTCAGTAAAAAGGTTCCTTTTAAAATAGTACTGCTTATTGACAATGCACCTGGTCACCCAAGGTCTTTGACAGAGATGAACAAGGAGATTAATGTTTTCATGCCTTACACAACATCCATTCTGCAGAGCTCATGGATCAAGGAGTAATTCTGACTTTCAAATCTTATTTAAGAATTATATTTTGTTAGGCTCGAGCTGCCATAGGCAGCGATTCCTCTGATGGATCTGGGCAAAGTTAACTGAAAAACCTGGAAAGGATTCACCATCCTAGATACCATTAAGAATTGTGATTTATGGGAAGAGGTCAAAATATCAATATTAATGAAAGTTTGAAAGAAGTCGATTCCAATCTTCATGAATGACTTAGATGTGTTCAGGACTTTTGTGTAGAAGTTAACAGCAGATATGGTGGAAGTAGCAAAAAAGACTAGAATTAGAAGTGGAGCCTGAAGATGTGGCTGAATTGCTGCATTCTCATGATAAAACTAACAGAAGAGTTGCTGCTACTTACAGATGAGCAATGCAAGTGCCTTCTTAAATGAAATCTACTCCTGGAGAAGATGCTGTGAAGACTGTTGACATGACAAGGGCTTTAGAGTATCATAACTGTAGTTGGTAAAGCAGCAGCAAGGTTTGAGAGGATTCGCTCCAATTTTGAAAGAAGTTCTACTGGGAGAGTCAATGAGGCAAATGCTGTCTTTTAAGAAACTGCCACAGCCACCCCAGGCTTCAGCAACCACCACCCTAATCAGTTCAGCAGCCAACAGCACTGAGGCAAGACCCTCCACCATCAAGATTTCATGGCTAGAATTTTTTCATATTTTTTTTTTTTTAAAGTTTGAGAGAGACTGAGACAGTGTGAGTGGGCAGAGGGAGCAAGAGAGAATCCCAAGAAGGCTCCACCCTGCCAGCTGGGGCCCAACATGTAGCTTGAATTCATGGAAAACCTCGAGATCATGATCTGAGCTCAAACCAAGAACTGGACACTTAACCAACTGAAACACCCAGGCACCCCAATAAAGTATTTTGAAATTAGGGTATGTGCATTGTGTTTAAGTATATTGCTATTGCATGCCTAATAGACTACAGCATAGTGTAAACTTTTGTATGTACTGGGAAACCAAAAAAATTAATTTGACACAATTTATTGCAGTGGTGTGGAACTGAACCTGTTAGCTAGGAAGTAACAGGGAGTTACTCAGATCAGAGGGCCAAAAGGTATCAGAAGGAGGCGGAAGAGACAAAAGCAGGGAAAGAAGGTGTCTTACAGGACATGTAGCTCTCACCAAGGAGATGTACAGTCAGATGTTCTGTCAGATACTCCTTGTAGGAGCCAGCTTGAGTCTGATTGGCAATGAGCATCAAAGTTACCCTAACATTAGCAGTAGTAGATAGTAAGATACCTTCCTATAGGTGGATTTTTCCACTGTTTGTTGAAAATATGGTATGTGCACTAGTATGCTGATAAGAATGCACGGTTGAGCTAAAGTGCCTAATAGAAAACATGTAAGTTCCTTAATGTAAAAAGCTCCCTACCCAGTTCCCCCTAATACACTGAATAGAAGCTTCCTGCACTAAACCCAAGGAGACAGTGCTTTGACATCTCTTGGTTTTACTTGCTTCAAGTAACGAAAACGATTTGCTCAAACCAGAAAACTGGGGCTGATCTATTGGCTAACGCACCCCAAGCAACGAGCCCTTTGCATTCAGTAGGAAAGTCATGTTATCTCTGAGATATTATAGAGAAAACTCTAAAGACTCTACCAAAACTGTTAGAATTAATCAACAAATTTTGTAAAGTTGCAGGATACAAAAATCAATATATAAAGATCTCTTGCATCTGTACACTAATAACGTACTATCAGAGAAATTAAGAAAACAATCTTGTATTCAGTTGCATTTCCCAAAATAATACACCTAGGAATAAATGTAACCAAGGAGGCAAAAGACCTGTACACTGAAAATTCTGAAACACTGATTAGAGAGTTTGCACAAAGAAATGGAAAGATATCCATTGCTGAGGAGTTAAGAATTTTGTTAAAATGTCCATACTATCCAAAGTGATCTACAGATTCAATGCAATTCTTATCAAAATTCCAATAGGATTTTTCACAGAAATGGAACCATTCTAAGATTTGTATGGAACCACAAAAAAACCCCAAGTAGCCAATATAATTTTGAGAAAGAAGGCTGGAGGCATCACAATCTGACTTCATATTATATTACAAAGCAATAATAATCAAAACAGTATGGTAATGGGGTAAAAAATAAACACAGATCAATGGAACACAGAATCCAAAAATAAAACTGCATGTATGACCAATTTATGACAAAGCTGTCAAAAATATAATTGGAAAAGAACAGATCTTTAAATGGTACTGGGAAAATTGGACAACCAAACACATAAGAATCAAATTGGACTATCTTATACCACATGTAAAAAAACTCAAAATGGATTAAAGACTTTGAACAGCAGACCTGAAGCCATAAAACTTGATTTTTCGGTTTTCACAGTCAAGACAAGAAAATGTGGGGCTGCAAAGTAAAAAGCTTCTACAGAGAAAAATAAGAACTCAGCAAAATGCAAAGGCAACATGTTGAATGAGAAAGTGTTTGCAAGTCATATGTGATAAAGGATATATAAAGTATTGAAAAGCTCATACAACTCAAAAAATCTGATTAATGATGGACAGAATTACTGAATATACTTTTTTCCCCAAAGATGACACTCAAATGGCCAGCAGCTACATGAAAAGTCGCCCATCATCATGCATAAGGGAAAATCAGGAAAGCAGGAAAAAATCAAAACCACAAGGAGCTATCACCTAACACCTGTTACAATGACTATTTCCAAAAAGACAAATCAGTCTTGGAGGTGGAGAAAAGGGAACCCTTTTGCATTGTTTGTAGGAATGTAAATTGATGCAGCCACGATGGGGGGTGGGGGGGGGAGGGTAGAGTATGGAGTTTCCTCAAACATTAAAAATAGAACTACCACATGATCCAGGATTTGTGTTTCTGGGTATTTTTCTAAAGGAAATGAAAACATTAACTTGAAAAGACATCTGTACCCCCATGTTACTGTGGTGTTACTTATAATAGCTTAGACAAGGAGGCAACCTAAGTGTCTATTGATAAAGAGATAAAGATGTATATATAGGAGTATCATTCAACAATAAAGGAAATCTTGCCATCTGTACCAACATAAACCTTGAGGGCATTATGTTAAATAAGCTAAGTCAGAGAAAGACAAATGTCCTATGGTCTCACACATGGATTCTCAGAGGGAAAAAAAAAAAAAAAGTCATAGATACAGAGAACAGATTGGTGGTTTCTAGAGACCGGTGGTAGGAAGTGGGTGAAATGGGTGAAATAGGTGAAGATGGTCAAAACGTATAAAATTCCAGTCCTAACAATACTAAGAATGTAATATATAGTGTGGTGACCACAGTTAATACTCTATTGTAATACTGAAGTTTGCTAAGAATAGGCATTGACAGTCCTCACAAGAGAAAATAACAATGTGTATGGTCACCCATGTTAACTACACTTACTGTGGTAATCACTTCGTAATACGTACAAATATAAAATCATCGTATTATACATCTAAAACTAATATATATCTCAAAATACAGATATACTTTATTGTGGTCCAAGATGTAATACAATGTAAAATACTGACATTTTGTAAATAAATTCCAGTTTTCTCTAATTCAACATTTCAAAACATTTAGGACTGTGAAGAGCAGTTTGTTCCCAGGTGCAACTCTTTCCCCAACTGTAGGGACTACTGAAATAAATCCAGAGACTTCCAAGAAATAAATAGTAACCAAGCTCACGGACTTTTTTACATTACCATCACTAAAAATATCCTTGTGTGTTACCAGTGTATCCTTAGCCTTTTCTGAAGCACTTTCTACCACCTCTTTGCCTACTCCTGAGAATTTAATCACATAGCCATTTGAGGCAGATATTTTTGAGTAAACCAACTGCTGAGCTTCACTTCCACTGCCAACCTTCAGGTAGATATCTGCTCTCAGTATGTTTAATGCCACCATGTCCCAGCCAGTCTGCTCCTTAAGACCAAGAAAAGCATGCACAGTAAGCTCTGAACACTATTCAAACACCTGGGAAAATTGCTTTAAACATCTGAGTGATTGCTCATACCATTCCCTTGCAAGTACCCAGGATTCTCCTGCATTCAATTTCTATGCAAGAGAGTTTCATGATCTCAAACCTCAAAGCCTTTTTAAAAAATCTCTTTACCTGAAATAATTTCCAGCTTTAGTATCCAACCATTACTTCAGTACCTAGTGTCTCTAGGATCACAAAGACGCCATTATTTCATTCGTTATTCTTGTGTAACATGGATCAAGTCTGTGTCTTATCTCTCAACTAGATCACAGCCCGCATTTTGGAAGACTCTGCAATGTGATGCAAAAAGCACCGGTTTGGGAACCAGAAACATACCACTGTACTTGCTGAGTGACCTTCAGCCAATGATTAAATATCTTTGAGTCTCAGTGTCTTACTTAAAAGAATGAGGATATCCATCTCTTCATTTAGAAGGCCTCGTATAGCCTGGATTTTAAGGGTTCAATCGTTACCTCATTCTTTGAGATCCATGACCCTATCTTGCATTCCTTTTACTCCCCATAGGTAGTGACTTGTCATTACTTTCAAACTCAAGCATTTGTAATTGATTTTTTAAAAAAAAGGAAGGAACAGAGCATTTTTATATATAACATGATGCAATGCCCCATTGCTATTTATTGCAGGGAAGCAGCATTGGCCACTAGATTGTCATGGTGCTCATCAATCAGAAATGGGCTGAATTGACTAGATCGAAAACATTAGGCAGCCATTGAGGAAAAAGGCAGAACATTAAATTTAGGTTTTGCCAGTAGTATTTTGAGTCTCCAACTGGAGGACAAATTACAAGTATTCTCACTGGCAAAAAGACCTTAAGTCATGTAGTTGCCTTTTAAGCCTCATTTATTCATACAAGTTGTGCAATCAATGATAATACCATTGCAGGAAGAGAAATGTAGATCTTTAAAAGCTGAAGTATATTCCAGTGAAAGTAAAATGGAGCTTTGCCTTATGCAAAACAGCTTTCTTGATACAGATCATGCTTCTCAATCTTAGATTATATATTTGTGTGCTTGAGATACTCAACTGGAAGGAGATATCTGTGATTCTGGAGACATTGAGAAGTGACGTAAGTAGGATGTGAAGCAAAATTATTTTGATTTGGGATTCAGTTCTCCTAAACAGGAGGAATTGTTTTGGATGCAAACTAGATTTTCCCCTCCATTTTACCCATATTGCCTGGGTAAAAAATTGTTTGACAATTGTAAGAGGAGCCCACTGCTGATCAACAGCAGATACTGACAACTTGTCATTAGATATCCAACTGAAGTTTTTATCCTCCCTTTCCAGCACTGATTGCTGTGTAATTTGATTTTTAGAATAAGGAAAACTGTTAGGTTGGAAAATAAACACGAACCCTTTTGTATGTTAAGGTGGTTTTTAAACATCCGTAGGCCAAGATAATACACATCTCAAGTACCTTGCATTCTTCTCACCCGCCCCGGAGTCAAAGCAGTTACAATACGTTCTTTAGGCAATATTTTGTAAGTTTATTTTGAGAGGGAGAGGGAGAATACAAATCCTTAGCAGGCTCCACACCGTCATCCGGGAGCCTGACTCACGGCTCGAACTCATTAACCATGAGATCATGACCCAATCCAAAATCAAGAGTTGAAATTTAACTGAGCCACCTGGGGCATCCCAAGGGAAGATCTTATTTTCAGAAGTAAAACTAAGTTATTGTGTGCATCATGCATTTCTCTAAAGCACATGTTCAGCATTAAGATCAATAGGCATTTTGATGAGGCTGACAAAGTTTTGTGTGATCTCAGACTGGTGAACATTGTGGCACAAATGATGGATGAACCAGAAGACCTCTGATTTCATGGCTGGAGAAGGGTGAAACTAACATCGTTATTGGTAGGGTAAGACTGGATAAACAACCAATGTTCTCTAAACTGTACAGGACTGCAAGAATTTCTTTGTTCAGCGAAACTGTGTGCAGTCAGGGGTGGTTAAAATATATTACACTGAGATTCTAGAAACCCAGGTTCTATTCCTTGCTGGTTCTGCTAAGTAACAATGTGACCTCAGCCAGCTCAATTAACCTGTCTGTATTTCTTTCCTTGCATATAAAACAGGCAGAACAATACCTGCCTTTTCTAACTTTCAGGATTGTTTTCCAATTAGATGGAGATAAAACATGTACAAGTGTTTTTGCAATGTATCGTGCAGCATACAAATGAAAGTTAATAATCATTGCCAACTCTGTTTATGACTTTTTTTTCCCCAAAGGCTGTCCTTGTTCAAAATGAGTCATTCCTCTTACTGCAATTACTTCGAGTTGATTAGGTGTTCATTTTTATCCCCCAGCATCCCACAACCACACCACATCCACTGTGGTCCTTCCACCTGTGTTTCTAAAGTTTTTTTGTAGACTGCTTTACATCTGCCCAAATTTACCTGTTGTCCATGAGTTGTTTGGGGACATAGATATTGGTCATTAAATAGGTTTTTCTCTGCTCAGCACAAGTTTCAGTAAATGATTTCTCTATATTTGACAATGCACCATGTTCCCAGATCTTGTTTTTAGCCATATGGTGTAAATTTACTGAGTTATACAAGGCCCACAGGTGATATTAATGAAACTGTTTAAGAAATTGGTTATGGTTGTTGTAGGAATTCCATGTCTGAAAAAACTTAACCCTACTGTAACTGATCAGAAGCTTGATACCCTTTTTGATTACCTTATCCTACTGGGTCCCTGGAAAACCAGGCCAAGAAACATACCTCACTGTGCATTATTCCAGACTTCTAGTGCCTCCAACCCTCTCCAGCTACATTTCCATATTTGACTATTGCTCTTGAAAATCTTACATTAGCTATGGGGTAGCAACGTTGTCAGAACTTACGTACCTTACAACACTAAATATTTACAACATTCACTGAGAAAAAATGGAATTTTGCCAATGATACACATAGCAGGGTTTTTATGCAGATGGCCTAGCTCTTCTCCCTCTCTCGAGTCCATTTCTAAAGCCTTTAGTGATTCAGGATAACTTAAAAGGTCCTGCTACAAAAATATCTGGCTCCAACTTGAGTGGCAGGTCATGAATGATGGTGGCCAATGCTAAGTGTGTCTACAATATAACAGATGCTAGGAATGGAAGTCAGATAGAAATAGGTTCATGTGCTTCACCTATTGGTCATTCACTAGAATTACTTACCCCGCCCTAGAGCTTACCCATAGGTGGCCCTGCAAACTCCTTAGAAACAAGAGGCAGGGGGATCCCCTGTGTCATGGGATTGTAACTATGCAACTGACTTCATGCTTGGTTCTCAGGGAAGGCACAGTGGTTTTTAGATCAACACGCCTATATCCTCTGGTAAGGTGTTTTCAACTTTTCAACCTCACCTGCCATGCCCTGGAAAACATAAGAACAGGGAGTTTATCTTGTGCTAAGACTATCATGGTCCAAAATGCTGATGAGGAATTTCTGCTGGCTCAGGTTTCATAGCTCATTATCCAGTGTAGGCTGCAAGAAAAGAGATTCACAAAACAAGTTTTCAGCAAGTCTTTAAACTTATTTGAAGACAGGAAAGCCATTACTATACCTTACAATGTAAGGTCTGACTGAGAAATGATCTTTGGACTCAAATACCTGAGCTACTCAAAAACCCAGTGAGCCAGATTTTCAGTGACTGAGTACCTCAACATAAAAGCATCTTCTCTGGAATTGGTTTCAGATAGCCATGTTTGGATGCCTCTAGAACTGACTGTAATAACAGCATCTCTAGGCATTATGGAATACTGTGCTTGTAAGTCCAAAGTCTAAGTACAAAGGTTCTTGGAGACCCGGGTATTGAGATTAACAGATGGAAATTTTCTTAGAAATTGCACCACTGGGCTCCCATGAGTGTACAAGTATTTTTGATATTTCATTGATTTAAGATCTGATACTACTCCTACAGATCTTATTGATACCCTAAAGAAAGGGAGAGGTGTTTGTCTGAACTTCGAGATATCCAAAGTACTTTTAGGAGCAAAAGGTCTCTTCCTGTCAAATGAGAGATGAGACTTCTCACATTTCAAAATTCACAGGGAAATCAGAAAACTTGTTATCATCTCCAGCATGTGGGCAGTCTGCATTTTCTTGCTGTCTCATCCATTCTGATTAGACCCATTCCATGTCTCAGCAAGAGTGCAAAAGCAAACCTGGCAGACCATATTCATCCTTCCTTGGTCACCATCTCGTATCCACCACTGGAGATCAATTATACTATTATACTGAGAATGAGATATACAAGTTTTGGGACAAAAATATATAATTTTATATGTCAACTTGGGTAGACCATATTATCCAATATTTGGTCAAACATTACTATAAGTATCTCTATAAAGAAATACGCGACCCAAAATAAAGATATTTTTAGATGAGATTAACATTGAAATCAGTAGACTGAGTAAAACAAATTACTTTTCCTAATATGGGTGGGCAATTTCTAATTGTAGGAATAGAAAGACTGACCTCCTTGGAAAAAGAGGAAATTCTGTCCATCTTTAGCAGAATTTAAGTCTGCCTTTATACCGAAACTGAAACATTGGTTCATTCCTGACTTTCTAGCCAGCTGGCCTACCATGCCGATTTCGAAATTGCCAACCTCCATGTTTGTGTGAGTCATTTCCTTAAAATATATTGGTACACATGCATATATACATCTCTTACTGGCTCGGTGTCAGTGGAGAACCCTAATACATCCACGTGATTTCAGAATTATGCACACATAATTTTGTTTATAGTTTTAATGCAACTAGGTCCGCTTTTCTACATGAGGCAAGTGAAGATTTGGTCCTTTGTATGGAATATGTTCTCCCACAAATTTCTCCATTTTTTAGCTTGGCTCTGTCACCTCTGTTTACCTTCCTTACTGCAGACAGGACGTCACTTATAGTTAGGCTTAGATAGCCAATAATTGGCTCTTGTTTAAAAAAAAAAGGGTTGGGGGGACTTCATTTCTTGGGTCTCTCCTGGGTTAATGACTTCAAAGGTCTTCTCAACTCCTTTTACAAGGCTCCAGAAGGATACTGAGTTCCAAGCCATGACCAAGTTTGAAAGTGGGTCATTTAATTCTAATTCATTCTTCTCAGTAGTAAGAGCTCTGAACATGCCAGTCCTTTTAGTAAGTGACCTTTTCTGAAAACACATCTTTCCAAATACTTTTTTTTTTTTTTGGTCAAAAGGATATAGCCTATTTCTATATTAAGAAGACTATTTATAGAATTAATAGGTGCTGGATAACCCTTTACAATGAATAGATCCCCGATGCTCAGTTCAGGATACATCTACACACAAGGCAGTTTTCAATGGCTATCTTTTTATTGCCATGGGGATGGAGAATAGTTTTATTTTAACCTCCCTCTGATGAAAAACAGGGTAGATTTTGTATGTTCTTACCATAAACCTTTCCTCCATCTTGCCTTACCCTTAGTTATCACAAGGATTCTAGTAATAAGCACGCCTTATTAAAGGTAAGTAACCATCTAAGTAGCAAATTGTTCTCCTTTCCATATATATAAGGTGGTCATTAGGATATCCGAAAAGGAATGCTATTACTATTACTGATACTATAATCTTAACACAAAGCTGTGTTATGGGACTACATCATATAACATCAAGTCCAGACACAGTTATTATACCCATATTTAGAGCTTGCTTTTCTGGGGCCATCGTCTCAAGTTGTTGGCCTCTGCCATCATTTTCCAGCTATCTCTACTGCAGTATATAGTGCATCGCAGAGATTGAGTGCTACCAGAAATAAACATTGCTCACACACTTCCCCTCCTCTATTCCATTTACCCTTGATAAGTTACTTCATACTCTGACATGAGAAACTCGGGTGACACTTTCACTTCTATATTGTATTAAATGTACATTTAGTTAATTCCTGTTTAGTCCTCATTCTTAATAACTCCTGAGTATTTCTTCCCATCTCTACTGCGTCCATTTTTTTTCTAATTAAAAACCTTTTTACAGAGCAGTTTCAGAGCATGATTGGGTCATAGCAAAATTGAATGGGAAGAGTTCTCATATCTCTTGTCCCCAGATACCCACAACCTTCCTCACTATGGACATTCTATAACCACAGTGGGACACTGATTATGATTGATGAACCTACATTGGCACATTATCATCACCCAAACTCCACAGTTTATGTTAGGGTTCACTCAGGTTTTAAAATTAAATTGATTTTGACAAATGTGTAAGGATATTTATCTACCATTACGGTATCATACACAAGTTCCACTGCCCCAAAAATCCTATGCTCTGCCTTTTAGTCCCTCTCCCTTAATCCCTGGCAAACACTAATCTTTTTACTGCCTCCAGGTTTGCTTTTTCTTTTCACTCGGGATATGTAACGCCCGTTTTTACAGATCTCCACCTCTCCTATCAAATCTTCCTTCCTGTTACAAGTTTTCCATAAAGAAGGTTGATCTGATGTACAAGTTGATCATACCACTGTCCTATTTAAATGACTTCTCATTGCCTCCAGTCTCCAGTCCCCATTAGCAGATCTATAGCTTTCGTATCTGGCCCCTGCTTACCTTCCTTCATTTCACACAATTTACCAGCTGGCATATTCTATTCCTGCAATACTAAAGTACTTATAGTTTACAGAATAAACTGTATTCTATCTCATCGATATATACTTAGACATGTCTCTCCCATTACCTGGATATGTTGAACATGTTCAAGTCTTGATATAGTACCTTCCTCTCAAAGTGAAGATAACCTAACACTAAACTCTTATGTAGCATTCTGCATTAGGTCTTCATCATGGTAGAAAAACCCTCAATTTTCACTCAGGGTTAAAAATAGCTGCTTTCCAGCTGGCCTTCTACATTAGGTAATGAAGTCCTTGAAAGCAGGATTTGTACTTTGCTATTTAACTACCTCTTGACGTTCATTATTTCTGTACATGCACATTTTTCTTTAGTCTCAGTGAAATTCAAAGCAGTACTCAAACTGTGGGAATAATTTACCTACAGGATGGATGGAAATAGTCAAATCCCCTTATATCTAAACACTGTTAGGTTTTGTACTTAAGTAAAAATGTTCTAGACTAGAACATGATTTCCTTCCAGGAAGTCAGATCTTAGAAAACAATGGGAGCTTTTCAATAAATAGAGATATAGGTAATTGTTTTACATTGTATCTTAACATGTGAAAAAAATCCTATAATGATATCAGCCAGGTTGAGGGTAGGACTTCATGTCCTTTAAATTCTATGGTTCCTTACAGAAACAAATGCCACAACTACAGACTGAATGGATGTAACTTGTAAAAAGATAAATACGTTAAACAAGTAAACGTTTGCTAAGAGAAGGGCAAATATCTAAATAGCTAAGTTCCTTAATAGGGATGCCTGAAAGCTCTGTCAACCCTTCTCACTCGTACTGAAAGCTACTTGGTTGAATTGGAATACTTTACAGCAATTGAGTCCCCCCCCCAAAAAAAATCAGAGACATAATTATTCCAATTTTCCCAGTGAAGAGAGCTAGGAAGTTGATTGAACTATCCTTTTTCATCATCCAGAGTCAGGTGCTCCCTATCCTACTTCTTTCTCCCCACTCCTCATTTTCTTTCCCCTTTAGGTTTCTTCTATAACAAGTTTAACAAATACCCGTAGATAAGTGTCCATTTGTACTGTTTTATATAAATGATCTTGAATTGGTCATTCCTTTCCCTAGTTTGTACTAAGATTTTTTCGTCAAGCTCAATGTGTCTTTTTACGTATCAAATGGCTGAAAAGGATTTCATAGAATTCTGTGTAACACTTTCATGTCCTGAAAGACCACTTCATTGCTATAAATAGTGCTGTCTTTACATTCTTTCAGATGTGGATTGCTGGGTTATAGGGAATGCGGTCCCTCACTTCCATGAAGCAATAGCAGACTACAATCTGGAATGGCTACTTGGTTCATATTCCTATCAGAAGGAAATGAAGATTCCTATTTCCCCACATTTGACAATGTTTTGTAAACACCATTCTCAGCACATGCTTAAAAATTTTAACATTCTGTGGCATACATCTATTACAACCTCATTCCTCAGATCTTTTTGGTCTACTTCGATTGTACCTCTTTCACGCCCTTGCATTTTAACATCTAATGTATCACATAATTTTCTCTTCGTTTGCCAAATATACACACAATCTTCCTTAGGATTGAAACTACATATTATGGATTTTTTGGTTTTTTTACCCACACCACTTAACAATAAAGAAGTTCTATCATCTTTTCTCTTCATGTAATTGCTCACCAGCTTTGAAATAAGTTATCAGGAATTCAGTTTTATCCTAATGGTTGCACAGAGAAGTAAAATTTTTTTCCCTGACTTTAAAATACTGCAGACCATCCTCCTTTAAACTCATGATCATTCCGTCAAACTTACTCCTTCCCATCCATTGACGTGATTTAGAATTCACACATACACAGTGTGCTTTATGTCCTTGGAGGGAATAATATTGTGTTCAAAGATTTCCATGCATTTTTTATGTTTTTTTTTATTTTTTTTTATGAAATTTATTGACAAATTGGTTTCCATACAACACCCAGTGCTCATCCCAAAAGGTGCCCTCCTCAATACCCATCACCCACCCTCCCCTCCCTCCCACCCCCCATCAACCCTCAGTTTGTTCTCAGTTTTTAACAGTCTCTTATGCTTTGGCTCTCTCCCACTCTAACCTCTTTTTTTTTTTTTCCTTCCCCTCCCCCATGGGTTCCTGTTAAGTTTCTCAGGATCCACATAAGAGTGAAACCATATGGTATCTGTCTTTCTCTGTATGGCTTATTTCACTTAGCATTACACTCTCCAGTTCCATCCACGTTGCTACAAAGGGCCATATTTCATTTTTTCTCATTGCCACATAGTACTCCATTGTGTATATATACCACAATTTCTTTATCCATTCATCAGTTGATGGACATTTAGGCTCTTTCCATAATTTGGCTATTGTTGAGAGTGCTGCTATGAACATTGGGGTACAAGTGCCCCTATGCATCAGTACTCCTGTATCCCTTGGATAAATTCCTAGCAGTGCTATTGCTGGGTCATAGGGTAGGTCTATTTTTAATTTTCTGAGGAACCTCCACACTGCTTTCCAGAGCGGCTGCACCAATTTGCATTCCCACCAACAGTGCAAGAGGGTTCCCGTTTCTCCACATCCTCTCCAGCATCTATAGTCTCCTGATTTGTTCATTTTGGCCACTCTGACTGGCGTGAGGTGATACCTGAGTGTGGTTTTGATTTGTATTTCCCTGATAAGGAGCGACGCTGAACATCTTTTCATGTGCCTGTTGGCCATCTGGATGTCTTCTTTAGAGAAGTGTCTATTCATGTTTTCTGCCCATTTCTTCACTGGGTTATTTGTTTTTCGGGTGTGGAGTTTGGTGAGCTCTTTATAGATTTTAGATACTAGCCCTTTGTCCGATATGTCATTTGCAAATATCTTTTCCCATTCCGTTGGTTGCCTTTTAGTTTTGTTGGTTGTTTCCTTTGCTGTGCAGAAGCTTTTTATCTTCATAAGGTCCCAGTAATTCACTTTTGCTTTTAATTCCCTTGCCTTTGGGGATGTGTCGAGTAAGAGATTGCTACGGCTGAGGTCAGAGAGGTCTTTTCCTGCTTTCTCCTCTAAGGTTTTGATGGTTTCCTGTCTCACGTTTAGGTCCTTTATCCATTTTGAGTTTATTTTTGTAAATGGTGTGAGAAAGTGGTCTAGTTTCAACCTTCTGCATGTTGCTGTCCAGTTCTCCCAGCACCATTTGTTAAAGAGGCTGTCTTTTTTCCATTGGATGTTCTTTCCTGCTTTGTCAAAGATGAGTTGGCCATACGTTTGTGGGTCTAGTTCTGGGGTTTCTATTCTATTCCATTGGTCTGTGTGTCTGTTTTTGTGCCAATACCATGCTGTCTTGATGATGACAGCTTTGTAGTAGAGGCTAAAGTCTGGGATTGTGATGCCTCCTGCTTTGGTCTTCTTCTTCAAAATTCCTTTGGCTATTCGGGGCCTTTTGTGGTTCCATATGAATTTTAGGATTGCTTGTTCTAGTTTCGAGAAGAATGCTGGTGCAATTTTGATTGGGATTGCATTGAATGTGTAGATAGCTTTGGGTAGTATTGACATTTTGACAATATTCTTCCAATCCATGAGCAGGGAATGTCTTTCCATTTCTTTAAGTCTTCTTCAATTACCTTCATAAGCTTTCTATAGTTTTCAGCATACAGATCCTTTACATCTTTGGTTAGATTTATTCCTAGGTATTTTATGCTTCTTGGTGCAATTGTGAATGGGATCATTTTCTTTGTCTTTCTGTTGCTTCATTGTTAGTGTATAAGAATGCAACTGATTTCTGGACATTGATTTTGTATCCTGCAACTTTGCTGAATTCATGTATCAGTTCTAGCAGACTTTTGGTGGAGTCTATCGGATTTTCCATGTATAATATCATGTCATCTGCAAAAAGCAAAAGCTTGACTTCATCTTTGCCAATTTTGATGCCTTTGATTTCCTTTTGTTGTCTGATTGCTGATGCTAGAACTTCCAGCACTATGTTAAACAACAGCGGTGAGAGTGGGCATCCCTGTCGTGTTCCTGATCTCAGGGAAAAAGCTCTCAGTTTTTCCCCGTTGAGGATGATGTTAGCTGTGGGCTTTTCATAAATGGCTTTTATGATCTTTAAGTATGTTCCTTCTATCCCGACTTTCTCAAGGGTTTTTATTAAGAAAGGGTGCTGGATTTTGTCAAAGGCCTTTTCTGCATCGATTGACAGGATCATATGGTTCTTCTCTTTTTTTTTGTTAATGTGATGGATCACGTTGATTGATTTGCGAATGTTGAACCAGCCCTGCATCCCAGGAATGAATCCCACTTGATCATGGTGAATAATTCTTTTTATATGCTGTTGAATTCGATTTGCTAGTATCTTATTGAGAATTTTGGCATCCATATTCATCAGGGATATTGGCCTGTAGTTCTCTTTTTTTACTGGGTCTCTGTCTGGTTTAGGAATCAAAGTAATACTGGCTTCATAGAAGGAGTCTGGAAGTTTTCCTTCCCTTTCTATTTCTTGGAATAGCTTGAGAAGGATAGGTATTATCTCTGCTTTAAACGTCTGGTAGAACTCCCCTGGGAAGCCATCTGGTCCTGGACTCTTATTTGTTGGGAGATTTTTGATAACCGATTCAATTTCTTCGCTGGTTATGGGTCTGTTCAAGCTTTCTATTTCCTCCTGATTGAGTTTTGGAAGAGTGTGGGTGTTCAGGAATGTGTCCATTTCTTCCAGGTTGTCCAGTTTGTTGGCATATAATTTTTCATAGTATTCCCTGATAATTGTTTGTATCTCTGAGGGATTGGTTGTAATCATTCCATTTTCATTCATGATTTTATCTATTTGGGTCATCTCCCTTTTCTTTTTGAGAAGCCTGGCTAGAGGTTTGTCAATTTTGTTTATTTTTTCAAAAAAACCAACTCTTGGTTTCGTTGATCTGCTCTACAGTTTTTTAGATTCTATATTGTTTATTTCTGCTCTGATCTTTATTATTTCTCTTCTTCTGCTGGGTTTAGGCTGCCTTTGCTGTTCTGCTTCTATTTCCTTTAGGTGTGCTGTTAGATTTTGTATTTGGGATTTTTCTTGTTTCTTGAGATAGGCCTGGATTGCAATGTATTTTCCTCTCAGGACTGCCTTCGCTGCGTCCCAAAGCGTTTGGATTGTTGTATTTTCATTTTCGTTTGTTTCCATATATTTTTTGATTTCTTCTCTAATTGCCTGGTTGACCCACTCATTCGTTAGTAGGGTGTTCTTTAACCTCCACGCTTTTGGAGGTTTTCCAGACTTTTTCCTGTGGTTGATTTCAAGCTTCATAGCATTGTGGTCTGAAAGTATGCATGGTATAATTTCAATTCTTGTAAACTTATGAAGGGCTGTTTTGTGACCCAGTATATGATCTATCTTGGAGAATGTTCCATGTGCACTCGAGAAGAAAGTATATTCTGTTGCTTTGGGATGCAGAGTTCTAAATATATCTGTCAAGTCCATCTGATCCAATGTCTCATTCAGGGCCCTTGTTTCTTTATTGACCGTGTGTCTAGATGATCTATCCATTTCTGTAAGTGGGGTGTTAAAGTCCCCTGCAATTACCACATTCTTATCAATAAGGTTGCTTCTGTTTATGAGTAATTGTTTTATATACTTGGGGGCTCCAGTATTCGGCGCATAGACATTTATAATTGTTAGCTCTTCCTGATGGGTAGACCCTGTAACTATTATATAATGTCCTTCTTCATCTCTTGTTACAGCCTTTAAAGTCTAGTTTGTCTGATATAAGTATGGCTACTCCAGCTTTCTTTTGGCTTCCAGTAGCATGATAAATAGTTCTCCATCCCCTCACTCTGAATCTAAAGGTGTCCTCAGGTCTAAAATGAGTCTCTTGTAGACAGCAAATAGATGGGTCTTGTTTTTTTATCCATTCTGATACCCTATGTCTTTTGGTTGGCGCATTTAATCCGTTTACATTCAGTGTTATTATAGAAAGATACAGGTTTAGAGTCATTGTGATGTCTGTATGTTTTATGCTTGTAGTGATGTCTCTGGTACTTTGTCTCACAGGGTCCCCCTTAGGATCTCTTGTAGGGCTGGTTTAGTGGTGACAAATTCCTTCAGTTTTTGTTTGTTTGGGAAGACCTTTATCTCTCCTTCTATTCTAAATGACAGACTTGCTGGATAAAGGATTCTCGGCTGCATATTTTTGCTGTCTAGCACCCTGAAAATCTCGTGCCAATTCTTTCTGGCCTGCCAAGTTTCAAAAGAGAGATCAGTCACGAGTCTTATAGGTCTCCCTTTATATGTGAGGGCACGTTTACCCCTTGCTGCTTTCAGAATTTTCTCTTTATCCTTGTATTTTGCCAGTTTCACTATATGTCGTGCAGAAGATCGATTCAAGTTACGTCTGAAGGGAGTTCTCTGTGCCTCTTGGATTTCAATGCCTTTTTCCTTCCCCAGTTCAGGGAAGTTCTCAGCTATTATTTCTTCAAGTACCCCTTCAGCACCTTTCCCTCTCTCTTCCTCCTCTGGGATACCAATTATGCGTATATTATTTCTTTTTAGTGTATCACTTAGTTCTCTAATTTTCCCCTCATACTCCTGGATTTTTTTATCTCTTTTTCTCAGCTTCCTCTTTTTCCATAACTTTATCTTCTAGTTCACCTATTCTCTCCTCTGCCTCTTCCATCCGAGCTGTGGTGGTTTGCATTTTGTTTTGCATTTCCTTTAAAGCGTTTTTCAGCTCCTCGTGACTGTTCCTTAGTCCCTTGATCTCTGTAGCAAGAGATTCTCTGCTGTCCTGTATACTGTTTTCCAGCCCAGTGATTAATTTTATGACTATTATTCTAAATTCACTTTCTGTTGTATTATGTAAATCCTTTTTGATCAGCTCATTAGCTGTTGTTATTTCCTGGAGATTCTTCTGAGGGGAATTCTTCCGCTTGGTCATTTTGGATAGTCCCTGGTGTGGTGAGGGCCTGCAGGGCACTTCCCCTGTGCTGTGGTGTATAACTGGAGTTGGTGGGCGGGGCCGCAGTCAGTCCTGATGTCTGCCCCCAGCCCACCGCTGGGGCCACAGTCAGACTGGTGTGTGCCTTCTCTTCCCCTCTCCTAGGGGTGGGATTCACTGTGGGGTGGCGTGGCCCGTCTGGGCTACTTGCACACTGCCAGGCTTGTGATGCTGCAGATCTGGCGTATTAGCTGGGGTGGGAAGGCAAGGTGCACGGCGGGGGGGGGGGGGGGGGGGGGGCAGGCTTAGCTCGCTTCTCCTTAGGTGATCCACTTCAGGAGGGGCCCTGTGGCAGCCGGAGGGAGTCAGATCCGCTGCCGGAGGTTTGGCTCCGCAGAAGCACAGAGTTGGGTGTTTGCGTGGAGCGAGCAATTTCCCTGGCCGGAACCGGTTCCCTTTGGGATTTTGGCTGGGGGATGGGCGGGGGAGATGGCGCTGGCGAGCGCCTTTGTTCCCCACCAAACTGAGCTCTGTCGTCCGGGGGCTCCGCAGCTCACCCTCCCTTTGTCCTCCAGCCTTCCCGCTTTCCGAGCAGAGCTGTTAACTTATGACCTCCCAGACGCTAAGTCGTGCTCGCTGTTGGAACACAGTCCGTCAGGCCCCTCCGCTTTTGCAAGCCGGACTCGAGGGCTCTGCTTGGCTGGCGAGCCGCCCCTCCGCCCCGGCTCCCTCCCGCCAGTCCGTGGAGCGCGCACCGCCTCGCCGCCCTTCCTACCCTCTTCCGTAGGCCTCTAGTCTGCACTTGGGTCCGGTGACTCCGTTCTGGTAATCCTCTGGCGGTTTTCTGGGTTATTTAGGCAGGTGTAGGTGGAATCTAAGTGATCAGCAGGACGCGCGGTGAGCCCAGCGTCCTCCTACGCCGCCATCTTCCTGCGCCTCTCGCATTTTTTATGTTTTGACATTCACTTCCCTCTATCTCTCTAATCTTGTGAGGACCTAGGTTAAAAATAATGGCAATGTGTGGGTTCTTACCCTTTTTGGTCATTCTTAAAATAGTGGGTGTGTAATAACATGCATTCTTCTTTTCCAAAGTCACTATAGAAACAAGAACAGTGTACAATGAGCTTTAGAATGGAGATGATAGAAACAAAAAGATCTCCCCCATCAGGAAGGACACTTAACTTTTTACTCCCTCTAGTGAGGTAGGAAGGTAGCTTTTATCTACAAGATACATAGACAATTTTTAATCATGTAAAAATGTTTTAAACCCAATGAGAATAGGAAACTTGATTGTACTGGCTGGTATCAAACCCCCCTACGTTAGCAGTAACTTCAGGTTAGTGGTTATAAAGTGGGAGGTTTTAAGAAATAGAAGTTTAATATTGAAGTGATGAATTACCTTTCCAAAAGCAGTTGCTAGAAAGCACTATAATTTGTCACAATTTGAATCAGTAGCTAATTGGTCCCAAAATAAGAATAGTTATAAAGCTCAGCCCTAGGCCTTCAGGGTGCCTTGCCATTGATCTATACCAAACATTTGCTTTGCTATAGAATGATTTTATCCAGAAGAGATTCCACTATAAGCTTTTACTAACAGTTGATTCTCATTAACCGGAAAACATTCAGAATACTGGCTTATTTTTTGCTAATGACCAAGGTGTAGGTTTCGGTATGTGATCAAGAACTGAAAGCAGTTCGTGTGCTAGTGCGTCACAGCCAAGCCGCCTCTCCTTCCAGGTAAGCATAGAGCTGGTCAGAAGTAGACGCACCCAGGAGGACACAAGGGAAAAACATCTGTCAAAGTGAATGCAAGCGTAACCATGTGGCTCTACTACCCTAATGAACATGCCTTGTTCAGGCAACACTTCAAGAAAGCATACCTAGAAATGTGGAGGAGGAGGTAGATATTAAGTAAAAGGCAGAAAACAAATACTGTCAGCAACTACAGGTAACCACTATTATTTTAGTGTCTTTATATCCACAAAGAGGAAGCAGACCAATACGTACGTAAGTGGACACCATTCTCATTTTGATGTGGAAGATATAGCTTTGCCTTGTTTTTAGTTTCAACATATCAGCATTTAAAGATAGTTGTAGTAGAAGTGTTTTATTTTGTAGATTTCATCTGATTTAAATAGCAGCCTATTATTGGAAGTTTAATGTTTCTAATGTTTTAATGCTGTGATGAAAAGTTTAGGGATAGGTTTTTAGACATTTGCGACTATTCCTTAGAATATCACAGCAATGAGGGGCACCTGGGGGCTCAGTCAGTTAAGCATCCCACTTCGGCTCAGGTCAGGACCTCATGGTTTGTGGGTTCGAGCCCTGCTCCAGGCTCTGTGCTGACAGCTCGGAGCCTGCTTCGGATTCTGTGTTTTCCTCTCTCTGCCCTTCCCCTGCTCCTGCTCTCTCAAAAATAAATTAACATTAAAAAATTGTTTTAAAAAAATCACAGCAATGAAGTTACTAGGAAAACTAGTTACGTTTTTAAATATTTGATAAATGTAGACAAGATTTTGACCAACAGTCTGCTTTTAAACTTGAAACACTCTGGCAACCAGTGTAAGTAAATAATGATCAACTGAAAATAGGTGTATTCACAGTGTTGACATGAGGACTGAGGCACAGAATAGTAGCTCTTTCCTTAGTGACAGAGCAAGGAACTGGTGGAGCCAAGGTGAAGACTGAACCACATTTGTTTTTACTGTACGTATAAAATACTACAAACATACACATCTACATGTACGTAGGTATGTTATATACATAACTATGAATGTTTTATATATAATTCATATCCCGTTATATAGATTGCCCTCCACACACATACCACAGACATTTTACTACAAAGGGTGTAACCTAAAAACATTCTGATCTTTTGGCTTAGTACTTTTAGAGGGAGTTCCAGATCAATATTTGCATTTTTGTTGACAAACGCATATTATATCCCAATGTAAAAATTGTTTTTTCCCCCCATGCTCTTAATGAATATTTAAACCACTTCCAGTCTTGCTATTTCAAACAACAGTACAATTCTTTTTTTATGGACATGCATGGCATTGAAGATTTTAAAGCATTAAAAAAATTTAAGCATTATATGGTTTTACTCAGTCATGTTTGTAAGGAAATATAGATGCACAGTTTTAAAAGTTAAATAAGCATTGGGCCCTTGAGTAGCTCAGTTGGTTAAGTGTCTAACTCTTTTTTTTTTGGCTCAGGTCATGACCTTGGGTGGTTGGGAGATTGAGCCCCACCTCGGCTCCATGCTGACCATGAAGCCTACTTGGGATTATCTCTCTCCTCACCCCTCCCTCAAAATAAAAACAAAAGTTAAATACACATAAGCAGTCCCTATCTTACCACAACTTCACTCCAAATTTTCAGTACTCAGACTACTATAATCTCTTATGGAAGTAAATATCAAGTATCCCTATCTCCCATTAATATGTTTATACCACTCACACTATTACTTGATTTCTTACCCTGGTAAATGAAGATTTAAGTCTCTGGCCCTTCATGCTCACCACAGCACACACCGTCCCCACTCCTTAAGCACATGCACATATACATGCCTCTGTTCTTAATCTTCTAATAGTTCACAATATTTTGTTAATATTCCAACTGTAACAGCTAAGATGTTTAGGTTGGAAGGGTTTTCTTGGACTTCTCCTTTATCAGCTCAGTTGTCAAGGTAATTTACCACTAATGGTCCTGATTTCTGAAGGAAGTCTGGAACATCCTTCTCCATGCTGGCATATGTCAGTTCTTCCCTTGAGGCTCTTATTTTCCATTCTGATCTGGATGCTTGCCCTGGAGGCCTCCTGCCTGCTTTCACCCTGCAGAACCTGTCTTGCTCCTGGTTTGGATCCCATGATTCTCTCCGGGCACCCTCGCCTCAAGTAGTAAACTGAGAAACAGTAATCTGGAGGTACTCTGGTGTATTTGTATTTTTGAAAATGTCATTTTACTGTCTTAAACTTTCAATAATTCAGTTTTGTAGATAAATTTCTCTTCAAAGTACCTTCACAGGGTCTTTAAGCTTCCACTGTGTCACTTCATAATCGGTGCCTCTCTGGTTCTCAATTCTTTGTGCAGTTTTTTTTTTTTTTTTTTTTTTTTTAAAGACCTTGCTCCATTGTTCCCCTGTTCTCAGGTTTTACAGTTTGTGTGCTTTGGTGTGGAGTCTTCCTTCCTGGTTTTACTGTGGCCTGGTGAGCGCTCTCAATGCAAAATGGAGTATCCTTCAGTTCAAAGGTTTTTATATTATGTCCCATAATTTCACGTGTTTTAATTCTTAGTGTGCCATAAACTTTAGTGATTATTTTTCCTCTTTGCTCCATTTTTTTAAATTGGTCTTTGATTTTGTTAAACAATTATTTTGAGAGAGAGAACAAGTAGGGGAGGTGTGGAGGGAGAGAGACAATCTTAAGTAGGCTCCCTACTCAGGACAGAGCCTAATGTGGGGCCTCAATCCCATGACCATGAAATCATGACCTGAGCTGAAATCAAGAATCAGAAGCTCATCTGGCTGAGCCACTCAGTCACCCCAATTTATCTTTTAGTGTTCTGAGCATTATCAAAGTCCTATTTTCTAAGCAATTACCTCAATTTATTCTTACATTCCCCCTTTCCAATATTCAATCTTTTTGCATATGTAAACACTTTTCTATTTCAAGAATATCAACAAAAAGTAACATAAGCAACAGTACAAAAGGATTTTCAATTTCCATTTATTCCCAATGACTCAACCTGTTTATCATCTCAAACTGATGATCATCTGTTGATAGTTTACTTTCAAAATATGAAAGTCTAAGGAGGAATAACTTTAGGGGGGAAATTAAGAATTTGGTTTGTCCCAATTTAAGGTGGCATCCTGAGAAACATAGTACCTCTCTTTGTAAGCATGTCTGTTAGAACTGAGAGTGAAACCAGGCAGCCCACTGAAGCTGTATCACATCATATGGGTGCAGAGCTAACTGGAGCTAATGTCAGATATCCCAGTTGTATCAAGAAGGTAGTTGAGAACACTTAGGATCTATTCTCTTAGCAAATTTTAAAGTATACTTTACTGTAGTTACCATGCTGTACATTACATCTCTAAGACTTAGAGCAGAGAGAGTTTCTATCCCCTGACCAACATCTTCCCCATTTCCTCCACCACCTCCAGCCCCGGGAAACCACCTTTTTGTTTCTCTAAGTTTGATTGTTTTAGATTCTACATGTGTTCTCAATATTTATCTTTCATGTGTCTGTCATATTTCACCTAGATAATGCAGTCCAAATGCATCTATATTATCGCAAATAGGATTTCTTTTTTAAGGCTAATATTCCATTGTAGACACAGAACAATTTCTTCACCCATTTAGCCACTGACATTTAGGTTGTTTCCATATATTGAATATTTTGAATAATGCTGCAATATATAGGGGAGTACAGCTATTTGAGATATGGATTTCAATTCCTTTGATAAGGCAGTTCTATTTAATTTTTTGAGCAAACTCCAGTTTTCCATAACAGCTGTCAAAATTTACATTCCCACTAAAGTGTTCAAGGGTTCCCTTTTCTCCACATCCTTGCCAACCTAAGTATTCTCACCACACATAAATAGTAACTATGTGGTAAAGGGTAGGTTAGTTTGTACTAATCACTAAAGGTATACTTACGTTAAAAACCACATTGTATACCTTAAATCTACACAATGTTTTTTCATTTGCATCTCAATGCTGTAAAAACTAAAACTAAAAAAAAAAAATGTGGTTGAGATCCAAGTGCATCACAATTTCTCCTAATTGTCCTTAGAAATGGAAGATGAAAACCATCAGAATTATTAAGTATTGCCTTATGTTGACGTTTTGGAGCCATGAATCCAGATACAGAAGTCAACAGAGGAGATGTGCTTTTTATTTTCTCTCATCTTATGAATTCTGTCAGAACATGAGAGGCTCTGCAGCTTTTATTGATCTTTCCGTAGATTTGACCCCGAGAGACAACCAATACCAAGTTGTTTGGTGTCAACAGAGACACGAAAATGATGCCAATAAAAACCTTAAAACCACCATGGTGTTCGAGGTCAATAGCAACAATCTCCTGGAAGCCAGATAAATTTGAGAGGCCAAAAACGTTTTAATTTGTACCTTCATGATTTGATAATTTTAGATAGTCTTGATATAAACATGCCACCCATACATGCACATATAGAATGTATATGTACATGTATGTATACATTTCTCTATTTTGAGGGCTGGCAAAAATCAAAAATTTTTATTCCTTTCTGGCTTTTTAAAACTTAAAGATGGAATCATTGGTGACCATTTTAAGTTTTTGTAGGAACATTTTATTATCAAGTATTTTAAAGTTATTTGCACATAGTCCTCCCAAAAGTTATTGATCTTTTAATAATTGTAATGTATCAGGTTAATTCGTTCACTTAAATGTACATATGAACCCACTATGATTGCTCTGGTTGTGTAGGCTCCATTGAAACTTTATTTTACATCTTACGGCCATATTAGGCAATCACCCGTTTTTTAAGTTTTAAAGACACAAACTATTGTGCCCACACTTCATAGCACACCTTTGTGACCCATCCAGTTTTAAACTGATGACCAGATATGCTCATAAGGAAAACCTTAGCTTAAAATTGTACACTGTTCCTCTTTAGCCAAATATCCTTGTTAGTTCCTACATAATTTAACTCAAATGACTTGTTTAATGTGCAGGTTTTATAAATTAATCAGCAAAATGGTATCCCTTCACTCATTTATTACAGTTGAATAGGATTTCAAGGTCTCTGGCAGACATTTGTCAAAAACTGACATCTGAGAAATAAGAATACAGTCAAGCTTGTTTCTACAGATCAGTTTTATCCAGTGTTAACAGCAACAATTTAAAGAACAAAGATTTAGGCAACCAGCCCTAGCCTGACTGAATCAGAGATGCAGGGATCAAATACTAGAAGTATCACTTTTTTATAATCATTTCATGTAATTCTTATGCATATTAAATTTTGGAAGTTCCTTCCTTGGGTAATCCAAATTCTGTCCTTAGACCAAATTAGATGATAAAGCTGCACACTGGGATTGCTGTCTTTAGCCTTTGTGTACTTCTGCTGTACTGATACAGATAATTGACTAGGTATCATCTGTTTCTGTTGACAGGAGATAGAAACATAGCTTTATAAAACACTCATAATTAAACTGGGGGATATTATGGATAGATAGCATTGGTTCCTTATGTGGTTCCTGAGAAAATATTTCTCTTAATTTCCCATAAGATTTAAGAGGGCTTGCATAACTTGTCTACACATTTTAGATTTGATGTATATTTAATCATTTATTCCGCAAAAAAAAATTTTCTAAATATATATGGTGGCAAGGTGGTAAGTTAGGTGAAATTTAAGATACTTCTAACTGTTACAAGCTAAAATAACTGGTCCTATCCTGCCTTTTCTTCTGTACTACCTGCAGCCACGTTGCAGGTAAACAAAGGGGTTCTGATGCAGGATAGAAATTCTGGGGTTTATTTTTTATACTGAGGGAAAGCAAACTTGTAGAAGGCCACATTCTATTTAGCCCTACGATGAAACAATAAGGATTATTTGGAAACTAGGATGAGACATTTTATTTCAACTGTAGTCTGTGGTACCCTCCCTTTCCAAGACAGCTTACATAGATAAACCCGGATTACAGTGGTACTTTTCTTTCACTTTCACAATTGTTGGTGTGGTTACTTAAGAGGTTTGATTTTCAAGAACATACAGATCAAGTCTGGCTTTTTTAATCTGTAAATATCTACATGCACATCAGGCAATATGCACACTCTTGCGCATGTGCATAATCACGCTTAAGTGGTTTCTAGGCTTGTTTTGCAAAACTCTTATTCTTTGTGAGAAGTTAAGTCCTAATCATGTGTGAGGACTCTAGGGCTTGAAAGCACATGCATGTGTGCACACACATGCACAGAATTTTCACATTTGAAACTCAGGTAATCTTAAGAAGAATTTTGAGTTTTCTACAGTTTCTCAAAAATTACATTATGGGTGTATAATCTGTTTCAGCTAATTACAACTTCTGAGTTTCTCTGCATACTTCAGCATCTATAAATGCTGACCTCTTCATTTCTTAATCTACGATTTTCCACCTTATGAGATTTTTCACTGTTTTTCTTTAGATTTAAAAGGCAATTGTGATGTTTATTTAACATCTTGAAACAAAGCTTGACCATGACCACTCCATGGAAACCGTGTTAGGAAAGACATTTCTTCAGTTGTCATGTGTGTTGGTGTTTGTTCTTCATATATACTTACACAGAAGTTTTTTTTTCCCCCCAACAGCAAGCTAATCATGAGAGCTTTAAAATTTTAGTAAGGGACAAGGGCTCATAAGATTACCAAAGATACCCTCAGATGATTGTACTTGTCCTTTTCTGAGACACATAATCAAAAAAATTAAGCCCCAAGATTCACATAGCTGTAAGAGCTATAACCTAAGTATTGGTTCTCTGTAGACCCTTTGTTAAATATTGACCCTCTAGAAAAATAGAAAACAAAGCTCTTACAGAGTACGTCTGGAATGTTTGCCTTACATTGGAAAATACTTCTAGCTTTATGAACTTAGATTTTCTAAGTTCTAAATTATTCTCTAATAATTCTCTATTATTCTCTAAGTTCTAATTATTTGAAATTCTTTCAAATGACACACAACTTGTGCAGTTGGTAGCATTTCATATTATAAAACTGCAATAGTATAGAATATAAACATGTACGTGTTGCAGACTTAATAAGTCAGTTTGCTTCTGCTTAGATCAAGTGATATGGACACAATATTCTAGGTTAGATCGTGTATTAGTTTAGAGATTGTAATAGATTCTCAAGTCCTTCTAAAAGACTTTGCTCTGTCTTTGTGGACTCAACAACGGCCACAAGCCCCTGCATGATACTTGGACTACTTAATTTAGGATTATTCCATTTCAAATAACGAGAGTAATTATTGCCAGTGTAAAGAAAACTCCACTCATTTACTCAGGGTTCCTTCTACCAGTTACTGAGCATCTTTAATATGCCATACGTGGGGCTGGTTGCTGAGTAACAAACAATTCCTGCTGTGTTAAAGCAGCCTGAAGTCTAGGATACTATGGTTAGGACTTCTATCAACTTCCCAAGTATTCATTATCCCTGCTTAATAACAGTTCATTTTATCCAGGACATCATCTTCGAGTAAAATATCGTATTTCTTATTGCTGTTTGTAGCTATGAATACCAGTTTGATCGCACAGATGTCACAGGTTCAGGAACCCAGGGAATGCCTTTGAGATGACGACTTGACCAGGAAGGTATCTTTTCACCCTTGCTATTCCTTACATGGAGATAGATTAAGCATCCATCCTATTACCTTCAGGATGAAAGCCATGTTCTAACAATTGAACAGATAGGGTCTAGTGATTTGGGGATATTTTGCACAAGCACTAGACTATTGGACTTCTTTTAAGTGACAAAATAAGATCTTTATTTGTGTAAGACACCATAGCATGTTTTTGTGAGTTTTATTTCTTCACGCTATTGTGGTTTCCTTTCTTTTCTGTAGGCAACTACCAGGAAAGCAACTGCTTCATCAGCAGCTTGACAAAAATGACCACGTCTGGGGAAGAAACCATTTAATCATTCTCAGGTCCTGAGCAACAGTTGATCTAGTCACCTCTGCTCTCCCAGAAGATGGTAAAGCGCTCATCTGGTCCCAAAGCATTCCTGTCTTTCCTGGGAAGCCCTGTAACTGGCTAAGACTAGGCTCCCGGCAAGTAACACTAATACTTGAGGACAGGGGAGCTCTTCATGCATAGGTAGGCTTTATTCACATCTTTTGTGGGAAATTTGCCGCACATATTTGTAAGAACTCTGTACCTTTTGACTGTATGTTTTAAAAAAAAAGACATAGACATAGAAGAAAAAAAAAACCTTGTATACAATCAGTGGGAATGTAAATTGGCATAGCTATTATGGTCAGCATGGAGGGGTCTCAAAAAGCCAAAAATAGAACCACTACATGATCCAGCAATTCCACTTCTGGGTATTTGAAGAAAATGAAAACACTAACTAGAAAACATATGCATCCCATGTTCATTGTAGTATTGAAAATAGCCAACATATGGAAATAGTCTGTCCAGTGATAGGTGAAAAGAGAAAGTGTATATATACAATAAACTATTCAACCTTAAGGAAATATTGCCATCTGTGACATGGATGGACATCAAAAGCATCATGCTAAGTAAAGTCAGTCAGACACATACCATATAATCTCATACATAGAATCTAAAAGGTAAAATCTCAGATCTAAAGAACAGATCATTGTTTGCAAGAGGATGGGGGGGGGAGAAATGGGTAAAGGGGTCAAAAGTACAAACCTCCAATTTATGAAGTCATAAAAATATAATGTATTGCACGTATTGTTAACACTGTATTGCATATTTGAAAGTTGCTCAGAGTACATCTTAATTTGTCACAAGAAAAACATTTCGTAAATATGTATGTTGACGGATGTTCTGTCTATGCTTCGGCAGGTAAGCATTGGTAGAATAAGCCTTCTGGGCTTCTGAATGTTTTCCTAATTTTCAAACTGGAGTACTATTTCATTGCATTACTTTCTAAGTCAAAAAATGAAAAATAACCAAAGGTGAACTTCTGCACTCATTTAGCAGTTAGGTTTGGCAAGGTAATAGTCAAGTGGCATTGTAGGAAAAGACATTGCACTTTCACGTTCAACTACATGTGGGTGTATGGAACTACACAAATATGCTGGTTACCCCTGTAAAGCAATGGTTAAGTCTTTTATAAGTGTCTAAGCACAGTTTTCCTTAGTCATTGTTGTAGTGCTCTTATAAACATCTATTCCAAGTGTTAATTCTATACATGCATATATAGTATTCTGTTTTTAAGTTGCTCTTTGGTATGTTGAATACCATGATGTATCAGTGAATGGAAGTTATAGATTAACGTAAATGGTCTTACTTCCACATGCATTGCATAAAGAGGTTTCTAAGAATGCTACTTGCTAACTCTCCAGAACAGTGTTTTATCAAGCATCCATTCTTCATTGAGGCACTGATCTCGTTGTTTTAACCATGCTTAAAAGTAGTGCCAGCCATGTTCTACGGTTGCTCATGTTGTTAAATCCCATGCTATGCTACTGGGTCAGTTTTCTTTTACATGTTAGTACTGTTTAAAAAGTGCTATCTGTAGAAATTCGCTAAAATTTCTATACTTGTACTTGAGACCATAAGCATTACCATTGCTGTGGCTCTCATTGCTGCTGGAGTAAATGCTGCCAGGGTTGTTACAACTAGCTCAGTTATGTTTTAATTTCCCCCCTGTATTTGTTCATGATACTCTTTGTCCCAATTAGGAGGAATACACTTAAAAATAACTTTTTAGTCTATTAAACTTCAAACACACTATAACACATCAATGAAGTTCAAGGAAAGAGACCATCAAGAATTTTTGTTTTCCAGAAAGTAACTAACTTTGGTTTCCTTCTAGGAACTCCTATTCCTATTGACCTGCAATCTCAAGCAGACATGAATCTTCTGGAAAACAAGAAATGAGGATGAAGTTCTCTGGAAAAACTCCTTCAGTCTTTTGCTTCAAGTTTTTGTGTATATGTTTGAGTTTTGTTTATAGGCCCCCTTCCCTCTTTTTACCATAATAGTATAGTAGAAGAACTTAAGAGTCAAAAGCACAACGAGGTACCAGCTCACCCCTCCCAGAATGTCTAAAATTAACACCACAAGAAACACGTTAGTGAGGATGCTGAGAGAGGAACCTTCTTTCACTGTTGGCAGGAATGAAAACTGGTGCAGCCATTATGGAAAACAGGATGGAGGTTTCTCAAAAAATTAAGAATAGAACTACCCCGTGACCCAGAAATTGAACTACTAGGTATTTATCCAAAGGATACAAAAATGCTTATTCAAAGGAGCACATGCACCCCAGTGTTTACAGCAGTGCTATCAACAATAGCCAAATTATGGAAAGAGCCCAAATGTCCATTGACTGATGAAGAGGTGGGGTGTGTGTGTGTGCGCGCGCGCGCACACGCACACACACACACACACACACACTGAAATACTACTTGGCAAGATTTCATTCTTTTTGATTGCCATTTGCCAACAATGTGAATGTTTAGCATAATACGCTCTAGTTCCAAAGTCAGAGGAAGACAAATGTCATGATTTCACTTATATGTGGAATTTAAACACAACAGATGAACATAAGAAAAAGGAAAATAAGATTTAAAAAAGAGGGAGGAAAGCCATAGAGACTCAAATACAGAGAATAGTCTAAGGGTTACTGGAGAGGTGGTGGGTGGAAGGATAAGCCAAATGAGTGATGGTACTAAAGGGCACTTGTTGGGATGAGTACTGGGTGTTCCCATTTAAGTGATGAATCACTGGGTTCTACTTCTGAAACCAATACTACACTGAATATTAACTTACTTGAATAATATTTTAATATTAAGTATTTTAATATATGAATAAGTACATTAAAAATAAAGAAAAAAGTCCTAATGTTTCAAAGGTAGATATGAAGTTTTTCCAGTAGATATATATTAGAGGAATTTTCATATGCATTAATTTATTGAAATTATACATAACTTCTATGTGGATCCATGAAGACCTACTACCCATTCTAGTATCTTGAAATCTGTTTACCTTGAATGGTTTTCTATCAGTAAATTACTTTTTTTTTTTTTTTAACCAAACATGATATTGACCTTAACTTTTTAAGAATCCTATTTGCTAAGATAGGGAATTTTGGTAGTTTCAGTCCACCTAAATGGGATGTAACTTGTAGCCTAAAACATCATTTTTTAATGAAGTAATGGATTAGAACACTGATTCTCAATTGGGGCAATTTTTCTCACCAGGGGACATTTGGCAATATCTGAATGTGTTTTTTTGTATTGCATAACTGTACAAATAGGTGTATGTATGTGCTGACATCTAGTCCATAGAGACCAGGGATGCTGCTAAATGTCCTCATATGTACAGGTAAACTCTACAAAGTTGGCTCCAAATGTTGACAGTGCTATCAGAGGTTGAGAAATACCATATAATTACTTGGATATTAAATGGAATTTAAGTTTTTAATTTATAACTTAAATATGGTCTTATAGAAAATTTACAACGTATGTGTTGTGGCATGAAAAATATTCACTCAAGAGTGCAGATCTAATTGTTTTATTTAATGAATTCATACAGAAGTATAGCATAAGGATAAGTCATTTCAACAGGATACTCTAAAGACCAGACCTCTTTGACTTGGACGTTAGTATTATGGAAAAAGGTATTTCCCTCCCTAGTTAGCACTGAAAAAAACCTCCCCGAAGACCACCAACAACAAACAACAACAACAACAAACAACAACAAACAACAACAACAAACTTCAAAAGGTATTACGTATTTCTCTTTGTGGCCTAAGAATATGTTTTTATTAAACATTTATTGACACATCATGGACTAAAATCTCAGTTTACAGAACACAAACCCTAAAACGGATAAAATTTGAGAAGATTTAAAATCATCCAAGTGGTGCTGGGTGGCTCAGTTGGTTAAGCAGTGGACCTGAGATTTCAGCTCAGGTATGATCTCACGATTCAGTTCATGGGATCAAGCCCTGTGTCAGGCTCTATGCTGATAGCACACAGCCTATTTGAGATGGTCTCTCCTCCCTCTCTGCTCCTTCCCAGTTATATATGTGTCATGCTGCCTCAAAATAAGTAAATAAAGTATCTGCTCAATCTTTCTTCAATGAACTTATAAACTGATTATTGCTTAAAGTGTTAAGTACAGGGAAAGAAAAGGGAAAATAAGGTTGCAAAACTAGTTTTCATGATTTTGAATTACTTTTGAGTTTAGATATTAATGATTCACAAGTCTTGAATTTCACACATCAAGTAAAAAATTTATAGGCTGTGTCTTCTGTCAAAAAGAACACAAAGATAATTGCTGTGGAACTGATGGATTGCCACCAAGTCACATGCATATTTATTTATAGCAAATGAATAGATTTCCAAGAACTTCTGGTATTAGTTGTTATCCACATCTTCCCAAAATTCAATCAAGAACTATTATGGCAGCCACATTATAGTAATTGTTTCTGTATTAACTATAGCATTTATATCTTCATCACAATTATATGGCCAGCTTCACAGTATTGTAAACGTTAGTATTTCAGAAGGAAAAAGATCTCCTAAATGTTAGCTGATAAGATGTAATCAAAAAGTACCCTCATGCTGTTAATTATGTCCTTTCTCTACAAACAATCATGATCCAAATGTGATGTTTTTGCCAAAGAATAAAAGTGAATTTTCTGGTGCCAGTATGAAACTCCATTAAATATTTCTCTGAAGTGACTGGATTAACATGCTTCCTTCAATGGAAAAAAGCAGTTACGTCTACACCATAACAGGATATTTTATTCTCTTGTTCTTTTTTCCTTTAGCATAAAAGAGTTTTGCATTGTAGTGTAACAGCCAATTTCTGAATTTCCATTACTGGACCATGTTAGCAGAGTAAGCTATGTTTCGATGCTATTTGTCCAAGCAACCTAGTTGAAAAAAGTAAATTTCTACTGAGAATCGAGATTACAACCATATGTAGCCAACAGAAAGGGATCTCAGGAAGCAAAGTTTGAAATTATAAGGAAATGCTCCTTCCTCTTGGCATTATAATCTGCTTAACCAGTGGTTTTCATTTTGAAAGCAGGGGAATGCTTTATCAAATGCAATCTTTCTGAAGTTTCGGTGTATAAATTCAATGATCAAAGATACTATGGTCGAAAGAGCGTTCCAGACATACACATCAATCTTCTCCAATCCTTTGTCATTCCCATAGCTATACAAAAGAGGTCTAGGAAAGTTTGAGAACTGGTGCAAGTGGAATTATCTTAAGAGTTTCTAAAGAAATACAGAGCTATATGGTCCACCTAGAGAGATGTGATCTTTGTCCATTTCTTACATTTTAATTTCTTCAACTGATATATCAAATTTTCAAATTTCTAGCAGACCACAATTAAGTTGCTGACAATATGTATATTTAGGATCACTATACTATACCTGTATTAGTCTTTATTAATACTCATAACTTTAGTCTGAATTGGAGTACATGCACCCTAGAAGGGTGTCACATGATCCATTTGGCTTCTTAATTTTAGGATTTCTATGTATTTTTAGAGAATTCTTTAAAACTTTGGTTCTACTATAGACCTACATTTATGTTCACATATGAATACACATAATGTATACATTTGGGGATACACTCAGTAGGAATTTCATCTGTGGATGTGAATGTTTATGCCAGAATTTCCAGTGCTAAATGTAAACGATACATGAAGGAACCTAAGCCTGTTTTTAATCTGATATCTAATCTCCTGGATGAATTCCTTGCATGTCTGAACACATGCTACAATTTAAAACTTCTGTGGTTTCCCTAAAAGCTGTTCGCTCAGCTTGATTTGTCTTCATGTCCATCTTTTCCTGCCAATTTTTCCTACCCAGTTTTCAAAGCTTACCTCAAACCATATGTAATTCCTATAAGGAAGTTGAAGTAGCCTCAGAACCATGGTAAAAACATTTAGCCCAAAATCTTGTGCAAGTTACATTTGGCTGTAATTCGCCAAATGGATGGACTTTCAACAATTAGGACTGAAGAATAGCCAGGAAGTTTAGTGTGTGTGGCTTCTTGAACATCTCCTGTTCCTCACTAGACACACACTTTGTTGGCCATGGAATTCTGCCTTTCAGATGAGCTCCTGCCAACTTGAATAATGTGAGCGGGCACATACCAAGGCTTTTCATGCATTTCTGATCAAGACAAGTCATCTAGACCTAATATTGAGTTCCAGGTTCAGTCTCTTACCACGTCACCGGTAGTGATTCATGTTGAAGGTGAAAGTAAAACTAAGGATACATTATGAGCACACTATTCTTTTCCTGTTTTCTAGGCTTACACCAAATCCTCTAACACTCTTTTTAAGCTGGAAATCCTTCGGATATTGTGTACACTTTGTCAACGTAGTCCTATACATGAAATCAAGTAGAAAATTCTCTGCATCTAATATAAAAGGTGATATTATGGAAAGAATTGCAGAATTTTAAACTCAAAAGTAGAAAAAGAATATTTCATACTTTGAGATTTTTCCCTTTACAGTACCTGTTCTATGTTATAGCAGCTAAAATCAAGAATGCTATTTTTTTTTTCAACGTTTATTTATTTATTTGGGACAGAGAGAGACAGAGCATGAACGGGGGAGGGGCAGAGAGAGAGGGAGACACAGAATCGGAAACAGGCTCCAGGCTCTGAGCCATCAGCCCAGAGCCCGACGCAGGGCTCGAACTCCCGGACCGTGAGATCGTGACCTGGCTGAAGTCAGATGCTTAACCGACTGCGCCACCCAGGCGCCCCAAGAATGCTATTTTTAAGAGGAAAATTATCAAGTTGTTTTCACTAAAGATTTTATGATTGTAGATTTCAATATTGAATTGCTCACATTTCAGTGTTTACTAGAATATAGTCTCTACATAGTTACAGGCTTGATTTATTTGGTGTGACTTTTCTGGTCCTTCCTATTGTTAATGAATTACTGCCATTTTCGGAATAGATCTAACTTTGGGTTTTCAGAAACAAGGAAACCCCTCAAACCCTACACAGTAACATCATGCAAGAATGAAAAAAAGCAAACTTTGGGGGGGAAATGGTGTAACTTTGAAAAACATTTGCTTAGTAAAAAGACTGAATTACAGAATAAGTTTGGAAGCTTTCAATTTCCATACAGTAATTCACCTTGTAAAAAAAAGGTTGTGAAGTTGGGAGGAAATAGTTTGACATTCACAACTGGCATACTGTTTATATAGATTGTCAAGTGCTTAATTTATTCTCTTGAATAGGCATAAGTATATTCAATATTGTGCTTTATTTTATCAGGTTTTATTCTAAACCTCAGGTGCAGAGACTGAGTCTTCAGTCCATGTCACATCATCCAATATGATGTATAAAAGGGTTTCTCTTGCACCCCAATGCTACTTTATGCTCCCTCACAGGCATCTACTAAGCTTTTGAAGTCATATATAGTGTGTCTAACATAGGTCTTACATTTAGGCTACAAATCTTGTTCTATTTTTATATTTTATTCAATAATGTGTTTTTAAGGTGTATCCATATTTATTCATTCACAGCTGGTCTATTTCTTCTCATTATCCCATGATTAGAAATATGCATCTACCATATTCAGTCTCTAGTGATGGAAACCAGTGGGCCCAAGCTACCCAAGTGCCACTGCAGTGAAGATCCTTGCATGTGACCTTCGTGAGTTAATCTCTGCAGCCACAATAGAAGACAGCTGGGCCTCAAGATCTGCACATTTCTAATTTCACTAAATACTGACCAATTGCTCTGTAGAAAAGGTGATGTAATGGAAACTCCCAACAGATATTCCTCCAGATTTATTATTTGCTGTTGACTTTTAAATTTTGTCCATTTTACAGGTTTAATATGGTAGTTTATGTGGTCTGACTTAGCATTTTCCTAAGTTTTAGTCTTTTGGATTTAGCTGCATATTGTCTATTAACTCCCTCCATTTTGGATTTCCTGCCTTTTTCTATGTGCAGCAATTTCTTCATATACTTCTAGACATTAAGGACTGTAGGATGTTGTAAACATCAGTCATTTCCATATACCTTATAAATATGTTGAGGTTCTCATAACAGGGATTCCCAATTTTCTTATGACATAACAATTTTACTCACATGGGGTGATATGTGACAGAATCATGGCTGACTTATCTGTGTGATGCTCTTATCGTCTTTCTTCAAACATTTCATCATTGCTTGACATTAGCTCCTAGATGCCTCACAGAATCACAATGGTGTCCTTTAGCTCATGAAAGTATCACATTGACTACCAGGAAAATTGTGTGCTGGGGGGGCGGGGATCATAAAACCAAAGCATCTTTAAGTATTTCTCATTTTTTAGCAGAAATCAAAAAACCTAGATATGCTTAGTATAATCACTAGGGTGGCCTTCTAATGAGGAGGCCAAAAATCCACTAGTTTGAGGTCTTTCTGGAAACTACCACAGATTTATATGCACTTTTTAATCAATCTGTTAAGAACACAAGTAATACATCTAAATGAAATTTTACTAGACTTTGTCATTCTTTTATTCTTGGGTAAATGCAATAAACTGTAAAGCTCAAATACATAATTAGGCAAGTACTTTTCCTTTGTTATATGTTGAACCTGAGTCCTCACATAATCTGCTAATAAACTGAAATTAACTTTTTCCAGATGCCTGTAACATGTTTAGTTAGAACATCTTAGTGTGCTAAAAACTAGGATTATAATAGGATTTATAGGTATAGCAGAAAAAAATTACTTAAAATCAGAAAGATGTAAAAATTTCTATTCAATACCTGATATTCAGTAAGTTGGAACGTTTCATTTCATAGTTTTCCACTGGTACTTAAAGTCAGAAACATGTATGTAGTTATTTGAATCATACCTAAATTTTCTTCAAAGACACTAGTTTTACAGAATTTTCTGCTTTGACTTCTGCTACTTAGACATCGAATTTATGCTTATTAAACATTTAAGTTGTTCATATGTCTAAAGTAGTACATTTAAATTAGAAATAGATTTGTTAGAGAAATCACAGAAAATCTAAAGGATTTTAATTACTTAGGAAGTTATAACTTGCCTTTTAAAGTAGGACAAAAAGTGATTTAAATAGGATGGGAGGCCTTGGGGCATAGTGAAAATTTTAATTGCATATTTAATTAGAAATATGCTAGAAAGGTAGTGTTTAGTTTAGCTGAAGCTCATGGGCCTTGGAAAAACATTTCTTTCTAATATTTTCTTTTACCTTTTTAGAAATTAGATTGAGCTGAATAGAATTTTGTTGCTATTCATTATGAAGGGATTAGAGCCTTTTATTTTCTTATGAAAAATAAGCTGACAGGTTTATTTTAAAGGCTTTTTCTTTTATTTATCCTTGAAACTTATTTAGTACCTGAACATTTGCTTGGCAGTTCAGGAGAGATTAAAATAGTACCTGGATGTGCAAAATACAATGTCTTTTTCAGGTTTTCATCACTTAACACAGAGCTTCAATGTCCGGGTGATACTGCCATTAAGAGTTTAAAAGTATGAAACAAACTAACTGGACTGTACTGCTTTATGTGAAGCTGTATTATTAAGCAAGGAATAAGATTCGTGTATGTTTATCACACTGTATATGACAAGTTTTAGTCCCATGATGTAATACGCTCAAGATAGCCTGTTTTCTGCACTGTTCAATACCACCTATTTAAATGGTGAACAGAAGCTAAAGTAGAGTCCACCTCTGACTGCAGAGTTTTACTGTCACAGTGTTCTCAATTTTGAGCAGAGGAAGTTGAAAGCCTGAAACTACTCAAGGGGCTCTAGATTGTACCCGGCCGTACATTCTTTTTGTTGTCCTGAGACTTAATCATTTACTGAGGCACCTGTATCAACTTTTATCATGATGGTCTTTCAGAAGGTGTTATCTTTTCAAATGCATTGCTCATTGTCATGAGATACTGATAGGCAACTGGGTG